>NC_059110.1:8589571-8896778 GCF_020740685.1 Jaculus jaculus | reverse complement strand
GGATGGGAGGCTCCTGGGCAGGATGGGAGGAGGAAGGAGAACGATGGGGAGTCACAAGCCATAATCCATGACCTTTACTGAGCTCCATTCTCAGTGCTGGTGCTGGTTTCCTTAACCCTTGTTTTCCTAATGCTGAATATTTGGAAAAGGGTTCTCATGATGTGGACGTGACAAGCGAGAGCATGGTCAGGGCCCAGGTTCCCAGGTCGTTGTAGCTTGTCCTGGTGCACTCAAACACTACTATTTATTAAAGATAGAAAAGCAGACAGGCGTGGCACACGCCTTTCATCCCAGCACTCAGGAGGCAGAGGTAGGAGGATGGCCATGAGGTCAAGGCCACCCTGAGACTACATAGTGAATTCCAGGTCAGCTGGGCTAGAATGAGACCCTACCTCAGAAAAGAAATATAGAACAGCAAATTGTATAAGGCTTTCTTGGTAGGTTTATGGGAGTGGGGATGTGACATACTAATGAAGCCCTAAAATTACCACCTGTAGAGAAGACTTTCCTGTTTATGAGCTTATTCCACCCCCCGGACCTTCCTTACAAGAGGGATGCAGTGATGATGATTTTCTTTACAACTTAGGGGAGAAACATTTTTTCTCACGATTATGTGTTTTGGTGTGGTGATTTCAACTACCGTATCGATCTTACTTATGAAGAAGTCTTCTATTTTGTTAAACGCCAAGACTGGAAGAAACTTCTAGAATTTGACCAGCTACAGCTACAGAAATCAAGTGGAAAAGTAAGTTGCACTTTTAAGGTAATTTTAGTAGCTGCTCCAGTGTGGGATGCTTATCTGTATTCCATTATGGAATACTGTTTAGTAAATGCATGTGCTAGTAGACTAAATTCTCTTCTGGTATTGTAGAAAATATGTAAAACTTTATGAAGTGGGGAGGATAGGCGTGTCCAAGCACACTTCTGTCCTTTACCTGACTCTGGCCACATACTGGATCCATGTGTCTTCTCAAGTCATCACATAGGAAAGCCACCCCAAACAGCCACACGGGGGGAGGATCTGATGTTACTCTAGTTCACGTGATTCTGTTTCACACTTACAGACAGGTGAAATCAGTGCTTCTTGGTTTCCTCAATGAAAATCTGTGCTCAGTCTGGGTCACAGCTGCCTTTCAGTGGCCTCCACATCACTGTCTAAGTGGGTTGTCACATGAGGGTACTTAATGTCTATCCACATGGTCCGCATACACCAGATCCACCCATCTCTACCCGTGTGCATTATTTTGGGGAGTGTTTTTCTTCTGGCATAAGAAACTACTCGGTAACACTTTAGACTCTGTTCAGAATATTTTGGTGAGAGCCAGGCATGGTGGTGAATGCCAGTACTTGGAGACAGAGATAGGAGGATTGCTGTGAGTTCAAGGGCAGCTTGAGAGTGCATAGTGAATTCCAGGGCAGCCTGGATTAGAGTGATACCCTACCTTAAAACAATGACCAATCAACCGATCGATCGATTGATTGATCGGTAGATAGATATACATAGATGGTATATGTTTCTTTTTGGTGAAAACAGTAATAAATAATATCTTTTACATACCAGTTTATACATATAATCCTCCACAGTGCCTACAAAATTGACTAATATATTCATTTTAAAAGAAAACTCAAGGTAAAGTCAAATTACTCCTCATAATCTGACCTGGGACTGTCCCTCTCATGTGTGCCAGTCCACAGCACACACACAGGGTCCTAGGCCCTCCTCAGGCCATGGCACAGATGGTAACGCTCCAGCTCAAGACTGGCCCAGCTCTCCAGTGTCATGGCAGCCAGCTTTCAGGCATGCACACTTTGTCTTTTCCAGCTAATGCCATCACTTATTCCCGAGGCCAGCTTCCTAGCAGCGGGGGCTGAGCTGGGGAAGGATGTCAGCTTGCCATTCACGTTTTGAGAATGCAATTGCTGTAATGAATGCAGAGAAGAAAACTCAGGGCTCCCTCCAAACCTGAGACTGAGCTGCCCTTTGAGATTTGCTCTGTCTTCCCACCTCAGCAGCTGAGTGCACAGATCGTCAAACAGGAGGCCCCCCTACAAGCTTGTTCCTCCTCCCCTGTTGTTCTCTCTGCCTTCCCACTGCTCTAACAGCACTGTCTCCGCCTTCCCACAGCACCCAGGCTGGAGCCAGAGCTAGGCAGCGAGGCGGGCTCAACATTCACTCAGGTTTGGGCTTCTTGGGCATCTCCCAGGCTTGGGAATGCCCAGATGCCCAGATGAGCACACATGTGCTATCCTTCTCTGTCTCCTAAGAGGCAGGGACACAGGAGGGAGGGGAAGGTACTATGGTTGTGTCTGTAGCAAGAGGAAGTGTATCATTACTTTTTTGCTATTCAAGACATGTATGTCAAGTATGACATATTTGCATATGTAACATGGAGTCTAGTACATTGTAGAACATTCTAGAAAGTGCTTTCTTTTTGTCTTAAAGTGACCTTGTGACTTTCTCCCAATAGATTTTTAAGGACTTTCATGAAGGAGCCATTAATTTTGGACCCACCTACAAGTATGACGTTGGCTCTGCTGCCTACGATACAAGTGACAAGTGCCGCACCCCCGCCTGGACAGACAGGGTACTGTGGTGGAGGAAGAAGCATCCTTTTGATAAGACAGGTGAGGGTTGTAGGTGTGCCCAAGATAAAGCAGGTGAGCACAGTAGGCATGTTTGAGATACAGTGGATAAGCACCGTAGAGATATATGCTCAAGATAAAATAGGTGAGGTACCATGGGTATGTCAGAGACCCAATGGAGCGAGTGATAAATATCACAGTGCAAAAAGAATCATTCATTCGGCTGGTGCTCTGGCTATATAAATCACAATTTCCTCAGTTACCCAAATGACAAGAAGTCATTCCAGGCAGCAGCCCCTTTACAGCTGTGCTTTGAGGGCGACTCCCTCCTGTCCTGGCTCTCCCCACTTGCTGCATTATGGCTGCTGTACCCGCCCTCTGCCCTTTGTCCCAGGAGGAAAGGGGCGCAGTGTCCGTGCACCATGCCGTCTCCTCGCACTGCTCGAGGCTTTACTCAGCCCAGTTTGTTCACCTGAGCTCTGTCTGCTTCGAGTCCCAATTCCAAGTGGAACAGGAGCCAGGGTATTTTTATCCAAGCATGAAAAGTAGGATTTTTAAATTTATTCGTTGATTTGAGAAGCGAGTATGGGCACACCAGGGCCTCCTGCCACTGTAAATGAACTCCAGATGTGTGTGCCACTTTGTGCATCTGGCTTTATGTGGATACTGAGGACTTGAGCCCAGGCCATCAAGCTTTGAAAGCAAGTGCCTTTAACTGCTGAGCCATCTCTGCAGCCAAAGAAGTATTTTTTTAAACAGTCATTGATGCCTAGCAGGGAAGCAAAGTTATTAAAGCTAGAACACCTGTAATCTAGTGCATTCAGAGTTGTTCCACATTTCAAGAGAGATGTCTGCTGAGACTTCAAAGTCAGGAAAGTACAGCCACAGCCAGCAAAGATACATTTTCTTCCAGACAAGAATGGGGTCATCTGCCTGGCCCCAGGACACTGAGAGGCTGGGGTCAGAAGAGTCCTGGCTTCTCAGCCTTTGCACTCGCCACTGAGTGGACGACTTCTGGACCCCTGTAAAATCTTGGGGGCACTGTAAAAGGCTGCATCCCAGGCTCACACCTAGGCAGCCTGGGAGGGTGAGAGGTGGTCATGGTCATTACTGTTCTGAGTAATCTACATGTGAGGAACTGGCCCAAGCCCAGGTTCAAGCTCAAGGGAGAGTAAATGAGCCCGGGCCGTGAGGTAGTTAGCGACAGATCTTCACTGCAGGCATGCGTAATTGCAATTTGGTATGTGGTTTTACGTCACCTTCTTTGTTTTTTTGGACTTCTTCAATGGACCCTCATAAGCAGCTGGAGAACTCAACCTTGTTGACAATGATCTAGATGGTAACACCAAAGTGAGGCACACCTGGTCTCCTGGGACCCTCAGGTACTATGGCCGTGCGGAGCTACAAGCATCTGATCACAGGTAAGGTCCTCACTGAGGAAGGCAACATCTCTTCCTCTCCACAGCATGTGAACATCATCCTGTCCCCATAAGGATGTGTGTGTGTGTGTGTGTGTGTGTGTGTGTGTGTGTGTGTGTGTGTAACACATAAAAATCTTAGGACAAGTATGTGTTCCACTGCCAAAAAGAAATCATTGTCAGCATTTTGTCACTGTCCCATGTCATAAATGATATCATTCATGAAAATTTCAAAGATATAGCTCATACATTTTTGTATCTTTTGAATGTTTCTAAGTGTTGCTCTTGTCTTCTTGCTTCCTTGGTGACTCTCAAGCTAGTCACGTGCGGGTTACAGATCTGGTTCACTCATTTGCAGCCACTGTCTAGCACTAGGCAGAGCCATGGGATTCACCCACTCACCTGTGAGTGAAATCGGTTTCTGTTTTTCCCCTAGTGTTTTGTTACTACAGACTTCATACAGTCTTTATGCCTTGGGTTTAAGGCTATTGAACACTCAGAGCTTGTGCATTGAAGATGAAAGGAGACAGTGGGTGACAAGGAGGGGGGGGTCTGGTGGCAGCCATTGAAGTATGTAGTCTGCTGAGCACCTTGCAAGAGACAGCAGAGAGTAGATAAGGAAAGCTTAATCTCCCATAGCTGCTGACAAAACTATTCAATTTTGGCAAAGAAAGAAATGAAGAAAGAAAGGAGGGTGATAAACCTAGACAAGTAAGTAGGTCAAAAGTTTTAGGTAATTCTAAACTCTCTAGATGCCTGTGTTTTCAGCACACCCCTAGACATGGTGTGTGTGTGTGTGTGTTTGTGTATATATATATATATATATATATATATGTTGATTTATTTGAGAAAGAGAGAAAGAGGCAGATAGAGAGAGAGAGAATGGGCATGGCATGCCAGGGCCTCTAGCCACTGCAAATGAATTCCAGATGCATGTGCCCCCTTGTGCGTCTGGCTTACATGGGTCCTGGGGAATGGAAGTGGGTCCTTAGGCTTAGCAGGCATACGTCTTAACCACTAAGGCATTTCCCCAGCCCTAGACGTGGGTTTTGGTCATATTCAAATGTGTGATTTCAAGGTTTGCTGGTTCCAGGAGTGTGCCTAGAGCCCTTCATGTAACCACTATTTATTGAGGGGCCTTAAATTCCACGCTTCCTGGCACTAGAGGCAGATAATGAAAACAACAGATGAGACAATGTTGTCATGGAATCTTGTAGAAGGGACAGGCATAAATAAAATATAATGAAAGAAAAGAAAGTAGGGCTGGAGAAATGGCTTAGTGGTTAAGGCATTTGCCTATGAAGCCAAAGGACCCAGGTTCATTTCCCCAGGACTCACATAAGCCAAATGCACAAGGGGCACATGTATCTTGAATTCATTTGCAGTGGCTGGAGGCCCTGGCGTGCCCATTCTCCGCCCCCCACCTTCTCTGTCTGCTTGCAAATAAGTAAATAAAATTTAAGAAAGAAAAGAAGTTAGTGACAGGGCTCAGACGAGGCGTGGCTCTGTCTTCTGCCACTGTTCATGGAGGGCTTCACCCATGAATCTCAGAGCAAAGGCCTGACAGAAAAGTCAGCCTGAGCCATGTGGATGTCTGAAGGTGGGCATTCATGGCAGCACATATCTTCCCACAACACCAAGGAGCCCGGCAGAGTGCAGAGGCAAGAACAGATGGAGGAGGCTGGCCCCTGTGGCGGGGCTGTACTCTGAGCAGAATCACTCCAGAAGGCTCCGGTGGGGCAAGGAAGAGGGAAGACGCAGTGGTGGCTTGGTCCTGATGGGGCGGGCATGAGGTTGAGTCCTGGAGGTCCTCCTGGTTGCTTCATGTGTTAAGAGTTCACGTCTTGTCACTAGAGAAACTCTCACTATGTTGCCCACGCCAATCACAAATCTTTCCTGAGTTCAAGCAGTCCTCCTGCCTCAGCCTCTCAGACAACTGGGAGTGTACATGTGTGCACCTGCTCCCAGCGGTAGTGCTGGAGGTAAGGCCAGCGTCCGGCAAAGGCCGGGCAAGTGCTGAACCCAAGCCACAACCCAGTCCACCACCCGTAGCGTCTCAAGCTGTGTTTTATTTTCACTTAGTTGAGTGTCATGAATCTTTACTAAGATGATAGAAAAGACATAGTAAAGGATTTTCTAAATTATCTGATAGAGTCTAACACCCATCCTTATATCACATTCACAGTAAAGATTGTATTTTTAAAAATATTTTATTTATTTATTATTTATTTGAGAGACAGGGGGGCAGATAGAGAGAATGGATGCGCGAGGGCCTCTAGGCACTTTGCAAACAAACTCCAGACACATGTGCCACCTTGTGCATCTGGCTTACTTGAGTACTGGGAAATCGAACCTGAGTCCTTAGGTTTCACAAGCAAGTGTATTAACCACTAAGCCATCCCTTCAGTACCAAGATTGTGCTATTTCTTGCTGACTTATTTTCCTGTGTATGTCAGATTTCTCAATTAGTGTGCAACATATGATATGGATATATCATAGCTATTTCCCATTAAGGAACAGTTAGATTGTTTCTCTGTCTGTCTTTTTGCTCCGTCAACACCATGAGCAGTCAGCTTTGTATAAATACCCCTAGGGCAGAGCCATGGCCTGTGGGTTTGTAGATGACATTGCGTGATGACACAGCAGCACTCTAGGGAACAGATGCAGGACTGAAGGCTGGAGTGTGACACCTGCCCAGGCTAACTGTTCTCCACTGTCTTGTCATGTTTGATGCAGGCCTGTGCTGGCCATCGTGGAGGTGGAAGTGCAAGAAGTCGATGTGGGCGCCCGGGAGAGGGTTTTCCAGGAAGTGTCCTCTGTCCAGGGCCCCCTGGATGCCACCGTTGTTGTAAACCTTCAGTCACCAACCCTAGAAGAGAAAAATGAGTTTCCTGAGGACCTGCGCACAGAACTCATGCAAACTCTGGGGAATTATGGGACCATCATCCTCGTCAGGTAACTCCAGCCTGCCAGACGTGGGCTCTGGGGTGCCCGTGGCATATAGGAACACTGCCAAAAATTTCTGGCATTGACTGACTGATCTCCTGTGTTCCAGGATCAACCAAGGACAGATGCTGGTGACTTTTGCAGACAGCCACTCGGCTCTCAATGTCCTAGATGTGGATGGCATGAAGGTATGCGGCACTTGGTCACATGTGGAGGAGAGCTGACCCATCTGCCCCTTGTCATCCCCTTCTCCTCTGGGCCTGGCCTGTTCCCTAGCTGTGAAGTCACTGTAGGGGAGCAGAGCTGGGATTCATCTGGTCTCCGGCGTCTCCGAGCTGACCCAGGCCACTTGGCAGAAACTTGGAGTGAGGTTCCTGCTGAGTTCCTCCTTGAGGAAGACTGTCCATCTTTCTCTTGAAACTCTGTTGTGGAACTCCTAATTAGTTTCCATTTTGATAAATCTTGCTTCAAATTTGTATACAATGAAAGGCTAATGATACTAGTTCAGCTTAAAAACATTTTTTTAATTTATTTTTATTTGAGATGAGAAAGGGGGAAGGAGGGAGGGAGGGAGGAACAGAGAGAATGGGCAATGCTAGGGCCTCAAGCCACTGCAAACCAATTCAGGACACATGTGCCACCTTGTACATCTGGCTTATGTGGGACCTGGGGAATCGAACCTGGGTCCCCAGCCTTCGCAGGCAAGCACTTCAACTGCCAAGCCATCTCTCCAGCCCTCATTCACCTTTTTTTTTTTTTTTTTTTTTGGTTTTTCGAGGTAGGGCCTCACTCTTAGCTCAGGCTGACCTGGAACTCACTATGGAGTCTCAGGGTGGCATCAAACTCATGGCAACCCTCCTACCTCTGCCTCCTGAGTGCTGGGATTAAAGGCATGTGCCACCACGCCTGGCTCCCTAGTTCAGCTTTTTTTTCCAACCAAATGTCTGAGAGCTGGGCTGAGTTGGCCTGGGGTCTAGATCTCGATTTTTCTTGACAAAAATGTGAAGATTAGTCTGATACTATGTACAAAATAGAGAAATCTGTGTCTTTACTTCATTCTGACTTGCTGGCTGTCCTCTCAGGTGAAAGGCAGAGCTGTGAAGATTCGACCTAAGACCAAGGACTGGCTGAAGGGCTTGCGAGAGGAGCTCATCCGGAAACGGGACAGCATGGCTCCTGTGTCCCCCACCGCCAACTCCTGTTTGCTGGAGGAAAATTTCGACTTCACAAGTTTGGACTATGAGTCAGAAGGTTAGTGACCATGCAAGTGAAGGGCAGGCAGACAGTTCCGCAGCACTAGGCAGGCAGTCTCAAAGAGCAAATTTAGAGGGTTATGGAGGACATTGGAGGTGCGAGAGTCACACTAGGGCATGCCAGTGTGTTGCGGTGTTGATAGGTGAGGATGGTTCAGGAAGCTGGGAAGAGATGAGGAAATGCTCTCCCTCACATTGGCAGAAGCTTCAAGGCTTCCGCCATGAGCATGAATGCCGGGGGGAGCTGGCCCCGGGAGCCCGGCAGATCCTCACAGCATCCTTGTGTTACTTTTGCTTTGCTGTGACCAAATCCCTGACCTAAACTACCTGTGGGGTGGAATGACTCAATTTTAGCTGTATGATTCTGGGGCTGTAGAGGGGCGGAATGTCATGTCATGACAGCACGTGGCAGGATCACCCACCTCATGGTGGGCAGGAAACAGAACACAGTGCTGTGGGCTGACACTCACTCTCTGCTTCTTTCACTCCAGTCAGGCCTCTCTATGTGGTGGTGCCCCACATTCAGGGTTGGTCTTCCACCCCTAGTTAAACCTTTCTGGAAACACTCTCACAGACAGACCCATAGGTGTGTCTCACCATCTCCAGGTATCTCTCAAGCCAATCTAGTTGACAGTCAGGACTAACCATCACAGTCATGACGTCAGCTGAGACAGACTCACTGACGAACGGTGTCGCGCCCTCTTTGTTTTTACCCTCACGGGATTCGTTCTTCTTCCAAGGGGATGTTCTTGAAGATGACGAAGAGTATTTGGTGGATGAGCTCGGGCAGCCTGTGGTCTCAGACAGTGAACTGGGTGGAGATGACCCTCCTGATGCTCTCAGCTCCTCAGCAGTGACACCTGCCCGCAAGTCCCCTGCACTAACCAAAAAGAAGCAGCATCCAACATACAAAGGTAGCTCCACCCCCTTTTCTTGTTTGGGAGTCACATCAGTGTCCTCTGTCTTTAGGAGGTTCTGCCATCAAGTCCATGGGTCCCAGGAGAGGTCCAGCCAGGAAGGCACCAAGTGCTAGAACTAGGCCTTGGGACTTCAGCCACCACATACGATTTCCAGGCCTCTTCCTTTTGTTTATTCAGGGCCACGGGTCTCAACTGGATTCACGTTTGTGTTTTTATTACTCCAAACTTTTGTGATCCAGTTCTTTAAGAGACACATTTGATATCTATGTTGTGATGTGTTGTTTCAATTATGCAACTTATCTTATGCATCAATATTATATAGTAGCACCATGATATAACTTTGGACTTAAGGGCAGCTAGAAGGTCATATGCCTTGAATCTACATATCTTGGATTATATTACAGAGTAGTTCTTTTGAATAAGTTTTAAACTCACTAGTGTTGTGTGGCTGGAAAGTTGGGTACTCACATTTCAGCATTAGACTGTCAACTCTGGTCCATCCAAAAATGCTCGAGCCATCTTCTGCTGTCACTGTGTCCTCATTCGGAGGGCCAGTCTAACCAACAGGTGCAGGAGCTTAGCTATGTTGGGGCCTTTGAGTGGAGCTGAAAGCACAGATCAGAGCTGACAGAGAATTAAGGTACTGCTCAGGGAGGAGAGTCCTTTGTCAGAAGAGGTACAAAGACACACCTCCCCCCAAAATCCCTTTGGTTGGGTAATGATCCCGAAGCAATCAGTAGCTTTCTTTCCTGGAATGACTCTGGGAACCTTTAGCCTTCCAGGTCACTGAGCCATTCCATAGAGATTTGAGTTTGGGGTGGGCAGGACAAAGCCATTTTCAAATCAGAAGCAGCAGTCTTCATCTGCTCTCCGCTCCTGTGGCACAGAAGTGGTGGAAGGCCTGCTCTGTGCAATGAAGAGGCTGCTCTCAATCGGGACAGCCTCTGCGGGCTCACCACAGGGTGAGCACAAATGTCTCTTGTGATGAGGAAACTGATGCAGTAACATAGGATGCCAGGGCAGCCTTGACTCCGGTGGGCATCGAGAGGTCCTATCTTCGTGCTGTGGGTATTAGCGATTCCTGCTGCTCCCCTGTGTCATACTGAGACATGGGCTGAGCCACTGGAGTTGGCTCAAGGTGCGCTTAAAAAGTACCTGTAGTGCTATGTGAGAGAAAATTCATGACTGGCCTTGGTGGATATGTCATGTCACCTCTCAGGTCCCTCTTGGTCTCCTAAAAGAAATGTTCTGGGCCAGTGACTAGTCATGCAGTAGCTGGTAGAGGCTTCTGGTAGTTAGGGGCTTGTCACTGGACGCCAGGCCGGCAGAGAAGGGAAGATACTCCCCTTGATGCAGTAGCCATAGCTCAGAGCATGGAGGTAAAGAATTCTCTTTAGGGGCTCTGCTCTCCCTGTCTTCTCGGTTGTGTGTGCAAGTGTGGTTGGTCAAGGAAATGGGCCTGTCTAGAAAAAAAACAAAAACAGGTCCCTGGCTCACTGAGTGTTCTAAACAGCCACTGGGTTCCCCTCACTCAGCACAGAGGGGCACTGGTCCTGAGCAGGCCCCCACAGCTGTCCAACAGCAGCTCTGCCTGCTGACTGTGTTTGCAAGAGGCCATCTTTCTCACTCCTGCCATGTCCTCCAGACGATGCTGACCTGGTGGAGTTAAAGCAGGAGCTGGGAGCCGCTGGGGATTTCCACCACCGTTCTCCAAGCAGGTCCCTATCGGTCCCCAATAGGCCTCATCCACCTCACCCACCGCAGAGACCTCCCCCTCCAAGTAAGATCTTGCTTGCTATGAGCTCGCCACAATGCCTGCTGGGAATAACCGCACAGTTGCTGCTACTGAACACACAACTCTAAACTGACCCCCTCTTCTTCCTGCTGAGTGTCCACAATGCTTTTCCCCACCCCACTGGCCACTAACCTAGCTCTTGACCACTTCCTATTCCCAGAGGCTGATGAGAGGAAGTGGATTATTTTGGCTTAAAGACTCAAGGAGAAGCTCCATGATGGCAGGGGGAAACATGGCATGAGCAGAGTTTGAGCATCACCTTCTGGCCAACATCAGGTGGTCAACAGCAGCAGGAGAGTGTGCCCAACATTGGCAAGGGGGAGCTGGGTATAACACCCCTATGCCTACCCCCAACAACATACCTCTCCCAGCAAGGCTTCAATTTCTAAATTCCCACTAGCTGAGAACCAAGCATTCAAAACGCACAAGTTTATGGGAGACATTTAATTCAAACCTCCATATTCTGCCCCTGGCCCTTATAAACTGATAACTTTCCATGAATGAAAATGCAACACATTCAATCCAAATTTAAAAATACTGACAGTTTTTATCAATCCCAACACTGTTCAAACACTCCCATAGTCCAAGGTCTCTTAACTGTTAGCCTGTAAAACCAAAAGAACATCATGGCACAGAATAAACATTCACATTACAAAAGATGGCATTTGGCATAGCAAGGGAAGATTTAATAAATACAAGATCTAAAACAAACAGCGAACATCAAATTCTGTAGCTGCAAGTCTGACAGCTGTAACCATTGACAAGTCTCTGGACTTCCAATTCCACTCCTGCAGCTGGCCTGCTCACAGCCTGGGAAAGAATCCATCTCCTTGATAGTCATCCCGTAGTCCTGACATCTCCACTGGCTCATCAACATGGCTCCATCAGGTCTCCACGCAGGGACTTCCAAATAACGCTGCCTCATATTGCCTATGGTCTTCTCCAAAAAACAAAACTGTGTTGCAACTGCAATGACCCTTTCCCGCATTTGTTATACTCCTGTAGTACCCGGTAGGTTACCAACTTGTTAATCCCTGAGGAGAATGAAGCCAACTTTGAAGAGCAGAACACACAGTCAGTATTCAAGCCCCTTACTTTCAGAGAGTCCACATCCTTTCTGCTGCCCTAATACAGAACAGCTGCCCAATCTCAATGGTTGTAATTTCTCAAACAATTGCATCTGAACAGGCACTTTCTTCAGCCTGAAACTTTCATTTCTTTCTCTGTTATATCCATCTACTCATACAGGACCATTTCTATGTAACACAACCCTGCACAAGTTCTCAGGATAAAAACAGGCAAAATGCAAAAAGCCTTTCACACAAACTCCTTCTAGACCAGTCCTGACTAAGTTCTTTCTTTCCTTCATAAGGCAAACCTCAGAGTTCATGTTTTTTTTTTTTCATTTTTGTTTTTTCTTATTTTTTATTTATTTATTTTTTTCGAGGTAGTGTCTCACTCTGCTCCAGGCTGACCTGGAATTAACTATGTAGTCTCAGGGTGGCCTTGAACTCTCGATGATCCTCCCACCTCTGCCTCCCAAGTGCTGGGACAGTTCATAGTTTTGATTGCATTCAGGTCTTTCAACTCTGACCAGAATAGTCTATCATACTTGGCGTTAGACAGTACAGGGCATCTCTGAGGCCATGGTTTTAAATCCTTCCACATTTCTCCTCCAAATCAATTCCAAAAGGCCCAAAACCACACAGTCAGGTTTCTAGCAATAATGACCCCACTTCTCTGTACTAATTTTAATGTGGCAGCTAACTTCTTGTTGCTGCCACAAAGCACCAACCAAAAGCAGCTGATAGGAGGAAAGGGTTTATTTTGGCTCACAAAATTCAGAAGAAGTTTCCATGATGGTGGTGGAAAATGTGGCATGAGTAGAGGCTGGACATCACCTCTTGGCCAACATCAGGTGGTCAGTGGTAGCAGGAGAGTGTGCCCAACACTGGAAAGGGAAGCTGGCTATAACCCTTAAGCCTGTGCCCAACAACACATCTCCTCCAGCAAGCCTCCAATTCCCAGATTGCCACAGCTGGGAATCAAGCATTCAGGTGAGTTTATGGGGAACACCTGATTCAAACCACTACACCTTCTGAGGAGTTATACCCTAACTACTATCTCACAGGATGTGGTTTTTCCCAGCTCCTCAGATCGTGCCTTTCACATCAAATTTGCCTTAATGGCAAAATTACCACCACTGTTCACTTGTTTCCTAAAACCATGACCATCAAATACAGACTTTCCCAAGCTGTAAAATTAAAATTAAAATTGGGTTCATCCCAGCTAACATCACTTCAATAATCAACACCAAGCCAGAAGCACTTAACTTGAGCTTATGTACAGAAAATAAAATATATAATAAAAAATAATACTAGGGCTGGAGAGATGGCTTAGCGGTTAAGGCATGTGCTTGCAAAACCAAAGGATCCTGGTTCAATTCTCCAGGACCCACATAAGCTAGATGCACAAGAGGGCGCATGCATCTGGAGTTCCTTGGCAGCGGCTGGAGGCCTTGGTGCACCCATTCTCTCTCTCTTTCTCAAATTAATTAATTAATTTTTAAAAATAATACTAAAGAAAAAAATTAGAATTAGGGTCTTACTGTAGCCCAGGCAGTCCTAAAACTCACTCTGTAGCCAAAGCTGGCCTTGAACTTAGGGCAGTCCTCCTACTTCTGCCTCTAGTGCTAAAATTAAAGGTGTGCACTTCAGCGCCCAGCTAAAAAGTAAAATCTGCAGCCAGGTGTGGCAGCACATGCCTTAGCATGCAGGAGGCTAAATAAAGGAGAATAGAGAGTTGTTAGGGCCAACTTAGGCTATATAGTTTCTCAATAAGTAAATACATTTTTGTTTATTTTTATTTATTTGAGAGCGACAGACATAGAGAGAAAGACAGATAGAGGGAGAGAGAGAGAATGGGCGTGCCAGGGCTTCCAGCCTCTGCAAACGAGCTCCAGACGTGTGCGCCCCCTTGTGCATCTGGCTAACGTGGGACCTGGGGAACCGAGCCTCGAACCGGGGTCCTTAGGCTTCACAGGCAAGCGCTTAACCACTAAGCCATCTCTCCAGCCCAGTAAATACATTTTTAAAATAAAATTTATACATCCTAATATTATAGGAATTTTGTAAAATGGAGAACTATATATAATAAAGAATCAAGTTTTCAAATTCATTTGACCATAAGGAGCAGTTTCAACCAAAACACTTCCAATCTTTTTGTAGTTACATTTATCTAGACCTACATACAATATTTCAGAAGAAATTTTTTTTTAATTTTGTTTTTATTTATTTATTTGACAGAGAGAGAGGGCTGAGAGGGGGAGAGAGAGAATGGGCGCACCAGGGCTTCCAGACACTGCAAACAAACTGCAGATGCTTGTGCCCCCTTGTGCATCTGGCTAATGTGGGTCCTGGGGAATCGAACCTGGGTCCTTTGGCTTTGCAGGCAAATACCTTAACTGCTAAGCCATCCCTCCAGTCCCTCAGAAGAAATTTTTAACAAAATTAGTATTCATTTCACTTGACCATTTGTCTTTAATGTGTCATTAAATGTTCTAAAACAAAATTTTTTAATGGCAGGAAGTAAAATGTAACATAGTTTATTTCTGATTTGGGACTTTTAGGAGTTTTATCTTCCCTAAAATATTTTTCTTAAAATTGACCCTAATAACAATGTGTTTTAAGCCATCTAAAAATCAGTTGGTTTTTATACCAGATTAGAAACTCCCCATGCATTAAATTTAAATTGACATTCAAATCATGCTTCCCTAGAGCATTTGTTAATAGGCCAAGCCACTGAAGATTCAGAAAGGAAACTTGTTTTGGTTTTGTGGTGCTGAGGATGGAGCCCAAGGGTGCATGCATGGTACTAGCCGTACTTCTGAGCCCCAGCCCCACAGACCAAGTGGGGCTTCTCCCAGGGCGTGCCCCAGGAGCGCTACGCGTGGCTGGTGAGCCTGCACGCCTGCACAACCGCACCTGCCTTCGCAGCTCTTCCTGCTTCTTGCAGCTAGCTGGCACGTGGCCACGTCACTGAGGCTGACCCTCTGCCCCCTTCGGTTTTCACAGCTGGTTTAATGGTGAAGAAGTCGGCTTCAGATGTGTCCATCTCCTCCGGCACTCATGGGCAGTACTCAATCTTGCAAACAGCTAAACTTCTGCCTGGAGCACCTCAGCAGCCGGTGAGTTCTCTGCCCTGCTCCCAGGGAAGCAGTCAGGCTTCCCCTGAGGTCACACAGGATTGTCACATCTTTGAGGAAATATGTAGCTGGGACATCTTAGCCCCCTTCCTTTTGCCTGCCACTTCATCTTCAAGCTCCTTAACTTAAAAAAAAAAAAAAAAAAAAAAAACTTATTTGATTTATTTTGAGGGAGAGAGAGAAAAAGAAAGAGGCAGATAGAGAAAGAGAGAATGGGCACACCGGGCCTCTAGCCACTGAAATGACCTCTAGACACATGCGCCACCTCATGCATCTGGCTTGATGTAGGTACTGGAGATTGAACCTTAACCACTAAGCCATCTCTCCAGCCCTCCCTGACTCTTTTTTTTTTCTTTATATATGCATTTATTGAATATCTACTACCCACCAGGGAATCATCATTATAGAAAAGTCCATTCTGCTGAGTTAGACCTCACTCATTTTTTGTTAATCTTCATATACCCTTTTCTTAAGTGTTCCTTGATATATTTCATAATGTTGCACACCATTAATTACTCCAAATGTTGTCTGAAAGATCAGAGCAATTCCGATTGCTTTCATCTCAGTTTGACAAAGCAACAACCAGTGGAGTATAACTCTTGCTCTTGGTGGCAGTGGGACGGTATTATACTTGACTGCCAGACGCCCATTTTTAGAAAAAGCCAAAGCACTGGGATATAAAACACCACAAATTATGCTAACCAGTGAACTTCTCAGAGCACAGCTTTCCTTGCTTAGATTACCTGAACACAAAGCATCAGTTACAAAGAGCTTGTAAGTAACTATGGTAGACAAAAATGGAAGTGTAGCCAGTGATGCATATGTCTTCAAAGCATCATATTTAACCTTGAGTCCTTTTGTGAAAATGAAATTTGCCATGGTTCCACAGAAACTAGTTGTTGCTCCAAGGAATAAAGTCCCATGTATTTTTAAAGTTTTTTCTTTTCTAAGATACTCAAACTTTTTTTCTATGACTTCCATGACCATTGGTCTTCTGAGTTTTGCATCTCCTAGAGAAGGAATTAGCTGGCCATGTGTAAATATTGTCGTCTTGATGCCCTGGGGTGCTTCTCCATCCAGCGGCACCACACCCCCACCATCCCTAAGGTCAGACCTGGAATCCCGCTTGGGCGCCGCCATGTTGGCGCCTCCTCCCTGACTCTTAATAGCAGTTTCTTTGCAAGACTGGATGATTGTGGGGTTGATATAGGAAAAGGCATGTTAGGTGAACGACCTCCACATCCACATCCCCACAAGGCAGATGGTCTGCTTCCAGACTTCTGTTACGTTCTCTTGCTCCGGATCTATACACCATTGAGTGACAGAATGGAAAAAGAGAGATTCAGATCAGTTTGGTGTAAGGTTTGTTGTGAGAGGAGGCTACTGAGAGACCCATTATACCCAAATAACCAGGCAGAGGACAGACCTGCGTCAAGACGGCTTGCAAGCTGCTGACAGATGCAGATTAAGGTGGGTGGGGAGATGGTAAAGGTGCTGCTGATAGATTCAGGATGCCACAGGCTAGCGAGCTGGGCCAGGCAGGAGCATGCAAGTTGCAGCAGGCGTAGGATCAACTAGATGCTGGCGTGTATGGTGATGAAGGTAGGGCCTCCGATGAGCCGGGAGCTGAGTGAGGAAGCAGGGGGAGAAAGTGCAGTTAGGAAGGTACGTAAGGTGTTGTCATACTTTCATCTGGTGTTTGGAAACGTGTTGCAGAAACCTGTAACCATCCTTACTGGGAGTCAAGGGTCTTCAGATCTGATCATCATTATACTCTTCTCATGGGGCATGGAAGGGGATTGATGGATGCAGTTTCGATTTAGTGGGTGTGTCCATCACCATCCAGTGGGGTTCTGGACCTCTCATATTTACAGGCAAACCCTACCACTGTGGACGGTACAGTGTAATTCCTACACTGCAGAGCTGGACAGACCAGCGGGTAGTGTGCGTGCCACACAGGCTCATTTGTGATCCATGTTAATCCATTTCTCCTGATTCTGGTCTCTAGCCCAAAGGTAGAACTGGAATAAGTAAGCCTTACAACGTCAAGCAGATCAAAACAACCAATGCCCAGGAGGCTGAAGCAGCAATCCGGTGTCTTCTGGAAGCCAGTGGAGGTAGGTGGTTTCTCTGGAACCTTATCTCCTGTTTATCCTGCCAGTGAAAATGGCATAGAAAAGAGCTGCATTTTATTTTATTTTTGGATACAGTGTTTAATGGAAGGTAGCCTCTAGTAATGTTTTATGTATATATTTTGATCTATTTTCTTTTTTTTTTAATTGACAACTTCCATAATTATAAACCATATGCCATGGTAATCCCCTCCCTCCCCCCACTTTCCCTTTTGACACTCCACTCCCCATTATATCCCCTACCCCTTTCAATCAGTCTCTCTTTTATTTTGATGTCATGATCTTTTCCTCCTGTTATGATGGTCTTGTGTAGGTAGTGTGGCACTGTGACATCATGGATATCCAGGCCATTTTGTGTCTGGAGGAGCACATTGTAAGGAGTCCTACCCTTCCTTTGGCTTTTACATTTTTTTCCACCACCTCTTCCACAATGGGCCCTGAGCCATGGAAGGTGTGATAGAGATATTTCAGTGCTGAGCACTCCTCTGTCCCTTCTCAGCACCATGGTGCCTTTTAGTCATCTCAAGGTCACCACCATCTGAAAAGAGAAGGTTCTCTAACCAAAAGGGAGAGTAGCATTAATATATGGTTATGAACATTAAGAGAAGTGCTTACTGGGCAGTTTGGTAAGCATAGTACTTACATTTAGCCAGACACCAGCAGACGTTACATTCCTAGGGCTCATGACTACCCCTGTTGTAGGTTTTCAGTATCAGAGATGTATTCCCTCCCATGGAGCAGGCCTCCAGGCAAATTAGAGGGTGGTTGGTTTCCCCCATAACAGATGTGCCACTATTGCACCCGTTGGCTCATTTGGCCTGGCTGGCCAAATATAAGGCTTGCAGTGTCCACTGTGGAGTATCTTCACTGGTGATTTCTCTCTCTCCCATTGAACTGCATGCAGCGTGGCTTTATCCAGCTTTCTGTCAGCTGGTCTACACAGAGGAGGTTTTCAGCTCAGCTTCGGCAGGGCTTCTCAGTGACCTTGCAGCCCAAGTATGTGGAGTCTTCAGCAATAGGGTGTTACCATCTGTTCCCGGTGGGAAATCAAGGGCCTCGGAAATGGCCTGTAATGTTTGGGAACATCAGGGATCTCCCTGGCCAATAACTCACTGGAAGGTATCCCATCCCTGGCACTGAAAATTTTATAGTAATAATCTATGGCTCCTGTGTGTTACATTGTCCAAACAAGCGGGTTTCCACATGACTTATTTATATCCTCTTAGATTTTTTTTTTTTTTTTTTTGGTAGGGTCTCACTCTAGCTCAGGCTGACCTGGAATTCACTATGTAGTCTCAGAGTGGCCTTGAACTCATGGCGATCCTCCTACCTCTGCCTCCCAAGTGCTGGAATTAAAGGTGTGCGCCATCACATCCAGCATTCCTCTTAGATTTTGATTAGCCCTTCCCTCCCCTTTCCTTTACTCAGTCTTTTCCCCTGACCTTACTTAGGCCTTTTTACCCCCATTATTCTGTTCTTCTGCTGACATATGTACAATACCATCCTATTAAGTCCCCCGTCCCTTCGTTTCTATTCTCTTGCTAGCTTACTGGCCTATGCTACTGAGTTTTCTTCCTACTCACACAGAAGTCCAGTCATTTTTTTTCCATGCACACTTGGGGCAGTTCAAAGTGCTTGAGCAAAGCCTGATGACCTGGGTCCTATTCCTCTGTACCTACACAAAGTCAAACGCACAAAGTGGCCTATGCATCTAGAGTTCGTTTGTAGTGGCAAGAGACCCTGGCATGCCCGTTCTCTCTCGTGTTCTCTTTCCTGCTTTCTCTCTATTTCTCAAATAAATGAATAAACATTAAAAAATACACTCATACTTTTGAGTATCAATCAAAATGATTATGCAGCATTTAAGAGAGAAATAAACTGAATTTTGAAGAAGGCGGATACTGTAGATACTAACGCATTCTGCCTAGTGAGTGAAAAAGAGATAGTTGTGGACCTCCTTATTTCAGGCATAAAATCAACGTTTAAAGTCTTGGGCAAGTGTAAATAGTTCAGCACTGTTGAGTATGGACTTTCCCCCACCACACTGTCTGTAAATTTTTTGTTCTTGTTTCTGCAGTGATTTCACTTTAACTCATGTTATCATATTTTACCTTGGAGTTTCTCCATTCGTTCACAGTCACTTGTAACTAACATTTGTTGTTTTGGTTCTGGCTTTAATGTAGAATCTCTTTTGGAAAGGAGAGATTATGATTTTTATAAAGGCATATGCAATTGCAATTGTTAAATTTGCTTTTCGTCAGGACATTTAAGTGAGTTGGTGTTCTCAAATAACATTTAAGAAAGCATTGCCTAGGAAGCTGAGAAATACTGTTGTAAAATTATACAGCACAGATGGCCTCTACAGTGACAAAAACTAAAGCTGTGGATATAACAATGTCCATCAACTCATAAATGGATAAACAAAATGTGGTATGTCCATACAGTGGAATTTTAGTCAGCCATAAAAAAGAAATACTGATAGATGTTACAGCATGGATAAACTTTGAAAATGTCAAGTGAAAGAAATCAAACAAGAGATCACAGATTCTGATTCCACATGTACAAAATGCCCCTAATAGGCTAATCCAGAGAGTGGTGTCCAGGCTAGCACAAGGGAATGGGGAATGACTAAAATGGGTCCAAGGATTGTCTTTTGGCATCATTAAAATATTTTTTTAGGGGCTGGAGAGATGGCTTAGTGGTCAATAGCACTTGCTTGCAAAGCCTGATGGTCTAGCTTCAATTCCCAACCTACTGTGTAAGCCAGACCAAAACAAAATAGCACAATGGTCTGGTGTTTAATGAGGCCATACACACACACACACACACACATGCACACGCAAATAAATAAATAAATAAAAATTTTAAAGATGTTTTGGAATCATTGCTTTGTGAATGCAAAAAACAATTGAATGACACACTTAAAAGGGGTGAATTTTATATTATGTGAATTAAATTTCAATAAAACTAATGTTTAAAAAGAAAACAAGTCTATGATATATATGTTACTAGTGGTTTGGGGTTTGAAATCTACTCACAGTCTAAGTAACATTTTCTTTTTCTTTTAAATATTTCTTAAACATTTTATTATTTATTTACTTGACAGCAAGAGAAAGAGGCAGAGAGAGAGAGAGAGAGAATAGGTGCACCAGGGCTTCTAGCCACTGCAAACTCCAGACACATGCGCCACCTTGTGCATCTGGCTTACATAGGTCCTGGAGAATCAAACCTGGGTCTTTTGGCTTTGCAAGCAGGTACCTGAACCACTAAGCCACCTCTCCAGCCCTTAGTAACATTTTTGTAGTCATGGGTTTATTGAGGTCTTAGATCCTGTCCCCTGAAAAATGTAAGTATTCATAAAACTTTGTATATGATAATCAGACTCTCCCTGATCTCCCATGAGGACCATCCCCGTTTCCAGGCCCCACCTGTGCAGAGCATGTAGCGCTAACATCAGACCTTGTTGGCTGCTCTTGACAACCCTTAAGGAAATATTTTGGATTATTAAGTCATCATTGACTGCCCGAAGGTCAAGTTGTGCAGTGTGCTTGAGCAGTGTGATTTTATGTTTCAGGGGTCCCAGAAGCAGCTTCAAATGCCATAGCCCAAAGGGATCAAGGATCCTCCAAACCAGAGAGCTCGCTGGGTCCCCCGCTCTTGCCTTGGCGGCCTGCACCCAGGGTTCCCGCCATCAAGAAGCCAACCTTGAGGAGGACAGGAAAGGTAAGAGCAAGGGAGGGTGAGCTGCTCACTCCCAAGGTTGCTCCAAGGTCTTGTTGGATAACATGATGTCAAAGATGGAACTCTAGTTAGATTTGGTTCCCCCCACACACCTGTATTCCAGACCCAGCCACGTCCTGGAGGAGAGTGGCTTGTCTGGCAATGCTTTCCCCTCACCTTCGTGCTGCGCCTTGACCCCAGCTGAGTGGGAACCAGGTGCTGACTTTCACAGATTCACACTGTGACAAGAACAGCTTCCTGAATGTCTCCAGGGTCCCCACCAGGAAACTCCGTGGGATGCTTTCTCTCAAGTGTCGGCTGTGTGTGGTGCGTGCATGTGGTTTCACACACAGATTTGCGTGCGTCAGAACTGACGGCTTCCTAGGTTGGCAGCTGTGCCTGCTGCCGTGGCACCGTGGTGTCCTGCAGGCCCGATAGCTTCTCTTACCACTTTTCTTGCAGATTGTTTTCTGCTCTCGCTCTCAAGCTCCTCAGCCTTGCTTACTGCTGCAAAGACATGAGTTTGTAAGGACAGTCGCCGCCCAGAGGCTGGCACCTGTCGACACACCTGGATCTTCCGTTTGATCTCAGTGCTAGGAGCGGGGCCACTCGGTAATCCCCGCCCGGGCGCCTCAGGGTGACTGCTGCTCTTCCTTCGGCCCCGGCCCCGTGAGAGGTTGCTCTGGCTCTCCACTGAGCGTGCTCTGTGTGTCCCAGGCTGTGCTTCTGTCTTGCGCTGGCTCTTTGCTACCTGTCCACTCCCACGCCTCCTCGCACAGCGAACCCTTGCCCTCCCCTTCAGTGCACTTGCTTTGCTTTCCTTTGAAAAGCCAGAGGCAGTAATGGACTCATTTTCCCAAGCGAGCTACACGGAAGACTGGTGCACGATGGTGGAGGAGGGATTGTGCGCTCACGTTGTTTTCTAAAGAACCGAAGAGAATACCAGTACTTAACCCCCTCCTTACAAACGCTTCCTTTCACACTGGGTGACTGCCTTCCCTGTCACAGCTTTGTATCAGAACCAAGGAAGTGGAGTCCCTGTGTGATGCCCTCCTTTATCCAGTATTGGAATAGAAAAGATTCCAGGAGAAAGTGGCTCTCAGTTGGCTTTATGCAGGATCATAGGTTATTTCCCCTGGCTTGATACAGAATGTGTATTGAATTATCTGCTAAGGCTACAGCCTCAAAAGAAAAAAAAAAATGTTCCAGAAAAGTCTGCTTTATGTAAAGGGAGAGCCTAACCCTACTTTCCAAAACAACAAAGACAACTGTCACAAGTTACCGTGGCCCTGGTTTTACCATCTCTGCTCCTTTCATTGCTCAGGCCAGGCCAGCCTGGTCCGTGTGCGCTTCCCTCTAGCTTCTGGAACCCAATCATCCAGCTGGCCTCCCAGCCCTTCTCTGCTCTCCAGTTGGCTGGAACGTCAGCTCAGTCTCACTCATCTCTGTTTCCTACCACACTGAGTCTCTCTTAGTGTCCACTTCCCAGTGCTAATTCTTATTGACCCTTCCTCTTGCCTTTTCTCAGCCCCCGTCACCCGAAGAACAGCTTGAGCAGCAGCCTATCCATTTTACAATCGGTCCCCGGGACATGAGCCTTGAGACCCCTCCTCCAGCCACAGCCCCTCGAGTCCCACCTATTCCCAAACCAAGAACATTTCAGCCTGGGAAAGGTATGGAGAGGAGCAGAAGGTCATCACCGGATGAGGCCCCTCCCCTGGTAGGGGCCTCCGAGCCACCACCCCCAGAGGTGCCCAAGGTGCCCCCGAGGAGGAAAAAGTCAGCACCAGCAGCCTTCCACCTGCAGGTCCTGCAGAGCAACAGCCAGCTGCTCGAGGGCCTCACATGCTGCAGCGACCCTGGTGGCCATCCATCCGGACTCCAGCCCCGCGCCCATGCTCTCTGCCCACAAGTGGGTTTTCTTGGCACTTCATCTGCCACGAGCCCAGAAGTTGATGGCCCCAGAGCAATGAAGCCAGAGGCAACTTCTCTCCTTGATGGCTATCAAGATCCCTTCTGGAACCTGCTCCACCACCCTAAACTGCTGAACAACGCCTGGCTTTCCAAGAG
The DNA here is from genome assembly GCF_020740685.1 of Jaculus jaculus. Classification (NCBI taxonomy): domain Eukaryota; kingdom Metazoa; phylum Chordata; class Mammalia; order Rodentia; family Dipodidae; genus Jaculus; species Jaculus jaculus. Next base: position 8,873,737 of record NC_059110.1, on the reverse strand, counting down.
CTCAGACTCTGTGGACTCGGGGCCCAAGGGCCCTGAAAGGACCCACACAGACCCTGTACAAGTCAGCGCCTCCATGTCTGAAAGGGAGCTGTCACCAGACCATGGAGAAAAAGACTTCAGTCACTGGATGACCATCAGTAACAAGGACAAGAGGACAACACTGGGTGTTTGACCCACTAGCAAAAACATAACTTATCAACATATTTGAAGGCCACTTGCAAACCATGCACCTGTTTCCCTGTGGGCATCCCTTGACTGGTCAAAAGGGACATCTATTTAAAAGCACTCTGGAAAAGAAAAAAAAAAACCTTTATGCATCTGTCACTCATCTGGAGCTTACAAAAGCAGTGTCTTGTTCAATATTATTTGGCCACCAAAATGTCTTATTCAATACTTGTGTGTTTGAAGCTTGCTCTCAGGGGAATGGGAAACTTCCTGTTGGATGCAGCTTATGTATTTTAAAGGAAGAAATCGAGCTGATAAGACCCAAGAAGTTCTCATTGAATTTTAGATAGTTGTTCAGCTTATGTGTGTATGTGCTGGGGTTTTGTTGTCACCCATTTGTATTTTACAGATTTGGGATAACTGGTAAATATGTAAAGGATGACATTAAAAACAGTTGGGACCATTAAGAGCTAGTCTGTGGCCAAGTGTGGTGGAGCACGCCTTTAACCCTAGCACTCAGGAGGCAGAGGTAGAGGATCAATGTGAGTTCAAGGCCAGCCTGAGAATACATAGTGAATTCTAGGTCAGCCTGGAATAGAGCAAGACCCTACCTTGGGGAAAAGAAAAAAAAGAGCTAGTCTGGCCTTTCAAACCAGGAAAAAAAAAAAAATCAGAGTTTGAAAGTATGAATAGATCAACAGATGACTAGACTGTACATTCCGAGAGCCTTGTGTTTGCTGGGCAGTAGGCCCTTTGCAGCTGCAGTTCCGCCTCCACAGGGTAACCAGCAAACTCTCATCAAACAAACTGCATCTGCATGGAGTATGTGCAGTTTTTTCTTATCATTGTTCCTTAGATACTGCAGCACAGCAGTTGTCTGTACAGCACTTACACTGCTCTACATGTTATAAGCAGTCTGAAGGTGATTTAAAGTGTACGGGAGAATACGTATAGCTAATTTGCAAAGACTATGCTACCGGGGACTTGGGCAGCCAAAGTTTTGGTATAGAAGGGTATAGAAGGGATCCTGGAGCCAAAACCACACAGGTACTGATGGGCGGCTGTATGTACTATTATTATGTATTAACTATTATTGTGTGTGAGGCCCCATGGGAGTGGTGTTGTATACAGTTTTGGTTTTCCAGTTTGGACTGACTGAAGACTCCATACCATGTTTTAGATATTACATGCCCTGCACACTGCCATTGTCCTGGGCCGTGGTGTGCTGTGTGAACCTTGTCCGTACACACCATCTCAGTGAAACCTCATAGACTCTTTTTCTTCCTGCATAGTTTCTATCCTGTACAGAAACAAAATGTGAAAACTCATACTGGCCCATAATAATTGATGCTCATTGGTGTAATATAAAGAGAATGTGTCAACACCAGCTACTTGGTGTGGCTTCAGGAAGGAAAGTATTATGCGCGTCCCTGTATGTAAGAACCCTCAGGGCAACAGGTCTTAGTTTGTTTATCTATATGTTGATTAGTTGTTTTGTTTTGCTTATCTATTTTTTCCCTATGTTTCCAAAATCACTTTTCACCTATTTAAGAACTGAAAAGGACATCATGATACTGTTTGATATTGTAAAATGTTACAAGGTCTAGAATTGATTTGGAGCAGCTACCATATTTTTAAAAATTTTTTATTTATTTGAAAACAGAGATAGAAGAGAGACAGAGAGTGAATGTGTATTAGCATGCCACAGCCTCCAATCACTGCAAACAAACTCCAGACACATGCACCACTCTGTGCATCTGGCTTTATGTGGGTACTGGGGAATCAAACGCAGGTTGTTAAGCTTTGCAGGCAAGTGCCTTAACCACTGACCCACCTCTCCAGCCCCTCCAGATACCATATTTTTTGTTAATAAGTTTATTAGCTGCAAAATGTTGAGGCAGGAGGATTGCAAGGCCAAGGCCAGCCTAGACCACAGAGCAAGATCTGAAATAAAGAAATTCACTAGCAAGTCTTACTTTGTGGCATAGTAGGAGTGTTTCAATCATAGAATCACACAGTAACACACGTTGTCCTTGACATGACTTGGGGACAGTGACTTCTACAATGAATGCTAATGGCTGTATAGTCATAATCATGTTGCCCGGGAAACATACCACCTGTCACCCACCAGACTGCCAGCATTCCAGAGTTCATTTTTTGCTGTCACTTTCAAGATATTTTGCAAATTACTTAAAACTTGCACCGAAGAACAAAATTCCATATATATGTATATGTATATGTATATGTATATGTATATGTATATGTATATATGTATATATATATATATTCTTTCATCTGAAAAATGACCCAAGCAGAAGGAACCAGTGATCCACAGAGGTTAGTGACTAACATGTGTAGCTGGCCGGTTATAAAAGATGGTGTGATGGCTATGGGATGCTTTCTGTGGCATATGGACTTGAGAGGATTGTGTCATTCACCTGATGTGTTTGTAGTAAGGATAAAAATCTCATATGAACTTGGGAGGCAGAGGTAGGAGGATTGCCATGAGTTCGAGGCCACCCTGAGACTCCATAGTGAATTCCAGGTCAGCCTGGGCTAGTGTGAAACCCTACCTTGAAAAACAAAGTAATAATAATTTTATATGAAGTATTGGAGGGAAAAGTAAAGAGGGTGCCTTGAAGAAGTTAAATGTTTGGCCAAGATATACATTTCTACTAACAGGTGCAATGAGGAATGGGAATGAAGATTTCTTTACTCAAGTGCTCTCTTCCTATACCCTTTTCTTCCCACCAAAGAGGATGTGTAATACCAGAGACCAGCAGAGAAGTCAGGTCTGCAAATGTCCACTTGCAATGTGACTACTGTAATGTTAAGAATTGATCAAACAGGGCTGGAGAGATGGCTTGGCGGTTAAGCACTTGCCTGTCAAGCCTAAGGACCCTAGTTTGAGGCTCAATACTCCAGAACCCACGTTAGCCAGATGAAAAAGGGGCGCACGCGTCTGGAGTTCCTTTGCAGTGGCTAGAGGACATGGCGTGCCCATTCTCTATCTGTCTATCTGCCTTTTTCTCTGTCTGTCACTCTCAAATAAATAAATAAGAAACAACAACAAAAAAGAATTGGTCAAACATTATTTAATGAGTGTTTAACTTTAGTGAACAGACTGGATTTTGAGTTGGTAGTTGTGGTTTGATTCAGGTGTTCCCCGTAAACTTACGTGTTCTGAATGCTAGGTTCCCCACTGGTGACAATATAGGAATTACTGTTGGGGGCCGGCTTATGGATGTTATAGGTAGCTTCCCTTGCCAGTGTTTGGCACACTCTCCTGTTGCTGTTTTCCACCTTATGTCAGGAGGTGATGTCCACCCTCTCATGTCATAACCTTCGCCTGCCATCATGGAGCTTCCCCTTAAGTCTGTAAGCCAAATAAACCCTTTCCTCCCATAAGCTACTCTTGGTTGGGTGTTTTCTGCCAGCAACACGAAGCTGACTTCGACAGTAGGAATGGATGATTTTCACACCAGGATTTCTCTTTTAAAAGGACAACTGGAATAGCTTTTATGTTTTCTAAACAATGCTTACTGATTGGAATATTTCCCAGATTAATACCAGTCAGTTAAATAGCCTTGACCATGAGCAGCATCACTCAAAGGATTTAATTCTGTGATTTTTTAAACTTTTATTTTTGGCCTGTCTTTAATGCTACATAGCATAGGCCTTTTTAGAATGACCTCATAGTCTTGTAGATTTGAGGGTGGTTGTGTATTTGTGCATGTGCACGGTCCTGTGTGTGCACATGCAGATTCCAGATGGTGTTGTTCCTCGGGTACTTTCCACCTTTTTTGATACAGGGTCTATCTCACTTGCCTGGAGATCGCCAATTAATCTAGATGGGTTGGCCAGTGAGTCAAGGACCCTCCTCTCTTTGCCTTCTCGGCACTGGGATTACAGGTTCATGCCCGCCATTGTTGTGTGGGTTTGAGGATTGAACTCAGATCCTCATGCTTGCGAGGCAAACGCTTTACTGACTGAGCCATCTCCACCAGCCCCTACCACTGCTGGGTCACAACACACAGGTCACTGCAGTGCTTCAGGCACAATACTTGGCACCTTTACAGTGTCTGCCTCTGATCACTAGTCTCCTTTTACAACTTGCTTTCCCAAGTTTCCTGCCCATCTTTAAAAGTTGTTCTGGTAAGGAAATGAAATCAGGAAATTTGCTCAAGGAATTCCTGTAAATGTCAAAAGTGGACTAAAAGAAGCTTGAAAATTTGCATAAGGATAAGCAAAGTAACATGTCAAAGCGTCCAAGTCATTCATTAAGAGGAGTGCAAAGCTTACTTACTGGGAGACTAGTGAGTAATAAAGTCTGGTATGACTTTGTTTGTTTGTTTTTATTTGAGAGAGAGAGAGAGAGAGAGAGAGAGAGAGAGAGAGAGGGAGAGAATAGGCACGTCAGGGCCTCCAGCCACTGCAAACAAACTCCAGACACATGCACCCCCTCGTACATCTACATGGGTCCTGGGGAATCGAGCCTCAAACTGGGGTCCTTGGGCTTCACAGGCAAGCGCTTAACCATCTCTCCAGGCCCCTGGTAGGACTTTTGAGTTGATAATTTTTAACTGATGCTATATAGAATACCTATTGAGCCGGGCGTGGTGGCGCACGCCTTTAATCCCAGCACTCGGGAGGCAGAGGTAGGAGGATCGCCGTGAGTTCGAGGCCACCCTGAGACTACATAGTGAATTCCAGGTCAGCCTGAGCCAGAGTGAGACCCTGCCTCGAAAAAACCAAAAAAAAAAAAAAAAAAAAAGAATACCTATTGAATAATTATGTCTTTTAAAATAATTGGACTTTTCAGAGAGGAAGACCTTGCAGATTTTGGGGAGGGAAGACTAAACTTTTCTACATCTGTTATTCCTGTGGGAGATTTTAGTTCTGGCCCATTTTTCAACCATCAAATTAGTTGAAGAAGCAGGAGAGTAAGACAGGTTCTATAGAAGTTGGAACACACAGGGTTGGGAAGAGATGGCTCTGCAGGTGGTTAAAGGTGCTTGTTTGTAAGCCTGTTGACTGGAGCTTGATCCTACTCAGCACCCATGGAAAGCCAGACACAAAGTGGTGATTCCAACACACCTACAATGAGAGGCAGAGCCAGGAAAGTCCTGAATCTTGTGGGCAATCTAGTCTGGCACACGCAGCAGTAAAAAGAGACCTTGTCTCAAACAAGGTGGAAAAGAGGAGGGGCACCTTGACCTTGTCCCATGACCTCCACATGTGCACACAGCATGCATTGCCCACACACGCCACAAACACATTTTTTTGTTTGTTTTTTGAAGGTAGGGTCTCGCTGTAGCCCAGGATGACCTGGAATTCACTATGTAAACTCAGGGTGGCTTTGAACTCACGGTGATCCCCCTACCTCTGCCTCGGAGTGCTGGGATTAAAGGTGTGTGCAACCATGCCCAGCTCATACATCAATTTTCAAAATAGGAACCACTGCCATACAGGTACAGGAACTCTTCTCCACTGTGTGGAACTTGAGAGCAACTAGAATCATCTGTAAGAGGCCCTCACAGCAAACTTGGGAAAGCTGAACTATGGGTGTGCTTGAGTATTCTTCTGCATGGGGGCACAAGGAAATACATACTCTTCAAGCTCTGTCCTGGTTATTCTAAGCTAATTCACAAAATTTAGGTCCTAATGTCCTTTAGTCATTTTTCAAGAATGTTAATCTTGGACTGACAAGATGGCTTAACAGTTAAGATGCTTGCCTGTGAAGCCCAAGGATCCATGTTTGACTCTCAGATCCCATGTAAGGCAGACACACATCTTTTTTCACTGCCTCTGTGGTTTTGCCCTTTCCAGAATGTCAGTTGGAATCACACGATGCAAGCCTTTTCATACTGCCTGTGTTCACTTAGGAAGACCCATGAATACCTATAAAAAGCTGGAGAAGTGGCTTAGCAGTTAAGTGCTTGCCTGCAAAGCCTAAGGACCCTGGTTCGAGGCTCGATTCCCCAGGACCCACATTAGCCAGATGCACAAGGGGACACACGCGTCTGGAGTTCGTTTGCAGTGTCTGGAGGCCCTGGCGTGCCCATTCTCTCTTCTTCTGTCTCTCTCTGCCTCTTTCTCTGTCACTCTCAAATAAATAAAAATAAATCTTTTAAAAAAAATAGGTATTCACGGGTCTTCCTGTCTTTTCACAGACTGACAGCTCATTTCTTCTTAGTATTGAATACTCCATTGTCGGGATATACTATTTATGCATTCACCTAATGAAGGGCATCTTAGTTGCTTCTAAGTTTAGTCAGTTACACAAAAAGCTGCTGTAAGCATCTCTGAGCAGTTTTGTGTAAACATAAAATTTCCAGTTCAGGGGATGGAGAGATGGCTTAGTGGTTAAGGCATTTGCCTGTAAAGCCAAAGGACCCAGGTTCGATTCCCCAGGACCCATGTATGTCAGATGCCCAAGATGGTGCATGTGTCTGGAGTTCATCTGCAGTGGCTGGAGGCTCTGGCATGTTCTTCTCTCTCCCCTTTTCTTCCTCTCTCTCAAAGAATATTTTTTAGAACTTTCCAGTTCATATGAGTTAATAACCAAAGTACATAGTTACGCGATCATGTTAAGAGTGTTCTGTAAGAAACTACCAGACTGTCATTCAAGGCAACTGGGCCACTTTGCATTCCCTCTAGCGATGATTCATTTCCTGCTGTTCCATGTCCTTGTTGACCTTCAGTCTCATGCTTCTGGGGTCTGCCCATTCTGACAGGCATCCAGTGGCACCTCGCTCCATCTGCAGTGCTGAGCATCCTCTCAAGCACTGTTTGCCACATGTGCACCTTCGGTGAGACATGTGGGTCATAGCTGGATTGTTCATCTTATTCCTATTTTGAAGAGCCCTCTGTATTTTGGATAACAGTCTTTTACCAGATGTGTCTTTTGTAAACATCTTCACCCAGCCTGTGGTTTGCCTTCTTATTCTCTTAACATTGTGTTTTGCAGAGCAGGAGGCTTAAGAACTTGAAAAGTAATACAGTGGTGTACCTGGAGAACATGTTAACTGTTTTGGGAAAGACAATTTCAGAGGATTTAGATGGCAGTGAGGTTTTTAGTCCACAGATAAAATTGGTGGCAGGAATATCAAAGTAAATTGGTGTGGTGGATGGTTGAGATTGTGGGCTGTGCCTGGACTGAGGGCAACTCTTCACAGCACTTGGACAGTTTGTGAATGTTGGAAGAACGGCCAACACCACCTTCAGGGATGCTCACGTCAGCACCATTCATTAGTAACAAACCACGGCTTTTGCTTTTGCTTTGACCAGGCTTATCAATGGGTTTAATTTTATTGACATTTTCTCATTTATTTACTTGAGACCGAGAAAGAGAGAGGCAGAGAGAGAAAGGAAGAATGGGCATGCCAGGGCCTTCAGCCACTAACTCCAGATGCATGTGCCCCTTTCACGTGCAACACTGTGTGCTTGCATCACTATAAGTCGGCTTATGTGGGACCTGGAGATTCGCACGTGCGTTCTTAGGCTCTGCAGACAAGCACTTTAACCACTAAGCTATCTCTTCAGCCTTATTGACATGTTCAAACCCTATGGCTTGTTTTCTTCTTCTTTGTTTTTTGGTGGTGGTGGCTTTGTAGTGCTAGGAATTCTGTTTTTAAACATTTTATTTTACCATCCATTTATTTATGGCTTTTTCAAAGTAGGCTCTTCACTATAGCCCAGGCTAACCTAGAACTCACTCTGTAGCCCCAAGCTGGCCTCAAATTTATAATGATTCTCTTACCTCAGCCTCTTGTTGACTTAAAGGTGTGCACCATCACACCTGGCTTTGTTTTTAAGCATTTTAATTTCAACCTTAGGGGCTGGAGAGATGACTCAGTGGCTAAAGGTACTTGCTTACAAAGCCTGACAACCTGCGTTCAGTTCTCCAGTACCCACATAAAGACAAGTGTACAGAGTGACACGTGCATCTGGAGTTTGTTCGCAGTGGTACAAGGCCCTGGTGTGTCCATTCTTTCTCCTCCTCTCTCTTGAATAAATAAAGACAAAATAATTTATTAAAATTTTCAACTTTAATTTGTAGTCTTTATTCTTAGTTTTGCTTTCCTACTCTCAGTTAATAGTGCTGGGTTCCACTACTGTTAGTCTTTCATGCTTAAGAAAGGCATTCAAGGTTACACACCTTCCCCCACCGAGATGCCTCTCTTCTCCTGTATCTTCATGTCACCTCGCACAGGGTTGTTAACTTTAGTCATGCTTGCTTTCACCAAACAATGCATCAAGTGGACAGCCTCTCACTGTGCTGTATAATGAAACAGCAGAGTTCTCTGGTGACTCATGCCTTCCGATGCTGAGCTCCAGGTTCAGCTCGGACTGACATACTCTACACAAGGCCGCCATCTTCATAATGCTAACTACAAGCCATCTGACCAGCGACTCCATTCCTAGCACAACCCGAGAAAAGATGGAGCCACATAGATATTTGTAAACAATTGATCACAGCAGCATCATTCTCAACAGTCAAACCTAAGTGTCCATCAACAATTGATGAACTAATGTGGCATATGACACAATGAGAAGCTGGGCATGGTGGCACATGCCTATCATCCTAGCACTTAAGAGGTAGAGATAGGAGAATCACTGCAAGTTCAGGAGCTACAGAGTGTGTTCCAGGCTATCCAGGGCCAAAACACAAAAAGCCACAAATGGGAATATATTTGGTCTCAAAAAGGAATGAAGTTATGATAAGGGCTACATCATATTCATGCTCAAAAATACCATGTGAAGAGCAGCAAGGCAAAGATGCCACCTACTTTATGATTCCATTTACATGAAATGGCCAGAGACAGGGAGTGTGTTAGTGTTTACCGGGGCTGGGGACAGAGGAGGAGGGTCTTCTTTGGGGTGAAGAAATATTAATGAAATTAAGACAGTGCTGATAACTGCATAACTGTGAATATACTAAATAACAATGAAATGTACAATTTACATGTATGCATTGTGGGCTGCTGAGGATGTAAATCAGTGGTAGAGTACTTGCCTAGTATGTACAAGCCCTTGAGTCTGATCTTCATGCCACCTGGATGCTATTACTCAAAGCCCAGATGCTTAGCAACAAGATCTCCCATTTCTCACACTCTAGACGTCAACTGATACTACTTCCAAGTGAGCAGAGAGGCCAGGTGCTCTTTATTTAGCCACAGATGCCCATTCTGTCTCTTCTCTTCTCTCTCTCTCTCTTCTCTCTCTCTCTCTGCTTGCAAATAAATAAAATAAAAATATTATTTAAAAGCCGGGTGTGGTGGCGCACACCTTTAATCCCAGCCCTCAGGAGGCAGAGGTAGGAGGATCACCATGAGTTCGAGGCCACCCTGAGACTCCACAGTGAATTCTAGGTCAGCCTGAGCTAGAGTAAGACCCTACCTCGAAAAACCAAAAAAAAAAAAAAAAAAAAATTAAAAAGGGGATGGAAAGATAACTTAGTGGTTGAGGCATTTGCCTGCAAAGCCAAAGGACCCAGGTTCAATTCCCCAGGACCCACGTAAGCCAGATGCACAAAGGGCACATGTGTCGAGCTCGTCTGCAGTGGCTACAGGCCCTGGCATGCCCATTCTCTGTCTCTTCTCTCTCTCTCTTGCTCTCTGCTTGCAAATAAATAAATAAAAGTAAATAAAAAAATATTTGGCCACAGAGACTCCTGATACTAGCCACTGCTAAACTACGACAGCTCAAGTGGGTCTTCTCCACTGTGGTCAGTGCTGGGCTAGCTGCTTTCTCCTCTGAAGCACGTCACAAGAATAACCAGCCACAACCAAGAAACACTGTTCTTGAAGAAAGACTGCTCTCAGCAACATGCAAACAGAATTAACCAAGGAGTGACTCATGACATGCACTACAACATGAGTGACAACAGGCCTAGTGAAGGCCAGAGATACCGTATCAAAGACTTAACTGAAAATTCAAAAGGTTTCAAAACTGACATCTAGAAAATATACAACACATGGATACCCAGGAGAAAAAGTCTTTTTGTGTTCTAGCTGGTTCTCTCTGTCTTAAGACCTCTCCTAATGACGCTGTCAGGTGAGCTCAGTGGCCTGTCAGGACAGTTTCACGTGGAAGTTCCCTCTATTCACAGCAGCCTCCACCCCAGCCCCCAGGCTCAGCACTGGGGAGGGAGTGGGGGTTCTTTAAGCCACAGGAACCCAAGCTAGTCCTTCCCCCATGACCATGAGCTCTGTGTACCTGGGGACTTCCCAGTGTCTGCGCAGACAGCCACATTCTGCTGTCTGTATGCTTCCAGACCAAGCTGATGCTATAACAACAGTCCGCAGGGAGGCTCACAGCTTGGAGACAAAGAGACACCAAGTTTCTTGCACTGTATTCATATGAAAACGGAGGAAGATGGCCATCAGTCTTCAAGGTCTTTGCCCAAAGCTTCCCGGATGAACTGCACAGTACGCTGGTATAAAAAGGCATCCTTTGTCTTTGGCTTACAAATGTTCAAGTGGTTCACATCCACAGGGATTAGATCTCCAATACCTAAGTCTAAAGAAAACAGAACTGTCAATATATCTACTAAAACTGAAAGATTCCCAGTGTGCCTCTGAGAAGGGGCCCAACAGATGAAGGAACTTGAGTCTTGATCAGCTAAACCCTAATGATTAACATGTGAAATGGGTTCTCAGTGAGTATAACCCTAATTCTGTGCCTTCTCATAGTCTCCTATGTATTCTGACCTACCTCATTTAACAGTGAGCAAAGCCTACACAGGCCTTGTGAGAACTTCCCTACACCTGTAGACTATCGCTGTATCATTGCAGTGAGCTTACATTATAAACTTCACAGGAGCTCCTCGTCCTGAGGTCAAGAATGAATCACGTGAGACCCATTCTAGACCCAAACCCTCCTGGGGCAATGTGTGTCTGGGGGTTTGGGAGGTGACTCTGGGGCTTTGATTGCTTGAGAAACTGGAAGGCAGGAGTCTAGCAGATCCACCTGGGTGAGACTGACCAGCACTAACAACGGGACCAGCCCTGGGCGGAGAGTGCAGGTGTGGGAGACACCAAGGAAAGCGTGCAGACAGGACTCCGACAAGGCTACTGTGCGACAGGCAGCAGGCATAAAACGGATGACTTTGGCTTCAAGCTTCCAAAGCTTTTTTTAAAGACACTTAGGGGCTATGCTTTGAAGTCTGCAAGCACCCACATAGTGGCACCTCACTTCAGGGCCTTCTACTTTGATGTAAAGTTTCTTTAAGGTCCATGAAAGTTTTTTCTTTTTTTTCGAGGTAGGGTCTAACTCTAGCCTAGGCTGACCTGGAATTCACTGTGTAGTCTCAGGGTGGCCTCGAACTCACAGCAATCCTCCCACCTCTGCCTCCCGAGTACTGTGATTAAAGGCGTGCACCACCATGCCCAGCTCCATGAAGATATTTTTAAGTTTTCTTGGTACATAATGAAGTGAGAACGAAGCTCGTTCTACACACAAAGAATCACCAGGCAGGCACTCTGCACACACCATTGCTGGCCACAAAAGGCTCATGCTTGGCTAAGACCTATTAGAATAGCACCTAAGCCAGCCTCAGATATGGTCAGAAATGGGTATCAGAGAGAGCACTGTGGCACGGTGGTTCCTCCCAAGAAGAGGTTCTCAGACATGACAAGCAATCTGAGAACTAAAGAAGTTGTCAGTAAGATGCATGGGGTTAGCTGAGTGTGGTAGCACACGCCCTTAATCCAGCACTCAAGAGGCAGAGGTAGGAGGATCACCGTGAGTTTGAGGCTACCCTGAGACTCCATAGTGAATTCCAGGTCAGCCTGAGCTAGAATGAGACCCTACCTCAAAAAAAAAAAAAAAGAAGATGTATGGGTGATTGTCACATGGAGTGATACAGGAGGCTCTGACAGAGAAACGAGACATAGTGTGTACACTGTATTAACAGGTAGTTGCCACTTCCCTGTATCTGAGGATGGTAAAGGCACTGTCTTTTAATGCAGCCCCTCACCTCTGAATATTTCCTGTTTTACAATTTGTATCTTCCATGTACTAAAGCTTCTACATTTAACAATGGATTTATTGGGGGGAGGGGAACCAAGGCAGGGTCTCGGTCTAGCCCGGCTGACCTGGAATTCACTCTGTAGTCTCAGGGTGGCCTCAAACTCACAGTGATCCTCCTACCTCTGCCTCCTGAGTGCTGGGATTAAAGGCGTGCACCACCACACTCAGCTTTCAGTGTACAATTTTTTAAGTTTTCTGCATACAGCTATCAATCTGTATAATGTAGACAGTATAATCTAGTATCAGAAGTGTTGGTGTTCTTACTTTAATACAGTTTACTGCACTGTTGAAGCCCAACTCAGAAGTAGCCCAGTAACCTTCATCACCAGCCGGCTCAGTAAGCACAGGAAGGCGAGTGCCACGGCCGGTGCCTGTGGAGCCATTTAAACTATGGCTATAAAGAATAATGGAATTAGATTTTAGAGCTTCGTAAGATGTCCTCCTAATTCTGAGAAACTGGATCTAAAAATTGACATTTACTATTAAATGCTAGGTGCCACCAACGAGGCATCTAATGGCCACCCCATTTCCAGAGTAAGTACCTGCTGACTCCACGGGCACCACGTGCAGTTTGATCATGCTGCCAATAAACGTTGGCTGTGTTTCCACAAAATTCAGCACCTGGAAGTTTTTGGTTTTTGCAAACTCCAGAAAGTCATCCTGTAGAGTTTTAAGTGCAGGAGAATCTATAAAATTATAGAAAGAGATGGAGACAAGTTCTATTTACTTAATTCAGAATAAAATACACCAGTCTTTCAAATTTAGAAAGTAAGATTTACAGTACAGGTTCGAGATGGACATCGGAAGCCTGGCTGACCATCACAGACCAGGGAAGCAGACAGAAAAAAACCACCATAGGAGAAACAGCCAAATGAGGAAACAAAGGAACTTTAAAGAACATTCTAAGTTTCTTCAGAAAGATAATGGAGTTCAAACACAAGATGCTATGAATAAAGAACTAGAGAATGTGAAGGAAAAAGAAGGCTGACTTGAAGAAGTACAGTTAGAAGTCAGAGATGAAGAAGTGCTTAGGGGTAACAGCCCAGCAGGAGGAGGAAAGGGACGAAAACTGCCAAATTGATGCTTTTATCAGTATGTCGTGACCTTGTCTCCTCTTACAGTTTCTAATTTAAAGCTTGACTTGTCTGATGAGAACATAGTTACTTCCAAAAGCTTTTGTATGATTTATCTTTTTGCAGCCCTTCACTTTTAAGTTTATGTGTATCTTAAAAAAAAAAAGTTTTAGGGCTGGCTTAGCGGTTAAGGCCTTTGCCTGCAAAGCCAAAGGACCCAGGTTCAATTCCCCAGGACCCACATTAGCCAGCTACACAAGGGGGCACACGAGTCTAGAGTTCGTCTGCAGTAGCTGGAGACCCTGGTGTGCCCATTCTCTCTCTCTCTCTCTCTAATAAATAAAAATTTTTATTTGTTTGACAGAGAGAGAGACGAAAAAGCAGATAGACAATGGGCACACCAGGATCTCTACCCACTGCAAATGAACTGCAGACATGTGTGCCACCTTATGCAGCTGGCTTTACATGGGTACTGGGGAACAGAACCTGGATCCTTAGGCTGTGCAAGCAAGCGCCTGCACGGCTGACTGTCCAGCTTTATGTGTATCTTTGCCAGTGAAGAAAGTGAGTTTCTTATATACAGCATGTAATTGTCCGTCTTTTGGGTGGTGAGTTTAATCCATTTACTTTAGGGTTATTACTGATGGGTATAAAGGCCTCCTGCAATTTTGTGCATTGTATTATGCTTCTTTTCTGTAACATTATTATTTATTTATTTGCAAGCAGAGAGAGATAGGAGAAAGACAGACAGATGGGCATGCCAGGGCTTCCAGCTGCTGCAAGCAAACTTCAGACAACATGTGCCACTTTGTGCATCTGGCCGTGTGTTGGTATTGGGGAGCTGAAGCCAGGTTGTTAGGTTTCGCAGGCAGACACCTTAATTGCTGAGCCATCCCTCCAGCCCTGTATTGTACTTCTTTTATACAGTTTTGTTCTTTTCTACCTCTTATTATTTATTTTTATGATTTATTTTTGCTTTGTTGTTTGTTCTGTTTTGTTTTCAAAGTACAGTCTTACTCTAGCTCAGGCTGACCTGGAATTCACCATGTAGTCTCAGGGTGGCCTGGAACTCATGGCAATCCTCCTACGGCTGTGTCCCAAGTGCTGGAATTAAAGGCTTGCACCACCATGCCCGATTTGGTAGTTTTTGATCCTGTTAAAGTTTTTATTCTGTATCTCTGTTGTACTGAACATACACATTTATGTGTTTTTATAATGGTAGTGTCTTTATTTCTAGTATAGGACTCACCTCTTAAGTTTACCTCTGGTAGGTCTGGTCTGGTGATAAAGAAGTCCCTCAATTTATGCTTGTCTGAGAAAGAATTAAGTTTATTTTTCATTTTTGAAGGATAATTTTGCTGGGTTGGCAGTTTTTTTCTTCAGTATTTGGAATATATTATCCAGCTATCTTCTTGCTTAAAGATTCCTACTGAGAAATTTGTTGTACATCTAATAGGCACTCCCTTATATGTGACTTTATGCTTTTTATCTTGTTCTTTTTAGGATTATCTCTTTATTTTATAACTTTGACAATAATATGCCTTGAATGTCTAGTTCATTGACTATATGTAATTGAATACCTTTTGAGTTTCTTGTATGTGGATGTCCATATCACTTTATTGGAACTTTTTGGCTATTATTTCATAAAATAGGTTTTGATGTCTTTCTTCATTGTCTAGAACATCAGCCAGCCTTCCTCCCTTTCATCTGACTGAATTAACAAAGGCAATCCCTATCTTTATGTTCAGCAATTATTTGTTATTCATATTCTAGTGTGTTGTACAAGTTCTCTGTTGTGCTTTTTTTTCATTAATTGAAGTTATAAGCTCCAGCTTCTGAGTGGCTCATTTTTAAAAGTGATTTCTGTCTCTGGCCAACTTCTCATTCATATCTTGAATTTTTTGGGAATTGTCCAAATACATAAAGCAAACATTCGCTCTGAATGCCAAGACAGAGTAGAACACAGTAATAGTTGGGGATGTCAGAGCCATATTCCTCAAGTATAAGTTCATCCAAAGAGAAGAAGCTGACCATACAATGAAAGAAAAAGGATCTAACAAACATGTACAAAATATTTATCCAACAGCAGCAGAATACATAGTTTTTCTTCACAGAGCATTCTATAGGACAGACCATGTGTCGAGCTGTCAATCAAGTCTCCATGAGTTTTGGAAAACAGAAAGCATGTGTATTAATCACAAGAAACAATGCTTGCCCAGCATGGTGGTGCACACCTTTAATCCCAGCACTCAGGAGGCAGATACAGGAGGATTGCTAGGAGTTTGAGGCCAGCCTGGAACTACAGAATGAGTTCCAGGTCAGCTTGGTCTAGAGTGAGACACAACCTCAAAAGAGAGAGAGAGAGAGAAAGAGAGAGAGAGAGAGAGAGAGAGCAATATATCCAAGACAAAGGCAGCCTTTTCCTCCTCCTTTATAATTAATGTTATGCAACCCAAATTTCCTTCATGACAGAAATGTTTTACCCTTGCTGAGTTCTTTGACTTCCAAAGACGGAAAGAGAAGATACCGCACATTAACAGAGTATTCAGCCAAATGTGATCCATGGTGAGGTACACTGTAAAAAATTATTCCTCTGGTATTATTTATAAAAGTACTAAGTTCTGGCTTCTTAGAGGCTTCCAACAGCATTTTTTTGACAAGAAGACCTAGCCACAGAAAAGAAAGCAAAAGAGTGTATAAGCTATTTTCCTTCCCCCTCTTAGTCTTTTAAAACAGAACAAGCAAACAAGGGGGAAGCTTCAAAGTTTTAAATTTTTCTCTAGTACAAGGCTTTCAAAATACTAAAATACTAACAATTATTAACACTCCTTTAGAATACACAGTACAAGCCTACGAGTAGGTAAGATTCTAGAACTGCCTTGGAGAGCAGCCCCTCCCTTCAAACATTGATTCTGTGGTCCCACAGGAGCAAAGCCAGGCCCTGCCTGAGCTGGGACCCTGTCCCTGAGGCTGCAGTAGGTGGTCTCCTGCTGTTGGGGCAGCACACACACTCAGGAGTACACTGTGCCCACAGTCACAGTCCCACCAAGGAAAACCAGCCACTGTGGGAAAGGCACCCGGCAGAGCACCTTCTCTGTCCCCTGCCCCAGTTCTGGAGAGATCACAGGGAGGGTGACAGTGGATCTTTGAGAATAGGAAGGGCTACATCCATGTTCAGCAGAAGCCGATTGGGTTTGGCCTTTCTAAGCCTTGTATCAGAGCCCCTAGGCTGGAGATGGGAAAAGCCATAGCAGGGGGAATGGGGAAGCTTTGGGGAAGGGCAGGAGAAGCAGGGCGTGCAGCTGGAGAAGCATCAGCCCCTGAAGCTCAGCGGCCAAGAGCAGCTGGGATCCCATCTCCTCAGCAGCTCTGGCCACCTAGGGTTGTGGGGACAGAGGCAACAGCTGAATTTGCAATGGCGAGGAGGCATGTAAAGGAAGAAAGGGGAACCCATGGGGCCAGCCAGAAATGCTGGCTTGTCTAAGCCTAGCTCAAAAACATCCTTCAGCGTGATGTTTAGTCCTGACTTTGGTGGTGTGGAACCATCAAGTTACCAACCCATATCCTCTTGCAATTTCTTACTGGCTGACCCCTTCTTGAAAAACAAATAGCATGGAAGGAGAGTAGTAACTTGTAAACATCATAGCTCAAAGCATTAACTTGCTAGGGGAGGGGGCACTGGTAATTAAAACAGGGATGAAGAAACTACAGGTTGGCCACAAGGGTGACAACCATGTCACGATGGTCACTCTGTGAAGACGAAACCATCCTTACCTCCCATGCTATGTGATATCCAAATCATTGGCCTATCCCCAACACCAGCAGCTCTGAGCTTGCTAAGAAGTTCGTTGCTTCTGAATGCAATGGACTTTCTGAACAAAACGAAAACAGCAGGCGTGACAGGAGGCACCAATCCCCCAGATCTACCTGTCTAGTCAAGAACTTTAGCTCACTGGACGAATGCTACAAAGTACGTTTTGGAGGGCAGAATACCCCCATTCGCTCTGCTTAGTGTCTGGAAGGACAAATTCTCTATCTGAAGCTGATTAACACTGACAGAGAGCAATAGAAACCCAGAACAGGCCATTCATACACCGAAGTATCATTTGAACATCAAATGTGTCTGTACAGGTCAAACTTGAGTCTCACTGCAGCTGCTCTAAGCACTTGGGGTGTTCGGGTTCTTTTTCATTCTGAGGCTTCACGGTAAGTGTCCCTAGAGACGTGTCTGTTGTGAGTTTTAGTCCTACTTTATTTACGCTGCAAATATTAAGCTATCATGATGTTGGTACATTTAGAGACACTAGGAAACTCACAGAGTACAGAGTTCAAAATAAATGATCTTAATGCTAAAGGGAACTCATGATTATGCAGTCTGATAGTTTTGTGCTGTCTAACTTTTACTCTTTTTTTGAGAACAAGGGTTCCCCTGTGTTCCTCCAAAAGAAACAGGAGAGAGGACTGGGTCCTGCCTGCTTGCCCTCAGCTGGCACCTTTCTGAGTCTACTTAGAAGTGTGGTGTCATGTCACTGAGGAGGCCACCTCTCTCCATGTGCGAACAAAGCTACCCAGTAGATGACTTTCTAAGACTGCTCAGTCAGTTACAAGAAGAACTGGGCTGCATCCTGGTCCTGAAACCCCGGAACCCAGAGCTCCCTCCTAGGTACTCAGCTGGCACATGGGGCACAGATGGCACACAGAGACCCACACCGCTTAGCACTTTTACTACTCCCCTTAGCCAGTATGACTGCTTAGACAATCATAAAAAATCGTATTATTTCTAGTCAAAGGGAGACTTTGCTATAAAATCCATGGTCCTTAATGATTAGAAGAGAGATGAGTGAACCAGGTCACAAGCTCAACTCTGACATCAGTACCTAAGCCTTCCAGACTGCCCTACTGCCTAGTGAGAGCTAATGCCTTCCAGAGGGAAGAGAAAATCGAAAAGAAGCTAGTAGGCACTGGCCTAGCTTCCAAGGCCCTGGATTCAGTTCTCAACACTGCAAAACAAACAAACAAAGAAACAAAGAAAAGAAGCAAATCAATCCTGCCTGTGGCAACAAAATATAAAAGAGCACTTCCCACAGCAGAGGACCCAGGGAGCCTGAGCTCTTTCCCCTTCCTCCATCTGGTGCCCCTCTAAAGTTACCTTTCCATCGGACACCTGGCTCGCCAGTCACTGAGGTTGGTGTCATACTCCACAGATATAATTCGAAGAGCAGGACAGTCTTTTGCTAGCCATGTCTAAGGAATAATAAACATAGATAAACTTCTACCATCACAAGTACTTCCTAGTAACATAGCCTTTTGCAGTAATCAACCAATTAAAGATGACATTATAACATGGTAAATTCCAGGGCAGCCTGAGCTACAGGGAAACCCTACCTCAAAAAACAAAACAAAACAAAATGACATTAAAGTTTGAAGGTGATGATAAAAAAAATTATCTTTTTATACCTCTGGTCACAAAGTGCTATCACTATTTAAGTAAGGCCAATGAAGGTGTAATGAGAATAGTCGCAATTTTAACCTACTATAGCCAAAACAATGTCTTGAGAGTCTAGATTCAGGGGCTTTTAGCATTTAGAAGAATGTTGTGCTTTCAGGACAGACAGTAAAATAAACATTTAGACCTGGTGGCTCATGCCTTTAATCCCAGAACACAGTAGGGAGAGGTGGAAGGATTTCTGTGAATTTGAGGCCAGCCTGGAGCTACAGAATGAGTTCCAGGTCAGCTTGGTCTAAAGTGAGACCCTACCAAAAAAAAAAAAAAAAAGAGTAACAATAATCACAGTTTGTCTCTGGAAATCCTGGGCCAACAGCCACCTCTGGACTTTAGCATCACCAGAGAGAAGCATACACCTTCTATTCTAAGGTAAAGGACAGGAGCAGAGCCCTGGAAACGATTCACACATCTGAGGAACATTAATCCTTAATGAGCTGTGGATAAATCTCATTCAATGAATCCACTCCAGAATTAAGGATCTTTGGAAGAAATAATTTTAAAAATGCAAAGTAGAATAACATCTTTAAAGTCCTAGCTTTATAATTCTTAAGCTTATAAAATTGGCTACTGGAACTATAATTATGGTTATATTATGTTCAAGATTATGCTTAAGGGCTGGAGAGATTGCTCAGTGGTTAAGGCACTTTCCTGCAAAGCCTAAGGACCAGGGTTTGATTCTAGTACCTGCACAAAACCAGATGCACTAAGTAGCACATGCATCTGGAGTTCATTTACAGTGGCAGGAAGCTCTGGCACACTGATACTCACTCTCTGTGTGTATCTATTTCTCTCATAATAAAAGTTTTTTAAAAGACTGTAAGTCAGGCATGGTGCTACATGCCTTTAATCCTGGCACTTGGGAGGCAGAGGAAGGTGGACTGCTGAGTTCAAGGCCACCCTGAGATTACATAATGAATTCCAGGTCAGCCTAGGCTAGAGTGAGAGCCTACCTTGAAAAAAATAAAATACAGAACAAAACAAAAAAAAATTATGCTTATATTCAATGTTAAAATTTTTTTGTGTGTGTGCATGTGCACGTGGATACACATGCTATGGTGCACATGCAGGGGCCAGAGGACAGCCTTGTGGAGTTTATATTTCACCCTTGAGACAGAGTCCTTTGCTGCTGCAAATGAACTTACAAACTGCAAATGAATGTCAGACCAGTCCTCTGGCTCTGTTTCCCACTGTCACAGGCACGTTGGGATCACAGATGGAAGACCCTCTATATCTGGCTTTATGTGGGTGCTGGAGAATTGCAAGTGGCTTTGCAAATAATGTTGTTTTACTTCCAAGCCATCTCCCCAGCCCTTGGAATATTCTTTTACAGTCAAAGAATGTAGCCTAAACAGAAAGTACACAACATAGAGTTACAAACCCCACTGTCAGGCAACATCTAGAAGTGCTCCTAAGGGAAAGAACAAGTGCATGAAGAAAACCCCAGTAAGAAGACTCAAGAAAATATGTCACAATGAGGCTGTGACAGTGGGGGTGCCTGAGCCTGGGCAACAGACGCAGCTGGCCACAGCTTCCGCTCCTTACCTTGGGCCAGCATGTCGTGTACCTGTCTTCATCCTCCAAAGCCTTTTCAGTCAAAACCCGCTCACTGTCCTGCTGGCGCCACGTTTTGAATGCTGCTCCCATAAGGCCATGAATAAAAAGGACATCGGCTTTAATGGGCTGACTGAGAGGGAAGAGAGTTTTGAAAAGAAGCAGAACAACCGCATTACTACTATGGAAGAACGCGCAGCTCTCCCGATGGTGCTTCAGCAGGTGATGAGACACAAAGATTTCAAAGGGTAAACGTTCTAAGACAGGGTGCTGAGACTCCTCAGAATTCTGACAAGGACATGTGAAGCACAGTTAATGCTCTTCTATGGAAATGGAGATGGATCTAGCCAGATAGACCAACCCAAGTGACTGTACTGAACTTAATTATCAACCAGGTGACAGATGCCACCAACAGATTATGCAAGTCAACTAAGGTATTTCATTAGACCAAAATATGCTTTGGAGTGAGAAGTGGTATTTACATCAACAATCATATTTGGTTATAAACTGGAATGAATTAGTCAATCTTTTTCAAATTTAAAAGTTTTTGCACAGACTTTCTTTGAAAGTGTCCTATGAAGATCCAAGAGTGAGGACTTTTTCCATTGTAGCCCTTTACATACTTAGTATCACAGCAACGAGGCAGCAGGAAATAGAAACCAGAAACAGCTTACACCTCCCATGCATGCTTTGACACCAAGCACAAACATTCTTAGCTGCTCATACCGCGAGTGCCAGCACTCGGGAGGCTGAGGTAGGAGGGTCTCTGGGAGTTCGAGGCCAGCCTACAGCTACAGAGTGAGCTCCAAGTCAGCCTGGGTGACAGTGAGACCCTACCTTGAAATAACAAACAAACAAAAAAACCCTCAAAAGTGCCCACGTACACTCATGTCTCATCTCCTTCCCGTTCAGCCTGATTTCTGCCAAGAGCAGATCTCAGTGGAAGAACGTGCCTGAGACATAGAAGAAATTAATTACAAAGCTTATGCGCTACACCTTCTGGTGGGTGAGGACCGCCCTGAAGGTGAGCCCTGGTCAAGAAGCTGGTATTGAGTTATTAGGTGTTCAGGTCCACCTTCAAGTCTCTGAGGTAAGCTATTTTGAAGGTATTTATAACTGGGCCTGGTGGTGCATCTTTATCCCAAGCACTCAGATGGCCAGGCATGAGTACTGCTAATTTGAGGCCAGAGTAGGTCACACAGGAATTCCATGCTTGTCACACACACACACAAATATAAATATGAAGAATTAACTTCAGCCTGGTGTGGTGGCACATGCCTTTAATCTTAGCACTTGTGAGGCTGAGGTAGGAGGATCAAAATGAGTTTGAGAGAGTGAGTTCCAGGTCAGCCTGGGTTAGAACAAAACCCTATCTGGGTGGGGGGGAAGCAAAACACAAAGCATTTAACTTAAATGTCTCACTTATAAGAAATAAAGGTTAAGCCTCTGGTTCTAGGCTCCCGAAGCAGACAGAGAAGGCTCTGTGCGCTCACCTGGTTCGGTACTGGGGATGGAGCACGTACACGCCATCCGGGTATTTCTCCTGCACGGTTTCACGGTCTAGATTAGCCAGGGTTCTGGCAGCATGGGAAGCCTCTACAATGAGGTGGGATTTCAAGGCTTCTGCCATTATGGAAACCCAGCCTGGTGAAAGAACAGATATTAAACACCATGGACCTGTGCAAACCAGCCTCAGACTGTACAGAGAGGTTTCATACGGAAAGAAGAGAGAGGAAGGAAGGTCAGTCTCAAGTAACTGTCTGAGGGGAGGAAGCCCAACCACCCAGCTCCATTTTGTCCTAAAAGGCTCAGTCCCACAGTACAAAACCATGACATTCCCTACCCGCAGACCCCTCGAGGGAACTCCAGGAAAGAAAGGGTGCAAAAGCTATCTTTTCTACACAAAGAACAATTAGTAAAGGTGAGGTCACAAAAAGAAATGAAATACCATGATGATTTGCTTTAGCAAGAATTCTAAAATTCAGGCTGGAAAAATGGCTTAGTAGTTAAACTCTTGCCTATGAAGCTTAAGGACCCCGGTTCGAGGCTCTATTCCCCAGGACCCACATTAGCCAGATACACAAGGTGGCACATGAATCTGGAGTTTGTTGCAGTGGCTGGAGGCCCTGGCACGCCCATTCTCTTTTCTCTCTCTCTGTCTGTCTGTCGCTCTCAAATAAATAAATAAAAACAAACAACAACAAAAAGAATCCTAAAATTCAGTGAGTTAATACCTGTCATTTCATTACAATTAACAATACATACAAATAAATTCTTTCTTAAAGAATTAATTATATGAGCCAGACATGGTGGCACACACCTTTAATCCCAGCATTTGGGAGGCAGAGGTAGGAGGATCACCATGAGTTCAAGGCCACCCTGAGACAACACAGTGAATTCCAGGTCAGCCTGAGCTAAAGTGAGATCCTACCTTGAAAAACCAAAAAAAATAAAAATAAAGAATTAATTATATGATACACAGAAGCCTTATCAAACCCAGTATTCAAGAAGGAAAAGCATGTTCTAAAAAGGAGTAAACAGAAAGGAGTATGGACAATACTATTATATTACAATGACTCTATGAACATGGATGAACAGACTATGGACAATACTATTACACTCTGACTCCATAAACATGGATGAAGAGAGTATGGGCAATACTGTTATACTGTGGCTCCATAAACATGGATCAAGTGCATGCATGCACACAGACATATAAGAACATGCAAAGATATGGAAAGATAGAGGGAAGAGGGTGGAAGGCCACTGTATACAAAAGGTGGGTTTTACTTTTTTGTGGTACCTGCTTTCTGAAGTACAATGAGAGTATATTTATATTACTGATACATAGACAGACAGATTTTTTTTTCTTTTTCTTTTGGTTTTTCGAGGTAGGATCTCACTCTAGCCCAGGCTGACCTGGAATTCACTAGGTAGTATCAGGGTGGCCTCAAACACTTTGCAATCCTCCTACCTCTGCCTACTGAGTACTGGAATTAAAGGTGTGTGCCAGCCGGGTGTGGTGGCGCATGCCTTTAATCCCAGTACTCAGGAGGCAGAGGTAGGTTCGAGGCCACACTGAGAATATATAGTTAATTCCAGGTCAGCCTGGATCAGAGTGAGACCCTACCTTGAAAAACAGAAAAATAAAAACTATATATATATATTCATTCATTCTTTCATTGTGGAACGTCTGGGTTACATTATTTTATGTCAATATATCACTACACATACAATTTATTTTGTAGTGAGGACACTTAAAAGCTATTTTCTCAGCAATTTTTGAGAATACAATATATTGCTAACTAAAACTGTCCCCTTATCATCACAGATAACCAACATGGCTCATAAAAGAAGAATGACAGGAGAACAGCTTCAGCTACTGAGTAAGTGGCTGCTAAGCCGACTAAAAGACAAGAGATCTCATATATGTAGATCAAAAACCGCACTGCAGTTTAGAGTTGTGATGGCTTGATTCAGGTGTCCCCCATAAACTTAGGTGGTCTAGATGTTAGATTCCCCAGCTGATGGCAATTGGAAATCAAAGATTCCTGGAGGCAGTGTATTTTTGGGGGCGGGCTTATGGGTGTTTCAGCCAGTTTCTCCATGCCAGTGTTTGGCACACTCTCCTGTTGCTGTTCCTGTTGTCCACCTTATGTGGGCCAGGGAGTGATGTCCACCCTCTGCTCATGCCATCATTTTCCCCTGCTATCGTGGAGTTTCCCCTTGAGTCTGTAAGCCAAAATAAACCTCTTTTTCCCATAAGCTGCCAAGCTGCTCTTGGTTGGGTGATTTCTACCAGCAATGTGAACCTGACTGCAACAAGACTAAACAAGAATAAAGGTTAAAATCAATTACTTAAATGTCTGTGTTAATAAGGTATAGCCAGGCATGGTGGTACACACCTTTAGTACCTGTACTTGTGAGGCAGAAGTAGGAGGATCACCATGAGTTCAAGGCCACCCTGAGACTACAGAGTGAATTCCAGGTCAGCCTGGGCTAGAGTGAGACCCTCCCTTGAAATACCAAAAAAAAAAAAAAAAGCAGCAGCCAGTTTGGTGGCTCATACCAATAGGAAATTGCTGAAGAGGCAGAGAGGCAGGAGGATTAGGAGTTCCAGGCCAGCCTGGGGTACACATTTTAGCTGGGCAGGTGTGGTAGCACACACCTTTAATCCCAGCACTTGGGAGGCAGAGGTAGGAAGATCGCTATGAGTTCGAGGCCACCCTAAGACTACATAGTGAATTCCACATCTACTTGGGCTAGAGCAAGATCCTACCTCAAAAAACCAAAACAAACAAACCAAAAAAAAAGTATAAAAATAAAGCTGAGCATAGTAGTATATGCCTCAATCCTAGCAACTGGGAGGTAAAGGCAGGAGTATCCAGATCATTTTCAGCTAAGTAGCAAATGTGCGGCCAGCCTGGGCTACATTGAGATCCTGTCTCAAAACAAAACAACAACTCAACTGCTATAAAAATAGACAAAAGTCACAATATGTATAAGGTACAACATGAAGAGTAGCTTCTTTTTTTTTTTTTTTTTTTTTTAAGGTAAGGTCTTACTCTAGTGCAGGCTGACCAGGAATTTACTATGTAGTATCAAATTGGCCTTAAATTCACAGAGCATGCCTCCCAACTACTGAAATTAAAGGTGTGCACCATCACTCCCGAAAAGTAGCTTTTTTAAAAAAATTTTTTTTTCGAAACGTAGCTTTTATAGTTTCTAAGAAATGTAAAAATCATGGAAGGGTAGCGGAGCTGGTGGCACAGGTCTTTAAATCCCAGCACTCTGGAGGCAGAGGTAGGAGGACCACTGTGAGTTTGAGGCCACCCTGAGACTACATAGTGAATTCCAGGTCAGTTTAGGCTACAGCAAGACCCTACCTCAAAAAACCAAAAAAAAAAAAAAAAAAAAAAAAATCATGGAAAAGCCACTTGGTCCTTTATAGAAAATTTGTTGATCCCTGAAATAGGTTTCATTAAAATTAAAACCTGCAGATCTAAAGATACTTTTAGGTGCCTGTTCACAGTTGCTATCATGTGTGTGATTATACCTATACACATGTGCGTGTGCATATGGAGGTCTGTGTGCATGTGTCTGTGTATTCACACTTGTACATATGTACACATGAGACTCTCACGAGCCCACACAGACAATTTGACATCAAATTAATAAATACAGTAATAAGTGATAAACCATTTAAAATGGCAGTCCTCACAGGTAGTGCTGGTAAGAATAGAACACCAAGGAGGAAGGAAAGGAAAGTCAAGAAGGAAGGAAAGGGGATAGTAATTAAGTGTCTTTCCATAGATGGTTTGTTAGTTCTAAGGAGGAAAATAAGTTAATCACAATGAGCCTCTTTTTGATCTAACTGTGCTTCTCATTTAACAAATCACAAAAAATTTCTATAAACAAACAGATGGTCTACATGGCAAAAGCTGCATTCCTATAACTGGCCACAAACTGGTTTCCTTAATGGGGAATAACTACAATCTCTAGCAATTTCTTGCACAACCCAAACATGCTCTAAGTTTTCCTTCTATTGAAAATTAATGAGTCATTGGGGAGCAGGCAGTGGGAAAACAAAGGACTAGATCAAAATAATACTCAGGGGCTGGAGAGATGGCTTAGCAGTTAAGGCTCTTGCCTGTGAAGCCCAAGGACCCAGGTTCGATTACCCAGTACCCAAGTAAGCCAGATGCACAAGATGGCACAGGTGTCTGGAGTTTGTTTGCAGTGGCTGGAGACACTGGTGCCCCCATTCTCTATCTGCTCCCCCTCTCTTCCCTCTCCTTCTCAAATAAATAAAATATTTTAAAAATAATACTCGCCGGGCGTGGTGGCGCACGCCTTTAATCCCAGCACTAGGGAGGCAGAGGTAGGAGGATCGCCGTGAGTTCAAGGCCACCCTGAGACTACATAGTGAATTCCAGGTCAGCCTGAGCCAGAGTGAGACCCTACCTCGAAAAACCAAAAAAAAAAAAAAACAACAAAAATAATACTCAACAAACAATACGTTATGGGAGCTGGATAGATTATTCCAGTGGTTAAAAGTGCTTGCTTGCAAAGACTGGCAGCCCGGGTTCAATTCCCCCAGCACTCACATAAAACTACAAGGGAAGGCAGAGCCAGGAGAGCCTGAAGCTTGCGGGCAAGCTAGTCTGGTTACCCCGACAGTTTGTGTGCAACAGCAAGAGACACTGTCTCAAAGAAGGTAGAACACAGACACCTCAAAGTTGTCCTCTGACCTCCACACATGAACCATGGTGGTACACGTGTGCACACACACAATTTTTTTTTAAGTTGTTACCTGAGCGGACTATAGCAGGATGCAGATGTTCATTCAAGGCCATATTCCCAATGATCCGCACTATGTTCCTCTGCACTTTGGGGCAGTCCTTGTGGAGGTGGTACAGTCTCTGCAGGAGCTGCAAGCCTCCGTGGGCTTCAATGTGATCGCAGTGCGAGGAGATCTAGCACGACAAGTTAATGGTCACAGTCACCTCACAAAATGCAGAGCATGCTGACAGTGACAGCCAAGTGACTCCTGCCTAAGGACAGAGAGGCCTTGTGTCCTTGTGATAGGCCCATAGCTTTTGGAGGGGCATTCCTAACTTTTTGGTATAGGCTGTTTCAGACTCCTTTCTCTAAGGAATACTTTGCTCTTGTGGTGGGAAATGATTATTAGCAACCAGGACCCAGGTGCTACAGTGTGTGGCTCCTGGGCTACTTGTGCTTCTCGGCTCCTTCACAGAGCAGCAATGAAACATCCCCATCTAAGAGAAGTAAGAAGGCAAACATAGACCCTACACTCCAGAGAGAAGCTCCCACTGGCCCTTGGCTGAGAAGAGTGGCTAGACCCATCCAAAAGTCTCTTAAGTGACCAGGCTTAGTCCCTTTAACCCATGTTGCTCTCATTCTTGGTTGGAGAACCTGTTTTGTTTTACAGGACACCATGAAAACCAGGGGAAACCAAGATCCATCAATACAACAAGAAAAGATAGCTGACTGCCTAGCTCAAGATAACCCACCTCCACTACATCTGCCAGGGCCTGTGAGACATTACAGAAGACATAACAATCTAAACATGAGTGCTGTTCTCACTGCTAACCTAACAACCAGCTACAGGGAGAGGCGGTGTACTCTGAGGACACTCAAGACACCTCACAGCAGAAATCCAGAGGTTGCAGAGAACGTATAACTAAAGCAGTCTTATAATAACACACCTGCCAATGCTCAGGAAACATTGAGGACTAGGGGATGAAAAGATTTTAAGAGCCGCAGGGTAGGAAGGAGTGCCCTGTGGCATTATCTTCCCCTCCACACCTCCTACCACACAGATTGACTGAGGCATTCATGAGCACACAAGGAACAGCAATAATCCCACTGAGGGCCCTCTCCCTTCATAGGAAGGACATGATTCTTTTTATTTTTTATTTTCTTTTTATTTGAGAAAAAGAAAGGCAGAAAGACAAATACTTAGCAACAATGAAACTCATGTATTGGTGTTTATTAATTCTAACAATTAAAAGTGAAAATTTAAAAGTAAACTTTTTGGGGCTGGAGAGATGACTTAGTGGTTAAGGCACATGCCTGCAAAGCCTAAGGACCCAGGTTCCATCCTCCAGGTCCCACATAAGCCAGATGCACATGGTGGCATATGCACCTGGAGTTCATTTGCAGTGGCTAGAGACCCTGGTGTGCCCATATTCTCTCTCTCTCTCTAATAAATAAATAAATAAGTAAATCTGAAAAGAAAACGTTGTTGTTGTTGTTGGCTTTTTGAGGTAGAGTCTCACTCTAGATCAGGCTGACCTGGACTTCACTATGGAGTCTCAGGGTGGCCTTGAACTCATGGCAATCCTCCTCCCTCTGCCTCCTGAGTGCTGGGATTGAAGGCATGTGCCACCACACCTGGCCTGAAAAGTAAACTCTTTTTAACCTTTTATAATAAAGGATTATTTCCCTTGCATGAGTTTTTTTTTCTACATAACTATAAAAAGCAAGCCACAGTTTGAAAATATAAGTTACCTCAGAATGTTTCACTATAGCTTCTAAACAGAACATTCCCACGGTAGCTGAAGGAACGTCTCCAAAACTTTCAGCATAAGGAAGTCCATTTCCTCCAAAACACCACAATCCACCCTAAAATTAAGATAATTTTTTATTAAAAAGTTACTATTTTATTTAGAAAAATAAATATCTGTATTATACTTGAAAATGTGAATGTAAAGGACTCAAAATACTCTGGAAACTTAAAGGGAACTTTAGGGAACTTCTGTGCTAACAGAATAAAAACATATGGAATTATTTATTCTCTGAACAACTTCTGCATTTAAAAAAAAATTTTTTTGTTCATTTTTATTTATTTGAGTGTGATAGAGAAAGAGGAAGATAGAGAGAGAGAGAAAATGGGCATGCCAGGCCTCCAGCTACCGTAGACGAACTCCAGACACATGCGCCCCCTTGTGCATCTGGCTAACGTGGGTCCTGAGGAATCGAACTTTGAACCAGGGTCCTTAGGCTTCACAGGCAAGCGCTTAACCGCTAAGCCATCTCTCCAGCCCAACTTCCGCATTCTTTTTCTTTCCTCTGTGTCCTCTCACTAGAAAGTACAGACTAGTGATTATGTAACAATTGGTCAAATTCTTACAATGTGTGATTTTCCAGACTGTGGTATAGACTCTCCTGAAAGCCTAATAGTCAACATTTTATGTTAAAAATAAAGACCATTAGCTGGGTGTGGTGGCACACGCCTTTAATCCCAGCACAAGGAGGCAGAGGTAGGAGGACTGCTGAGAGTTCAAGACCACCCTGAGATTACACAGTAAATTCCAGGTCAGCCTGAGCTAGAGTAAGACTCTACCTTCAAAACCCAAAATAAATAATTGAAGACCATGATGATAATCATCAAACTTTTAATTCTTGTCAAGTTGAAATTCAAGCAAAAGTTGTTAGGAAACTTTTAAAACAGAAGAGTGGTGAGGACTATTCCTCAAAGATATTAAGATACATTGTGGAGAATAAGAAGGGCATGGTGACGCACACTTTTAATGCCAGCACTGAGGAGGAAGAGGAAGAAGGATTGTCATGAGTTTAAGGCCACTCTGAGACCACGTAGTGAATTCCAGGTTAGCCTGGGCTACCTTAAAAAAACAAAAAATTGTATGAACTGGGCATGATGGCACACACCTTTAATCCCAGCACTCTGAAGGCTCAGGTAAAAGGATCTCTGTGAGTTCAAGGCCAGCCTGAGACTACATAGTGAATTTCAGGTCAGCCTGGGCTACAGTGAGATCTTACCTCAGAAAGATGGCATGAATTGGAGAGAGCATCATGAGTTTTTAGGTAAGAGGTAATTGCTCTTCTCTTTTACTCAGGAGTCAGAACCTGGAGCATACCCACTTCACCTTTGTGCTGAGACCCAGGAGACGACGCTCATTCCACTAAGAAGAGCCTCAGCTCCTGGAGAAGCCCATTCATTGTGGAAAGCAGGAAGAGTCAGAAGAGCCGGGAAGCCAAGGTCTTGCGCTGGCACCTTACCCCTCCAATATGCACCCACCTCATACACACTCACAGACCCCTCTCCAGTCTCCAGAGTGCTTGCCGTGATTTGCTTTTGCTAAATAAACTTCTGTTTAAACCTTCTGTGTTCCTTGAGTGGACTCTTCCCTTCGAGAAGACAAGAACCAAGAGCTCGTTCTCTATTACCCAAGCAACCAGATGCTGGTTTCTGCTCAGGGCTTTAGGTGGAAAAAATAATCTGTGGAGAATCAACGTGAAGCCATGGCATCTTATAGACAAATCTAAATTTATTCTATGTGGGGCAAAGGCTATCCCAAGCTAAGAAACCCATAAGAAGACCTGGTCCTTTAAAAGTGAACTCAGCGGACAAGGTGGCATATACCTTTAATCACAACACTCGGGAGGCAGAGGTAGAAGAATCACCATGAGTTCAAGGCCACCCTGAGACTCCATTGTGACTTCCAGGTCAGTCTGGGCTAGTGTGAGACCCTACCTCGAAAAACCGAAACCAAAAAGGTGAACTTTTGGGGAATCTAGGAGAAGTGACACAAAGCTTCTCTATGGGGACAGAGTTATCATCCGGGGTGCTTGGGATGCCCTAGAAAATAATCAGTTCACAAGTGCCGTCTGTGCAAAGACAGATGCTGGGCATGACACAATCACAAAGGCACCCAATGGCAGCACAAGCAGGAGCTAGAGCCTCAAAAGGACACTAGTAGGAGAGTCTGAAAGAGATTTTAGAATAACTGGTCAAGGAAGTGAAAGGAAGAGCAGCACACTGGAGAAGAAGCCGTCACGGCGCTCAGCAGGCACTGTAGGCCGTGGAGAGCAGCAGCACCCCAAGCTGGGACGTCGGACGCAGCGGGATTCCCAGTCTTCAGCCCAAGCAACTGGGTGGCTGCTCTGCTCTGTCGCTCACTGGATAAAAACCACGAGGAAGAGCTGTGTAGTGGAGGACAGATGCCATACGGTGTGCTCAATTCAAGATTCCCCCAGCGACGCCAGGGAGGGAGCTGAACACGCAAGCAGAGCTGGGTCAGGACCAGGGCCAGAGACAGCAACCCAGGCACTAACAGTGAGTCAGTGGTATTCAGACCTTACAGATTTTTCTTTGCTTTTTTTTTTGTTGTTGTTGTTGTTTGGGTTTTTTTGGTTTTTTGAGTTAGGGTTTCACTCTAGCTCAGGCTGACCTGGAATTCACTATGTAGTCTCAGGGCAGCCTTGAACTCATGGCGATTTTCCTACCTCTGCCTCCCGAGTGCTGGGATTAAAGGCATGTGCCACCATGCCCAGCTCTTTGCTTTTGTGTATATATATGTTTCTTTTAATTATTTCATTGCAAAGTGCATGAGATGTGTTAGAATTGACAGTTTTGCACCTTTTTTTTTAAACCTCTGTGTTTATGGATAAAATTGAGGTCTTGGGAGCTATTTATAGGTGCTATAAGATGATTTATCTATATGTATTTTATTTTATTTATTTGCAAATGAGAGAGAGAGAATGGGGGTACCAGGCTCCAGCCACTGCAAATGAATTCCAGACGCTTGTGCCTCCTGTGCATCTGGCTGACAATGGAGAATGGAACCTGGGTCCTTTGGCTTCACAGGCAAGTGCCTTAACTGCTAAGCCATCTCTCCAGCCTTTTTTATTTAATTAGTTCACTGCTGTGGCTTAATTAAACCCAGGGCCTCAAGTAGCTCAAGCATGCTAGACAATCAGTCTGCAATAAGCCACATACACCCTCAGCCCAGGCCATCTGTTTTAATGATGGAATAGGAGTTCGCTCCTGTGAAGCCATCAACGAGCTCACAAGCTCAGCTAAGGGCTCCTGAAGTAACTTGTGTCTCTCTTGTCTACTTCTGTCACTCTATACCTGTCTCCCTGTGATTCCTGACACCATGTAGCCAGTGCCCAGCCCACAAGCAGTAACTAGACAAGTGACTGAAGTTTAAGTGCTAGTCCCTGGCACAGGATTTTGGAAAGAGTGAGCAAACAACTTGGTGAACAAAGCAAGGAGCAAACCTTCTGAGCAGCCAGGCTCTGACTGCTTTCACTAAGAGCCAGGGACGTGAAATACTGGATGCACTCATCTAGCTCTGTCTGAGGCAAAGAAGCCAGCAACTGTCTGAGCTCTTCTTCGATGGAAAAGTCCTGA
This sequence comes from Jaculus jaculus, assembly GCF_020740685.1. Classification (NCBI taxonomy): domain Eukaryota; kingdom Metazoa; phylum Chordata; class Mammalia; order Rodentia; family Dipodidae; genus Jaculus; species Jaculus jaculus. The sequence goes on along the minus strand of NC_059110.1, from coordinate 8,841,723 downwards.
AATAAAAGGTAAAGAATAGCGTCAGAACCAGCCTCAACAACGGAGTACCACAATAAACACCCAAGGCCAAAGCATACACTTATATGTATGTAGAGTCATATTTGTGCTTTCCGTCTTGAAAACGTCCCCAGCCAGGGTAAGTGATCTTTTATTCTTAGTTCTATGCATCCATGTCTACTACTATAACAAGAGCCATTGAAAACTATAACTCAGTTCTCACCTTATAGGCTTCTTACATCTCGTCAAAATGAATTATACCTTTTCTTTTCTTATTTTTTTGTAGCCCAGGCTGACTGGAGCTCACACTGTTAGTCCCAGGCTGGCCTTGAAGTCACAGTGATCCTCCTACCTCTGCCTCCTGAGTGCTGGGATTCAAGGCATGCGCCACCACAACCAGCTGAATTACAGTTTCTAACCAAAGATCCTGTTACTGTTAAGCACAGAATGTGTTACTATCTTGTTGTCTCTGGTAATAATGATTCTACGTATTTGTCTGTCTGTTTCTCTAACAATGACTGCTTATGAGGTTCCTTTTCTGGTCTGAGAAAGTGTTTCTTGGGCTGTGGTTCTCATGGGGGCTACTTTGCAATGTGTGGAGACAATGTTGGTTGTTACAAATGTGGATCCTACTGGCATCTAGGGAGCCCAGGCACAACCCTAAACACTTGACAGTGTATGGAACAGCCTCTGCCAATAAACTTGACCCAAAATATGAAGTGTTGAGGTTGTGAAAATCTAATCTACATGAACGTAAAACCGGGTGTCCACTCACTATGGTGCACTATGAAGTTACCCCTTTGGGGCACAGCTACTCCCAACCCCCAAAGGCAGAAAACAATACAGCCAGTCCTGGGAAATCACAACATTGCATGAAACTCAGATTTCTTTTGTTTGGTTTTAGTCTTTGAGACAGGGTCTCATGTGACCAAAGATGCACTGGATGTGTAGCTGAAGATGACCTTGAACAGCTGATCCTCTTACTGCCACCTCCCAAATGCTGGAATTATACAAGTGCCACCACGCCACTTTATGCAGTGCTGGGAAGCCATTCCAGGGCCTTAGGCATGGTGGGCTACCCACTGGGCTACACAACCTCAGCCCAAAACTGATCCCAACTGCACAATCTAGTTTACCTCCTTCTGAAAATGAGGCACAACATACATTTGAGAATGTTCATTCTGTGCCCAAAGTTAAGATAATACATTATAAACACTATTTTTCACTCTCTGGATTCTTTTGTTTACTTACTTCTTTTACAGACGGCAAAGGAGGTGGTGGGAGAAAAAAGCGAAGATCACTCTCTTTGCTTCGGGCCAGACCAATCAGGGTGCTTGGGTCACAGGCCTGGGCAATTATTCTATACTGGTAGTCTGTCGTGAAAGAGCAGCTTTGGTTACCATCCAGGTCAGCTTAGTTTACACAGGCTGAATAACAAACTACTGACAACATTCCCGTTCTTAAACTGCTCTACACGTTTGTAACCCAAAATTTCCCAACTACTCTTTCACAATCCCAGTTGTAACACCTGTGAGCTCAGTGCTCAACGCTTGCCACCACCAACCTCAACTCTCAACACTTATCTGGGGCCATGACATGCACTCAGCAATTCAAAAGAAAACACTGAGTAACTTTAACAACCTATGAAGGTCAAGTATGAAAACTACTAAGTCAGAATCCATTCAGAGTCTTCCTTTTTAATAATTCCAGCATTTTTTGCAAGATGATGACTGTACTGTTATAGTTTTTTTTAAATACTTCATTTATTTATTTGGGAAACAGAGAAAGAGGCGGGGCGGGGGAGGGATAGGTGTGCCAGGGCCTCCAGCACTGCAAACTTTCTCCAGATGCTTGCGCTACCTTGGGCATGTGGCTTTATGTGTGGATCCTGGGGAATCAAACCTGGGTCCTTCGGCTTTGTGAGCAAGCACCTTAACTACTAACCCATCTCTCTAGCCCTAGTTATTTTTTTTCCCAAGTTTTTTTTTTTTTTTTTTTTTGAGGTAGGGTCTCACTCTAGCCCAAGATAACCTGGAACTCTGTAGCTCTAGGCTGACCTTGAACTCACAGTAATCCTTCTACCTAAAACCACCCCACCCCCACCGCCCTGCCTGGGGCTGAGTTGAGATTAAAGGTGTGCGTCACCACACCTGGTTCTGCTATAATTTTATTAAAGTACTAAAATCAGAACAGATTTCAGCTCTTATTCAAGTGCTTGTGATTTTTTTTATTATTATTATTTTAATTTTTATTAGCATTTTCCATGATTATAAAAAAAATCCCATGGTAATTCCTCCTCCCTCCCCAGTGCTTATGATTTTTAACTACAGTTGTTTTAAATATTCCTTACAAAGCATATCTACACATACACAAGTCAGGTCCATTTAGCTTATCACTGCATTAGAGCCAAGGCGGTTGTCAAGGTAGAAGCAGAGTGCACAGTGCATTTGTAATTAAACAGGAACCTAAGGAATCAGTTTCTCTCAATGAAACTTTGTCCTTGCAGAAAACTGAGCCCGCTTTTTCCAAGCACATCTGGAGATCAGATCAGCATATGTTTCGACATTATCACTGGGGCTGCTTCTCATTGTTGAACACAGCTATGTTTTGTTTTTAAAAGTATTTTTATTAGCTGGGTATGATGGCACACGCCTTTAATCCCAGCACTTGGGAGGCACAGGAAGGAGTATTGCCATGAGTTCAAGGCTACTCTGAGACTACACAGTGAATCAGTGAATTCCAGGTCAGTCTGGGCTAGAGAAAGACCCTAACTCAGAAACTCTCTCTCAAATATGTGTGTGTGTGTATGTGTGTGTATGCATGTATTTAAGAAAGAGAGAAAGGGATAATGAACACAGTAGGACCTCTTACTGCTATAAATGAACCCCAAATGCATACACCACTTTTTGCATCTGACTTTACGTGGGTACTGGGAAATCAAACCCTGGTCAGCAGGCTTTGCAAGCACATCTCCGCAGCCCTGAGCATAGTTTTTATGTATGGCAAGCAGCCTGAATTCTTTCCCTTCTCAGTCTCATTCCCTTCTGTCACATCAGAAACCAAGTGCCAGCTGACTGCGCGTCACTGCCTGATGGCCTTATTACCCTCATTACCGTGCCAGTGGCAGGCCTCTGACATTTCTCTCACGGCCTCGAGGCGTGCAGCCCTATCAGCTGACCGGCTCTTCCTCAGGAGCAGCCACACTGAACATTCGTGATCCTCTACATCCACAGTGCTGAAAGTGTCTTTGCAAAAAGAAACAAATGAACACAAAAAATATGACAATGTGAACAATTAATATTTTATACACACATCTATCTATTCAGATGGTATTCTGTAAATGCCTGGAATCTACTACGATAGGAGAGTTAATTCTGTATATAGATATTATAATCACCAATGTGGTTGATATTAGGGTCTCACTCCAGCCCAGGCTGACCTGGAATTCACTATGTAGTCTCAGCCTGGACTTAAACTCACAGCACTCCTCCTTCCTAAGCTCCCTAGTGCTGGGATTAAAGGTGTGTGCCACCACGTCTGGCTCATGTAATCTTTTATTTTTATTTATTTTTTTAATTTTTTTAAATTTATTTTATCCATTTGAGAGAGAGTCAGAGAGAATGGATATGCCAGGTCTTCCAGAGACTGCAAATGAACTCCAGACACATGTGCCACTTTGTGCATCTGGTTTACGTGGTCCTGGGGAATCGAACCTGGGTCCTTTGGCTTTGTAGGTAAGCACCTTAACCGCTAAGCAATCTCTCCAGCCCCTTTTATTTTATTTTATTGTTGTTTTTTTTTTTTCAAGGTAGGGTCTCGCTCTAGCACAGGCTAACCTGGAATTCATTACATAGTCTCAGGCCACCATGCTCAGCTTTTATTTATTTATTTATTTTTTACTTATACATACATGCATGTGTACACAGAAAGAAGTATAGACATGACTTTTTGCCCTTTTGTGATTTGCCCTGCATCTCCTCACAATAAGTCAACATTCTCCAATACAACCCAACAACACCAACAAAAATTGTAAATCCTGGGCTGGAGAGACAGCTAAGTGGTTAAGGCACTTACTTGCCTATGAAGACTATGAACCAGGTTTGATTCCTCAGGACCCACACAAGCCAAAGGCACAAGGTGGCACATGCGTCTGGGGTTCATTTGCAGTGACTGGAGATCCTGGCTGTACCAAATCTGTTTCTCTATGCCTCTTTCTCTCAAAATAAAATATATAAATCAATAAAATCTTAAATTCTGTCCAACTTCATATTCAAATTTCCCTCCCAAAATATATTTAAAGATATGTTTTTAACAAGAACAAGGGCCTAAGCTGAGCATGGTGGCACACACCTTTAATCCCAGCACTCAGGAGGCAAGGTAGGAGGACTGCCATGGGTTTGAGGCCACCCTGAGACTACAGTGAGTTTCAGGTCAGCCTGAGCAAACAAGAAGATCCGGGGGCTGGGGGGATGGTCCAGTGGTACTAAGACACTTGCTTGCAAAGCCTTTTGGCTCAGGGTTCAATTTCTAAGCATACACATAAAGGCCAGACACAGAAAGTGACACAAGCATCTGGTGTTTAAAGTGAAAAGACACCCTGGCTGGTACACATGTGTACACACACACACACGCACACGTGTGCACACACATGTGTACACATACACACACAAATAAATTTTGAAAAAGCAAAAAAAAATTTTTTTAAAGCAGGAGTAGATAAGCTCCCTTTAGTCTTTTGTCATTCTAGAAAATTTTTCTCACTTATTCTTCATAATGTAAACTTTTTAAAGTACTCAGATTAGCATTTTTGAGTTAAGTCCACATTGCAGTCTTGACTGATTGCAAAATCCACTTTTTTGATGCAGTAGTCTCAGTATGAGAAAGTATGGGAGTGATGTTTTTTGTTTTTGTTTTTTTTTTTCTCGAGGTAGGGTCTCACTCACCACCACACCCAGCTTTGGGAGTGATTTTTTTTTTTTTTTTTTACAAATTTTAAATTCTGAAACATTCATTAAAAAGATAGTGTAGCCAGGCGTAGTGGTACATGCCTCAACCCCGGCACTCGGGGGGCAGAGGTAGGAGGATCAAGGAGGATCACCATGAATTTAAGGCCACCCTGAGACTGCAGAGTGAATCCCAGGTCAGCCTGGGCCAGAGTGAGACCCTACCTCGAAAAAAAAAAAAAAAAAAAAAAGGATAGTGTATATCTAATCTCAACATTTACAACTATTTAACAACAACACCATAAAAATATCTGTTAAGTCCTTAAAATTAAATATAGTTAGCTGGGCATGGTGGTGCATGCCTTTAACCCCATCACTAGGGAGGCAGAGGTAAGAGGACTGTATGAGTTCAAGGCCACCCTGAGATTACATAGTGAATTCCAGGTCAGCCTGAGCTACAGTGAAACCCTACCTTGAAAAACAAACCAAAAGAAAAATTAAATATAGCCCAAGAGAATAATGGTATTCAACTACCAAAAACCAAAAATACTAGTACAAGAATTTTTTAAACCTCGGGTTGGCCATTCAAGTGACTTGCAAATTACTTATAACAATTTAAGTGTTTGAAACTCACCAGAGAATGGACTCCGAAATATCTTGGCAGATGCTGTTAATATTTTTCTTACTGTCTTGTGAAGTTCTTTCCTTGCCTGGCAAGCAATGCCTAAAATAACAAAAAACTTAAATAAAACCAAGTATGTAATTTAATATTATACTCTAATCAAAAAGAAATACATAAACTAAACTCAGAAGTTTCACCCACAAAATTTGTAAATTAGCATCCTTATCTTTTTATTGTTGTTATCAAGTGCAGGTAAAACCATTACAGGAACAAAGCCCTAGATTCCAAGGGACAAAAAAAAGGAGAATTAGTAAATCAGGCTGTCAAAACTCCTCATGAATAATTTAGGATTACCAATATTCAGGAAAATGTCTCCTACAATCAGCCTACTGGAAATGAAATTCAGAAATACCTACTAGTGGGGTTAAGCCTCACCGTACAGGTAAATGAAAAGATGTGACAACATATATTCATCCACACACACACATCCACAGTTGTGCATGTGCCTCCAAAGGACACGGCACTGCAAGAAGGCGATCTAAGGAATACAGAAAGAGAGCTGGAGAGACAGCTCACAGGTTACAAGAGTTTGCTTGGCAAAATCGGCCAGATTTCAATCCTTAGTACCCATGTAAAGCCAGATGCAGAATGTGGCACATGCACCTGAGTTCATTTGCAGTGGCAAGAGGCCTTAGTGTGCCCACATACTCTCTCTCACACACAAACAATAATATTTATTAAAAAAAAAAAAAAGAGGAAGAAATAAAGGGAGCTGGAGAGATGGATCATCAGTTAAGGTGCTTGCCTACAAAGCCTAAAGACCCGGGTTCAACCCACCACCCACCTAAGCCAGATGCATAAAAATAGTGCATGTATCTAGAGTTCATTTATAGTGGCTGGAAGCCCTGGTGTGCCATACTTTCTGTCTGTCTCCCTTCTTTCTCTCTCTCTCTCTGCTTGCAAATAACTAAATAAAAATATTTTTAAAAAAGCATGGTGATATATACAGGCCAGATGGAAGCACAGGAGCCTGCCCCATGCAGGGATCTTACCTATCAAGTGTGGACTGATAAAAAGTTCCCACTCTGATCTAAAATATGTTCACCAAGCCACTGAGAAGCCTATAAGTACTATTAAGAATGGGAATGGTGTGTGTGTGTGGGGAATTTCCATGGGATTTTTTTATAATCATGGAATATGCTAATAAAAATTTAAAAATAATAACAATAAAAAATAAAAATAACCTTAAAAAAAAGAATGGGAGCACATCTTCCTCCTGATGGAGAAGGTTAATAACTCCTGCCAGAAATAGCAGCCAGTGTTGACTCAGGAAAGAGAATACTGCCTCCTCCTGCCAGTGTGCTCTCCTGGTCAGGTGCCGTCCATGGTGTGATGTGGCAGAGGTGTGATTTGATCTGTGGTATACTTAATGTCTTTCAAAGCAAAGTCTCCTCAAATGAATTCCAGAACCTCAAGGTAATTGTGCTCTCCTCACCCTTGGTACAAGGTCACTATTCAGAGATTGATCATAAAACTTAGATTTGCAGTCCATGCAAGTGAGGCATCAAGAACAGTTGGTTTTTGTATTGTGCCCTCTCAAACCGTGTGTGTGTGTGAGCATGTGTGTGTGTGCGTGTGCGCACATTTGCGTGCATGCGTATTTTCATAGTGATGTTGGATTATTTATTTTGAGGTAGTATGTCTGGTAAGACATGCCCTCTGTTAATTAATAAAATTACATTTCACATTAAAAAAAAAAAAAAAAGAATGGGAATGGCCTAACTAGTATAGACAGACCTTTGGTCCTTTGTGACAGGTAATGAAGTTGGTATTCATATTTAGGAACTCATTTCACGAGTGGTTTGTACAAGTACATCCCCTACAGCAGACCTGTCTCTCATCAAAATGGCAAAACAATGCATTTGTACTTGCCAACTGAACTGATGGCCCCACTGCAGAGGGAATTCCAGGTTTAGACTCAAACAGCTAGCTAGTCCTCCCTCACTTTGTGCAAAAGGAGTTGAAGACTTGGTAAACCAAGAATAGGACCTTAAATTGATGCTTTAGGAACTTGCTTCTCACAGACTGTCGACTCTTGAAGATGGTTGAATCCACCTTATTAACATTGTGTGTGTTTTTAGTATTTTAATTTTACTTATTTGAGAGAAAGAGAGAGAAAGAGAGGGAAGGAAAGGATGAATTTTCCAGCTGCTGCAAACAAACTCCATACGAATGGTCCAGCTTGTGCACCTGGCTTATGTGGCTCCCAGGGAATCAAATCTGGGTCCTTTGGCTTTGCAGGCAAGCACCTTACCTGCTGAGCCATCCCTCCAGCCCTGGCATTGTGTTTTACATGGACAGACTCACTTGTAGATTCAGTAACTTCCACTTTGTCAGAAGGATGGAGTTGTAATAAACTTACCATGATTTTCTCTTCTGTCTAAAGGAACTGTGTGCACATATATATATGATTTCATTTTCTCTTTTTCAACCACTTGAGAATCTATTGTTAAAGACTTCTTCAGGGCCAGAACTTCGTATGTAAGAAATAAAGAGCCTCTTAAAAAGAAACAAAGAAGAGCAAGTTAAGTACAGGCTCTAAATGTGACACCAGAGCTGTTCACAGTGAGTGTAACATACAGAAATGTGCCCATGTCACTCTGTCTATCTAGCTGCATAAGCATACTTATCTTTTTCTATTTTATTTATATTATAATCCCCTTACCCCTGCTCCCACTGCCCTGGGGCCCTCCTCAGTGGAGTAATAGCATTTATTCACTGAGGGGTCATAAAGGCCTCACGCAGTCCTGTGGGGCAGCAGGAAGACCATGCCTCAGGGTATTCCTACCCACTCTGTGGATGTCTGTCCATCCATCCACCCATCCATCTATCATTCATCTGTGTAACATAACAGCAGGCAGCTGCATGATCTTGCCCAGGCATGGAATGGAACGTGAGCAGTGCCCAGGGTGTGCCCTTCTTCTCCCCCTCCAGTTGGTGCCCTCACTTCTCTTGATAATCTTATCACCTACCTGTGCATCCTTAACTGAACTGCTTGACAGTTTCACCTTCCTAGGGAGAGGATCAACACTACATGTATTCTTTTTTAACTGCAAATTTGTGCAGTTAGTTAAAAATGATAACTATAGAGCTGGGCATGGTGGCTCACGCCTTTAATCCCAGCACTCGTGAGGCTGAGGTAAGAGGATTGCTATGAGTTCTAGGCCAGCCTGAGACTAATTCCAGTTCAGCCTATATTAGAGAAAGACTCTACCTCTAAAAAATGGGAGTAGTGTTAAATATACATTTAACATATTTATCCCCCCCCCATGGAAAAAAAGAATGAAAAACAGCAGCTTTAGAAAGAGGGTACTACAGTCCTTGAGCAGGTGTCATGGGCAGATGTGAATCTGTTGGTTTTCTTGGTCATTCTCAATTTCCTTTCAAGACAACTTTATGGCAATTTAAGGGATTTTCAAAAACAATGTTGGCTAACTTGATTTTAAGCCGCGCATTACGTCCTAACATACGATGTGACGGCAAGAGCGTGAGGGCTGCCTAGGTGCCCGCTGTGTGGGCCTTCACGGAGCACGGCCAGGCGGGGGCTGCCCAGTGCTCACCAGGTCTAAGAGAAAGCACCCTCGGAAGACACAGTAACTGGATCAGATGACCTGAGTAGCAGAACCAGCAGTTAAATCCATGGCCTTGAGCCACCTTTCAGTCACTTCTGTTGAGATTTCAAATAGCAATGAAAGCTAGTATTTCACTATTTATTGTTACTTACCCTAAAATAAGAGATCCAGTGAGTTTTATTATATTACCTTCAAAAGAAAGGGGAAAAAAATCAATGTGATGAATTTCATTTTTTATAAAAAGTATGCCAGGAAATAGCAGTGTAGCAACTTCATACACAATTAGGTCAAAAGTTACTGGTATTTTCTGTTATGTACATAACAGATCAAAACATTATTGCCAGCTGCTATCAATGGTTTCCTATCCCCCCATTCAAGCAAACCAGCCAATAAGCAGTGGGTAAAAAATACAATTGACATTTATGGCTTACGCTCATTCTCCTTTCTTTGCCCTCCTGCTCTGCCACCACCCCCTGACCCACTGGATCACTAGGAACCCCAGTCCCTGTGCCACTCCTGAGTGTCCAGGATTACAGCCTTCTGCTAAATGACACCTCCAGGGAGCGAGGAGAATTTTCCCTATCACTAGCTGGACTATATTGAGAGATTATGTTTGTCAAATGAGAATACAAGGTAAGTTTTCACAAAGCAATCATTCTATAATTAGTGATTTAAGTGTAGCTATTTACACAGCCGCACTTAAAATACAGGCTGGAAGTATATAAATTTTGTTTAAACCCTGGGAAGCATTTTTTAATATTAAAAAGTACCCTCTTGCCTGACTGCTACTTGCCTATCCAATAAACACACCCATCCCCAAACGTTCATATTCCAAGACTAGTTTAACAGTGCTGGCTACACAGCAGGATATGATGGCATCGCCTTCAGAGTTGAGTCTGTGGAAGAAGGGAGATAACTAACCAGGCCTACAGTGTCAGGGAAGCTTCCTGAAGGCAGGCACGGCTACAGCGTAGAGGAGGTCAGAGTGGATCCCCATCGCCACAGGCAAGGGACAGGTGCCTGGCACCTTGCTTTGCAGCAGCTTAATGACTGTGTGCTGCATAAGAAGGCAGCAATGCTGAAGTTCAGAAGAGTGGGCATGAACTGGCAGGTAAGTAGAGGAAAAAAGAGCGCGCCCAGTAAAAAGGATCATGTGTGGCTTTGCCACAAAGTTAGTGAAAATCAGTAGCAGAGAGAGACACAAGCGCAGCTGAGGCTTAGTATCTGGTCACAGGTTTTGTGCCGCACCCTGCAAAGGTGACCCTAAGTCCCTCACTGTACTCACGGAGCTCTCTCCAGGAGGGGCGGCTTTTGGGTGGAGGAGTCGAAGTCCCCATTCTTCTGCAACAGATGACACAGCAGGCGCCGAGGGACATTCTACGGTAGGCAGAACAGTTGTGACAAATTTACTCTGCCACGCACTTAAAAACAATTCTTCTAAGAACATGTTACAACCACGGTAGACAGCCCACAGAGCTGCACATCTCAAATCTGAGAAAAACACGTTTCAACTAGAAAAGTTCTACCCTAGACAACTTAAAACGGATTTCCTGTAAGAAATTTTGCTGGTGCTTTAACTACTCTCCAGGTTCTGTCCAACTGGGAGTAGTGATTACTAGGAAACCAGGAAAATATAGATTATTAGTCAGAATAGCAATGTAGGCATTAAAAAATTTTAAATATCTTTAAAAAACACACATGCATATATAATGCATCTTTACTCTTAACAAATGAAGACCCGAAGAAATGAAAAGAGGCTCTAAATGGAAAATACACTTAGAACCCACAGAAGTATTTAGCTTTTCTTTAGCTCCTGTGAGATAGTCCTACTGTTGTTTAGAACTGTGGAATTCAATTGCTGGCATCCTCTCAAAGAAGTGCTACTGAATATGCATCTCCTAAGCAGAGACCTTCTAAATATGATGTAACCGTTTCTAGAACAACTTGATATTCTAGAATCATATGAATGACTGCTGGGAGCTGGGCACCTGTGTCAGAAATAACCCTCTGGTTTGGCATGGTCAACCCTCATGGCAGCATTACAGGAATTGGGACCAGTTAGCTTGTGTATGTAAGAAAACCTGTTGGAGAAAATACAAAACAAGGTTTTTAGCTGTTTCCTAATTGCTATTCCACCCCAGCACCCTGGGGTTAAGCAACCCCATCCCCAGCAGTAAACGTCGCTGCTTTAAAGGTCAGCAGCTCTACTGTTCTCACTTGCTTAATGGGCTGCTGCCACATCTCTGGGAGACTGGTGACAAAAATGACACACTGGGGGCTGGAGAGAAGGCTCAGTGGTTAAGGCATTTTTTTGGTGGGGGGAGGTTTGAGGTTGGGTCTCAGCCTAGCCCAGGCAGACCTATAATTCACTATGTAGTCTCAGGGTGGCCTCCAACTCACAGCAATCCACCTACCTCTGCCTCCCAAGTGCTGGAATTAAAGGCGTGCACCACCACGCCTGGCTTAAATAAATATTTTTATAAAAGACAGTGTAAAGAGAGAAGGCAACACAGTACCTAGTAATACCTTCACAAGACCCTCATAATTGGAGGAAAAGATGATGACATCAAAATAAAAGACTGAGGGCTGGAGAGATGGCTTAGTGGTTAAGGCACTTGCCTGCAAAGCCAAAGGACCTCAATTCGATTCCCCAGGACCCACTTTAGCCAGATACACAAGGGGACGCATGCATTTGCAGTTAGTTTGCAGTGGCTGAAGGCCCTGGCACGCCCACTTATTCTCTCTCTGTCCCCCTTTCTCTGTCAAATAAATAAATTTTAAAAAAGAGAGAGGGAGGGGATATGATGGAGAGTAGAGTTGTGAAGGGGAAAATGGGGGGGGATTATCATGGTTTATTGTAAGTATAGAAGTTGTCAATAAAAAAAAATTATACCTTAAAAAAAAAAGAGAAGGTGGGCTAGAGAGATGGCTTAGTGGTTAAGCGCTTGCCTGTGAAGCCTTAGGACTCCGGTTCAAGGCTCCATTCCCCAGCACCCATGTTAGCCAGATGCACAAGGGGCGCATGCATCTGGAGTTTATTTGCAGTGGCTGGAAACCCTGACACACCCATTCTCTCTCTCTCTTTCTCTGCCTCTTTCTCTCTCTGCCTGTCACTCTCAAATAAATAAATAAAAATAAACAAACAAAAAAAATTTTTAAGTATAGTCTAAAAAAAAAAAGAAGGCAAGAATGAAACTAAGGTAAATAGAGGACTGATGGATTAGAAGACAGCGCTGGAGAAACATTCTATAGTAAATGTCAGAGAGATAAGAAAAGTTACAAAATATGGAAGAAGTTGAGATTTGAAAGGTAGAAGAAAAAAGTCTAGGACTGGAGAGATGGCTTAGTGGTTAAGGCGCTTGCCTGCAAAGCCTAAGGACCCAGGTTTGATTGCCCAGTACCCACACAGGCCAGACAGACAAGGTGGCACATGCATCTGGAGCTCATTTGTAGTAGCGAGAGTACGTGGTGCGCCCATTCTCTCTCTCTCTCTCTCAAATAAACAAACAAACAAACAAGCAAATAAATGAGAGGGGCATGGTGGCACACACTTTTTTTTTTAACTGCATAGAACTTTACTGAGTAGTCTGTATTATAGTGCTTTCTTAATAGGCACACACTTTTCCCAGCACTTGGGAGGCAGAGGTAGGAGGATGGCTGTGAGTTCGAGGCAAACCTGAGACTACATAGTAAATAGCTCACTGAGAACTTCCAGGAAATTCTCCTGCCTCCACTTCCCATCTCCCCATGGGATTGCAGAAGTCTGAAGTTCAGACTCAGGTTTAACAGGTAGCACGTCCCCCATGGGGCCATCTCCCCAGACCCCCACCCACACTTAACTTTTTAATTAACACAAATGATTCCCTTTCCTCTAATCACATCGTTAGTGTCTCCCCACACTAACTCTAGACTGGCCTGACTGACTCGGGCCCCAGGGAAGTAGAAAGGAGGCAAACAGAGAGCAGAACAGCATTGGCACAGGGGCCTCAGATCAGTCCCTCCGGAGAACACAATGACCACCACCATGTAAAAAACAGGAGAAAGGTACAACATTCCCATCCATACAGCCAACAGATCCCAGCTAACAGCCAGTGTTACCCACCAGGCAGTGAGGTGATGGGCAGACGAAGCAGCCTCCAACTGACCACCTAAGCCCCGTATCCAACCCTTTGCCTCCTAAATAACCAATGGTTGTCTTACAGCCTAGGCCTTAGGGTGGTAAATAAAGTTGCAACGAGCTAATATGGTTGCTAAAAGTTCCCCAAGGACTGCAGAGCACTCAGTAGTTGAAGGCACTTGCTTACAAAGCCTGGGCATGGGGTTCAATTCCCCGGATCCTGCCTGGAGCCAGAAGCACAAGGTGATACGTATCTAGAATTCATGTGCAGTGACATGTGGCCCTGGCATATCTGTTTTCTCTCTTTCTCTTTTTGCTAGCAAATAAAAATATTTTTAAAATAAATGTTCCAGGGCCAGGCGTGGTGGCACATATCTTCAATCCTAGCACTTGGGAGGTGGAGGCAGTATTGCTGTGAGTTCAAGGCCAGCCTGAGAATTCCAGGTCAGCCTGGGTTACAGCAAAACCCTACCTTGAAAAACAAAATAAAATAAAAATAAATGTTCCTTAGCCAGGTGTGGTGGCACACGCCTTTAATCCCAGTACTTGGGAGATAAGAGGTAGGACGATCACTAAGAGTTGGAGGCCACCCTGAGACTACATAGTGAATTACAGGTCAGCCTGGGCTAGACTGAGACCCTACCTCAAAAAAACAAAATATAAATAAATAAATGTTCCTTTACATTTTATAAGCTTTATTTAAGTCTCCCTGTTGGAACCACTGCTTCTAGTAATTAGAGCTGTCTGTCTATCCTTCATGGTGGTTGGTTTGCTTATATAATTTGTAATTGATTTAAGATCTCATCTTTAGGGGCTGGGGAGATGGCTAAGTATTTAAAGGCACTTGCCTGCAATGTCTGCTAGCCCAGGGTTCAATTTCCCAGCACTTACATGGAGCTAGAAACAGAGTGGCACATGAGTCTGGTGTTCATTTACACAGGCAAGAGATCCTGGTGTGCACATGTGTGCAATAAAGAAATTAATTAAATTAAAAACATAACTTGCCAGGCATGGTGGCACACACCTTTAATCCCAGCACTTGGGAGGTAGAGGTAGGAGGACCTCTGTGAGATAGAGGTCACCCTGAGACTACACAGTGAACTCCATGTCAGCCTGGGCTAGAACGAGACCCTACCTTGAAAAACAAACAAACAAACATAGCTCATCCTTGTGAAAGGGTTTCCTGGGGTTTCCTATGTGCTCTGTAGTTCAGTTTCACATTTCTCTTGAACATGCCACCACAGGAACCACACACTGATAGATTCAGCTGGGTTCCAGCACTAGGAAGACTGCAGTTCCAATTTCCATTCTTTTGTGCTCCAGGTAAAGCCAACTTTCATACTATTTCCAGAGTCTACAGAATCGCAATTTTCTAGTGTCTATTTATAGCATCTGGGGAAAACTATAATCTCTTTGAGAGTGAGTCTTCCCATCCATGAATACTGTATATCTCCCCATTTACTGGGCCTTCTTTTATGTGTTTTGGGAAAGCGAAATCATGTTCTCCCTAAAGAATTAAACATCTTTAGTTTGACCTATTTCCGGGGTCCTTTAGTTGTGAATACCATTTTGAATAGTGTGTGTGATTCAAGCTCCTGATTAATTACTGCTGGTGAAATGAACTTTAATTTGGAAATCTTCCTGAAGCCCATTTCTGGTCCCTCCCACCGAACCAAAGTAGCCCCTCCAGTGCCTGTCACCTCACCACACGGCATCTACTTGTTCATTGACTGAGTGTTTTTGTGATCAAGTAAAATTAGTTACTTGCTCACCATTGTACCCTAAGTGTCTAAAACAATGTGTATGACACATATCAGATGTGCAGAAATCTTTGTTGAATAAATGGGTGAAGGATTTTAATCTGGTTGACTTGAATAAAAAGAAAAAAAGCAGGTTTTATAGGGAGGGTAAGGTGAAAACCAGTTTGTGTGGTGGAGTTAGATTACTCACAGGTCATTAATGTTCAGGCACCAGTCCAGCACCTGGAGCTAAGAGTGGCTCTTCAGGCCTGGAGAGATGGCTTGGCAGTTAAGGCACTTGCCTGCAAAAACCAAAGGACCCAGGTTCAATTCTCCAGGACCCACATAAACCAGATGCACAAGGTGGTGCAAGCTTCTGGAGTTCATTTACAGTGGCTGGAGGCCATTCCTCTCTCGCTGTCTGCCTCTTTCTTTCTCTCAAGTAAATAAATAAAATATTTTAAAAAAAAATGGCTCTTCAGTGAGAAGGAACACAGGAGATGGAAGACTGGAAACGAAAGCAGGAAAAAAAACAAGCAAAAAACGCTTGGGAAGACTAAAGAAGGGGCAAATATGAAAGAGTGAATGTGACAGTGTGTAAAGGAGCAGCAAAGAATTTGAGGAACCAAAAGGAGAAAACAAGTGTTAGAGCTATAGTCATTCATACAAGATCACAAACAAACCAAAAGGCAACATAAGGGCTGGAGAGATGGCTTAGTGGTTAAGGCACATGACTGTGAAGCCTAAGGACCCAGGTTCGATCCTCCAGTACTCATGTAAGCCAGATGCACAAAGTGGGTGGGTGAGTGTGTCTTTCTGCCTGTCTGTCTCTCTCTCAAATAAGTAAAATAAAAGGCAACATGAGCTTGATTGAAGTACAATTTAACTTAAGCAGTGACCTTCTATCTCTACGGGTAACAGATCAGAATTTGGGCGTGGGACTAACATCAGAACCTTGTGAAGCCTTTCTTTCGAAGACGACAGTGACAGGGGCTCAGAGGACCTATCAGCATTCAGTCCGTGCGCTAGCCCAGTGAGAGATCACGATCAAGAAGCTGTGATCTGGAAAGAGAGGCTGCTCACTCCTCGTCATCGCACAGCCCGGGATGGGGCACGGGCAGTTGCTCGCCTCCGGGCCTCCGTAGCAACCAAAGGGCAGCGAACATCCAAGGAGAACCCAGGCGTCCGAGGACCAGAATGAGGCCCTCACGGCCGCGGCGGTGGGTCACCGAGTCCGGCCGAGGCCACGCGCCCCCCCGGAACCCTGCAGGGACCCCGCCGCCCGGGCCCGCCCGCGAGCCCCTCCTACCTGCCGGCGCGCGCGGACCCGGCCCGCGCCAACCGTTCGCAGCCCGGCAGCGCCGCAGCCCACGTCCGCCCGCGACCTGCAGTCGGCGCCCTCGCCCCCGCCGCGGCCGGCACGTGACCCCGCCCCCGGGCGCGCAGGCCCCGCCTCCCGCCGGCACGCCCCGCCCACGAGGACGTCTCCGGCGCGATGACGCACGGCGCAGGCGCAGTCAGTTGGAGACGAGCGCCGCGGGCCGATTGGGGGCGGAGGAGCGTGGTCGCTGGGGCGAGTGAGCGCGGTGCGTGGCCGCTCCGGCGTCGGGAAGGACCGGGAAGGAGCGAGCCGGAGCCCGGGGCTGCGCGGTGTCCTGGCACCCTGCCCCGGGCGCGAGGGGGCGGGACTGCGCCGCGGTTTCCCTTTGGGGTGCATGGCCGAGGTGCAGGGCTTCACGGATTGAGCTGCGTTTCCCAGGGCTTGGGGTGGGTGTCACCTCCAACGCATCCTTTAAGGACGTGGTTTATTTAACTAAGGATATCTGGCTTTTTCTGTTTGGATTTTCGAGGTAGGGTCTCACTCTAGCCCAGGCTGACCTGAATTCACCCTGTAGTCTCAGGGTGGCCTCGAACTCACGGCAGTCCTCCTACCTCTGCCTCCCGACTGCTGGGATTAAAGGCGTGCGCCACCACGCCCGTTGTTTATTATTTGTTTGTTCTTTGGGGGTCAGGAAAAGTCCCTTCACTTGGGCTCCTCACCTGTCACTTGAGATATTTGGGTCGCTGTGACTTCTGAGCCCCTTTCAGAGCTCCCATTGTGTAATCCCTGCCTCCCAGGAGCTTGTCCTTTACCCTTTCATTGGCTGGGGATAGGAAATCATTGAGTAATGAAACTCTTGTACTCCTGGGTTGCTCACTGGTGTGGACTGATGGCACTTGCTTTCTTAGGATTAATTGGCCACGGGTGGTTTGTTTGCAAATAGGAATTATGCGTTGCTGATATTCCAGATAAGGCTGTTTTAGTTTTGGTAAAAAGGTGGATACGCCAGTGTTAATCCCAACCTACTGGAGCCTTAGATATTAGATTCACCTTGAGTTCAAGGCCAGTCTGGGCTACAAAGTGAGTTTCAAGTCAGCTGCTTGGGCTAGAATGAGACCCTGCTCAAAAACAGAAACAAAGATTGAACTTTATGTATGTCATTTTTTGGGGGGGGGGTTCGAGGTAGTGTCTCACTCTGGCCCAGGCTGACCTGAAATTCATTCTGTAGTCTCAGGGTGGCCTTGAACTCACAGTGATCCTACCTCTGCCTCCGAGTGCTGGGATTAAAAACGTGCTCTACCACGCCCGGCTTTTATGTATGCTTAATGTAAGCTCTCTGATAGGCTTAACCTTAATTTAATTTTTTCACGTTATTTAGTTTCAGAGGTAAATCCCCAAAATACATTGGAGTTGGGAATTTTGTATAATTTTCTCTCTCTCTCTCTCTCTTTTTAATTAGCATTCTTGAGGTCATCTGTACATTCTGCCTGGGAAAAGATGGTCAACGTCTTGAAAGGAGTGCTTATAGAATGGTTAGTAGTTTTGATATTTCAAGAGGTGTAAATCTATACGTTGGGTCTTGATTTATGTACACACCTTCTCTGATGTCTTACTTTGCTGTTTGACCTGCACGAATATAACTGTTAGCTTCAGTTTTCTTATTTATAAGTGGGACAAACATTATTGCTAAGTTTCTTGTTGATGGCATGTTTCATTGTCTCTTGAATTGATGGAATTGGCATGAATTACAATTTTTTTTTTGTTTGTTTGTTTTGTTTTGTTTTTCAAGGTAGGGTCTCACTCTAGCCCAGGGTGACCTGGTATTCACTATGGAGTCTCAGGGTGGCCTCGAACTCACGGCGATCCTCCTACCTCTGCCTCCCAAGTGCTGGGATTAAAGGCATGTGCCACCACGCCTGGCTGAATTACAACAATTTTTGATCATAAAATGTTGTTAGATTAGAGAAACAATGCTTTACTATCTCTTAAAACCACCAGAGTCACCTTGAATTTTAGGACCTTTAAGAGTTCAGGAACTTCCAGGCTAGGCACCATGACTTGCGCCTTTAATCCCAGCCCTCGGGTGGTAGAAGTAGGAGAATTGCTACGAATTTGAGTCCAGCCTGGGACTATATAGTGAGTTCCAGGTCAGTCTGTGCTAGAGTGAGATCCAACCTTGAAAAAAAAAAAGAGTTCAGGAACTTCTTTAAGAATCTGCCATGGCAAGATGTGGTTGTTAAAAACAGAAATGTGGGGCTGGAGAGATAGCTTAGTGGTTAAGGTATTTGCCTGTGAAACCAAAGGACCCAGGCTTGATTCCCCAGTATCGACTTAATGCCAGGTGCACAAGGTGGCACATGTGCCTGGAGTTCATTTGCAGTGGCTAGAGGCCCTGGCATGCCCATTCTCATTCTCTCTCTGCCTCTTTCTCTGTCAGTTGCTCTCAAACAAATAGAAATTAACAAAAAAAAGTAAGATGGGCTGGAGCAGTGGGTCAGCAGTTAAGGTGCTTACCTGCAAAGCCTGATGACCTGGGTTTGGCTCCCCTGTACCCACATAAAGCCAGATGCACAAAGTGGCGCATGCATCTGGAGCTTACTTGCAGCAGCTGGATGCCCTGGCATACCTATTCTCTCCTATCACTGTCTGCTTGCAAATAAAATGTATTTTCTTTAAAAAAAAAAAAAAAAGAGCTGGGCATGGTAGCCTATGCCTTCAGTCCTAGCACTCAGGAGGCAGAGGTAGGAGGAGCGCTGTGAATTTGAGGCCACTGTGAGACTACATAGTGAATTCCAGGTCAGCCTGAGCTAGAGCAAGGTCCTAACTCAAAAAGAAAAAAAATTTTTTTATTTAACCCAAATAGTCAGAATTTTTCTTTAAACATGTACTGAGTCTTAAAAAAAAATCTCAAAAGTCTAATACATATTTTGTTTTTTAAAAAATTTTTATTTATTTATTTGAGACAAGGAGAAAGTGCAAGTATTGGTGCACTAGGGCCTCTTGCTAATACAGACTAACTCGAGGCAAAAGTGCCACTTTGTATATCTAGCTTTATGTGACTAGTGGGGAAATCGAACACAGACCATTAGGCTTTGCAAGCAAGCACCTTTAACTGTAACCATAGTTTATTTTTGTAACTTACCAAATAGACCATATTTCAGGTGTTCTGTACTCACTATGACTAGAGTGTGGTCTTATGGACTATGCCGATTTGGACAGGCAGAGGAGGGCTGGGGAGATGGCTCAGCTGTTAAGGCACTTGCTTGCCTGCAAAGCCTAAGAGCCTGGGTTCTGTTCCCCAGTACCCACATAAGCCAGATGCACAAGATGACACATGTGCCTGGGGTTCATTTGCACTTGCATACACTGGGCAGAAGATGTCAAGAAAGGCTGTTAAAAAGAACAGCCAGTTGCCGGGCATGGTGGCGCACGCCTTTAATCCCAGCACTCAAGAGGCAGAGGTGGTAGGATTGTCGTGAGGCCACCCTGAGACTCCATAGTGAACTCCAGGTCAGCCTGAGCTAGAGTGAGACCCTTCCTGGGGGGGGGGGGGGGGGCGAACAGCCAGTGAGGAAGGAGGGAATTTTAAGACACAAAATGTTTAAGAAGGTGAGGGGCCTCTGTCATGAGATTTGGAGTGGGGTGAAGTTAGATTGGAGGCCACAGATGAGAGTATGAGGTGGGATAGGTGCCCGTTAAGAGTGTAGTAGTCACTGTACATCCTCAGGACCCCCTAGTGGATACCTCAGACTGCAGACGGTACCTACCACAGTGGAAGGTTTTCTTCTTAACTGTGTTTGTCACAGATGGTGGCCATAACTTGCACAGTGTGAGGTGTCACAGAAAACTCACATTTCGTTTTCCTTTTTTTTTTTTAAAAAAAAAATTTTTTATTTATTTATTTGAGAGTGACAGATTTTTTTTAATTATTTATTTATTTATTTGACAGCAACAGATTTTTTTAAAAAAATTATTTATTTATTTGAGTCGTTTTCCTTTTTGTTTTGACTCCAGAAGATTTGTTTTGGCCACAGATCTTGGCAGTTGCAGAAGCCAGGGCTTTTACACGCCAGGCAAGTGCTCTGCCGAGCCGCTCTGTCCCCAGTCCAAGAACTTGCACCTGAAGAAAGCGAGGAGTGAGAAAGAATAGCAGAAAGTGACTGATTAATTTTAGGTCATTTCAGGTTCCGCTTGCTTTGGTTCTGTTCTTTTCATTTCTGCTGAGGATTAAGGGAGAGACATGTTGGGAAAAATTGGCCATTGTCTCTTAATTCTGCTTTCTTTGTAGATGGGGTAATCTATCATTTCAGTTTAGTGACTTGGGATTTACCATGAGTCATTCCATTGCACCTTTAGCCTGAGTTGCACAAGAATGCTATTCCCAAACAATAACCCTTCAGAATTCTTTGGAGTCTATAGCAAAGAAGTGAAGGCCTGGGGTCGTTAATGGTGGCATTTGATGTAGTAAGAAGCTTCCCTCCCATGCTTATTAAATACCAAAATTTCAGGCCAAGGGTTGGAGTTTGTGCTCAGTGTGCTTGAGAGCCTGCATTCACATCAGCGCCAAGAAAGAAGGGGACCAAAAAAAGAACAACCAGGGGCTTGAGAAATAGCAATTAAAACATTTGCCTGCAAAGCCGAAGGACCCAGGTTTGATTCCCCAGGACCCATGTAAGCCAGATGCACAAGGGGCACAGGCATCTGGAGTTTGTTTGCAGTGGCTAGAGGCCCTGGCATGCCTATTCTGTCTGTGTCTCTCTTCTCTCTCTCTCTCTCTCTCTCTCTCTCTCTCTCTCTCAGTTTGCAAAAGAAAAAAAAAAGCCAGGCATGGCAGCACACACCTTTAATCCCAGCACTCAGGAGGCAGGCAGATGTGGAAGGGTTTGAGTTTGAAGCCACTCTGAGACTACCTAGTGAATTCCAGGTGTGTGGGGGGTAAGCAAGACCCTATCTCAAAAAAAAAAAAAAAAAAACTGGTGTGGTGGCTCACACCTTTAATCCCTATGTCAAAAACACAAAACAAAAACTGGGCATGGTGGTGCACTTGGGAGGCAGAGGTAGTAGGAGGATCACTGTGAGTTCGAGGCCACCCTGAGACTACATAGTGAATTTCAGGTCAGCCTGGGCCAGAGTGAGACCCTGCCTCGGGAAAAAAGGGGGAAGGGGGAAGGAAAAAGCTGAAGCTAAATAAAAACTATTTGTGAATTTATATTTTTACATCAAAACAAGCTTACTGCAAACATCTTCACTAAGATGGATTCCCCATCACCTGCCAGGTTCACACCCAGCATTTCCCAAATCTCACCAACCACAGCAATTACTGAAGCCAGCAAATTCCACGTCCAGCACACTTCCATGAGCACTCGCAGGGGCCAGAGCAGACCTCTGGGGTGTAGTTCCTCCAGCCGGTTTGGCAAGTGCCTCCGTGGGGAGGATTTGTTGTGGGGTTGTAAATTCCAACCAGCTTATAGCATATTAACAAGCGTTCTGAAAGAGAATGTGTGATGAGACTGGCCTTGTCTTTATGGGTTTGGCTTTGAACCTGTATTGTATAAGAAACAAGTAAGAACTTAGGTGAAACTAATCAGTTCTCCTCCTTCACAGTATTTAAGTCTTAAGCCTTTGCTTCCTCAGTAGGACCATGTGTATTGACTGATGTTTTCAAAGAATCGAAACTGTGCCATATGTGGATATATATACATATATAGTAAGATCACATGCTGTATAATTATTATATGTATACTAAGCACTCTATGTAGAATGTTCTCAAACACTCAAGTTGATTAGCATCATATATTTGTATTTATGTTTTGTGATCTCCCAGACAGTGTTCCCTTTTTTTTTGGTTTTTCGAGGTAAGGTCTCACTCTAGCCCAGGCTGACCTGGAATTCACTATGGAGTCTCAGGGTGCCCTCGAACCCACAGCAATCCTCCTACCTCTGCCTCCCGAATGAGGGGATGAAAGGCATGCGCTACCACACCCGGCGACAATGTTCCTTTTTAGCCTTTCTGTCCCCACAATGAGAATCAGTAGGTAAGAGTGTTTGAAAGCCCTGCGTGGCGGCACACACTATTAATCCCAGTCTCAGGAGGCAGAGATAGGAAGAGTCTATGAGTTCAAGGCCACCCTGAGACTCCATAGTGAATTCCAGGTCAACCTGAGCTATAGTGAGCCTACCTTGGAGGGAAATAAAAGTGTTGGAGTAAAGCTTACAGAAGGCCATTGTTTACACCAGGCTGTAGCAGAGCAGGCTCCCTGAGTAAACCAAGTCACATGGGTTAAATTAGACTTTCTGAGGGGAAACCCCCTCCCCCCCAGTCTTTCTTTCTCTGAAGACCGTATACATTACGTTTAAAACTCTTTTGGAAATTTTAAATTTCAGATGTGTGACCATTGTGCTGCCTTGCCAGTTTTGCCCCCCCCCCCCCCCCGACATCCAATGCCTGCTTTTGCTGCCCTTGTGTTTCATGTCACTGTCTGCCTTGGGACCCCATTCACCTTATGCCCTCTACCCCTCGTCCTGTTCCTTGGCCACCCCAAAAGCCACACATTCCCAAGCCATCCCTTGTCCTTTGGACTTCATTATCCTCTAGCTTACACATGGTGAAAAGGAAATAAATCAGCAGAACCATTTTCCATTCATCCTGTTCTCAGGAAACACAGAATTTATGAAGAAAGACTTTAACATTTCAAGTAAGATGACAGTTGGCTAATTCTTACCAGGAAGGCTGTTTACCGTTGACAAAGCCAGGCTGACTCAGAAGCGATGAGGAGTGCTGACGAGTCAGTTTTGTGTGATTACAGCTAATTGCATCACGCATGTTACACTTGTCCGAATCAGTGTTTTCTTTATTTTACTATTTAAAAAATATTTATTGGGGCTGGAGAGATGGCTTAGCGGTTAAGCGCTTGCCTGTGAAGCCTAAGGATCACGGTTCAAGGCTTGGTTCCCCAGGTCCCGCGTTAGCCAGATGCACAAGGGGGTGCACGCGTCTGGAGTTCGTTGGCAGTGGCTGGAGGCCCTGGTGCGCCCATTCTCTCTCTTTCTCTATCTGCCTCTTTCTCTCTGTCTGTCACTTTCAAATAAATAAATAAAAATACTTAAAAAAATATTTATTGGAGAGAGAGAGAGAGCTTGAGGCAGATAGAAAGAATGGGTGCACCAGGGCCTCCAGCCACTGCAAACACATGCGCCACCTCGTGCATCTGGCTTACGTGGGCCATGGGGAATCAAACCTGGGCTCTTCAGCTTTGCAGGCAAATGCCTTAACCACTAAGCCATCTCTCCAGCCCCAGTGTTTTATTTTTGTTTGCAATGCTAAGGCCAAACCCAGGGCCTCACCATTGTTATACAAATACTCTCCCACTGAGCTGTACCCCCAGTTCTAAAGTCCTGTTTTAATGGAATTTTGCTAATGTTGTTTAGGGGGGACTTGATGGATTGATACCTGCCCTCCATATTTCCAGTGCAAAGAAAGTTTTGTTTTGTTTTGTTTTGTTTTTTGGTTTTCTAAAATAGAGTCTCACTCTAGCCCAGGCTGACCTGGAAAATTCGCTGTGTAGTCTCAGGGTGGTCTTGAACTCTCGGCGATCCTCCTACCTCTGCCTCCCGAGTGCTGGGATTAAAGGCATGCACCACCACGCCCAGCTTAAGTTTATCTTCTTGCTCAGTAGCCCTGATCCAAGATTTCATCCAAGTATATACATGCTCACTTTCTTTAGGGGTTTTCTGTTCTTTGCCAGCAGTATTTTCTCAGGGTTCCCCCTCCATGAAATAAATGCAGTAACCTTATATTGCACAAAAATATTGCAGACCCTCCACATTTCATGTCAAAATGTCACTTTTGTCTTGTTCTTTAAGATTTATTTATTAATTGAAGACAGAGAGGGAGAGAGATAGAAAGTGAGTGAGAATGGTCGCATCTGGGCTTCTAACCACTGCATATGAACTCCAGACGCATGTTCCACCATGAATTGCAGGGAGCGGCTACAGACTTATGTGGGACCTGGAGAATCAAACCTGGGTCCTTAGGCTTCGCAGGCATGTGCCTTAACCACTAAGCCATCTCTCCAGCCCAAACTTTGTCTGTTTTAAATGTAGGTATGGTGTGTGTTGGATGTGTTTATTACACATTCCTGTGCTTAGGCCCCTGTGTGGGTGCAGTTGTGCACCCATGCATGTAGAGGCCAGGGGTTGATGTTGAATATCTTCCTCAATAGCTCTCCACCTCAGTTTTCGAGACAAGGTTTCTCTCTGAACCCAGGACCCACCCACCAGGTCTGCTAAAGTAGCTAGCCTGCATGCCCCAGGGATCTTGCTCTCTCCTTACCCAGTGCTGTGGCTACAGGTATATTTCACCATGCCCAGCTTTTACTCGGGTCTTAGGGATCCAAACTTGAGTCCTCATGCTGGCATCGTGAGCACTAAACAAGCTCTCGCCCAGCCTCTCTGTTAAAAAAAAAAAAAAAAAATTAATGATCAGGGCTGGAGGGATGGCTTAGCGGTTAAGGCACTTGCCTACAAAGCCAAAGGACCCAGGTGTGATTCCCCAGGACCCACGTTAGCCAGATGCACAAGGTGACTCATGTGTCTGGAGTTCGTTCACAGCGGCTAGAGGTCATGGCCTGCCCATTCTCTGTCTCTGTCGCTCGCTCTCTGTCTCTAATAAATAAATAAAAATTAAATCAGAAAAGAACAGTGCCTGCGTGAACATAACCTTTGGGTGTAGCGTGAGCACGGGAGCCCTCACACTGTGCCTCTTTCTGCAGCGACCCTGCCATGAAGCAGTTCCTGCTGTACCTGGACGAGTCCAGCGCCCTCGGGAAGAAGTTCATCATTCAAGACATCGACGACACGCACGTCTTCGTCATAGCAGAGCTGGTTAATGTCCTGCAGGAGCGAGTGGGGGAACTGATGGACCAAAATGCGTTCTCTCTTACCCAGAAGTAAAAATACCAGACACTGAGTACCTAGTCATTATAGGCCACAAATGTGAAAGACCGTTCCCATTCAGGAGCTGGGTGTCCATGAGTCTACTGGGTATTGTGGGAAAGACTAAAGGATCATTTGCTTGGACAAAAATCCACAGAATGAAATTTGTTGTACAAAAAAATAATAATTAACAATTGACTATCATTTGGGTTTTATTATCCTTTATTAAAATGTTGTCTCTCCCTTCTTTCTTACATTTCCTCCACAAAGAAAATAATGATGAGACATGAATTTAAATTATCACTGCAACCCAAAGGTTTGTTTTGCTTGTTCCTCTTAACATTTGTGGAGTATTTTAGTGTGGGATTGTTGGACTTTGTTTCCATTTCAAACCCTACAGATTTATTGTTTAAATATGCCAGAGTGGAAACTTGGTGATAATGTGTTATTCCCAGATCACACGGAGTCCTCAAAGACCACTGAAAGTCAGACACGTATGCAACAGCAAAGAGCTTTATTTCAGGCTTAAGCTCAGACTCTTGACTTCACCAAGGCAGTGGATCTGTGCAAGAGCCCTGAGCAGCAGGGAGGCAGGATTTGAACAAAGAAGTAGGGGAATGGTTACATGATTGGTTGATTTAAGCAGTAACCGCACTTGTATTTTTTTTTAATTTTTTTGTTCATTTTTATTTATTTGAGAGTGACAGAGAAAGAGACAGAGAGAATGGGCGTGCCAGGGCTTCCAGCCACTGAAGATGAACTCCAGATGTGTGCGCCCTCTTGTGCATCTGGCTAACTTTGGTCCTGGAGAATCGAGACTCGAACCAGGGTCCTTAGGTTTCACAGGCAAGCGCTTGACCACTAAGCTATCTCTCCAGCCCTGCACTTGTATTTTTCTGCTAGGCTTAGCATACTGGTGGGCAAAGCTGGTGGGCAGGGGGCTAGGGGGATTCCAAGCAGATTAGATAACCTTTATTGTAATTGGCTATGTGTATTTGAGGAACTTTAAACAAACTTATTTTAAGCAAAGTTTATGACCACAGGAACGAACTCATGGTGCAGTCTATAACCCCTTATCGGGAAACTGACCTTGCTGGGAAGCAGAAACTTAGGCCTATTGATAATTCTGAGGCTTATTATGTCTTCCTGAGTCCTTCAAATGAAGGTCTCAAAAAGTCAACTGCCAGGCGTGGTGGCGCGCACCTTTAATCTCAGCAGAGGCACGCAGGTGCAGGTCGGAAGACAGCTTCCAGCCTGGTACCTGCCTTCCGCCCGCCTCCAGGCAGGGTCTCCGGTACTCGCTCCTGTTGGCCGCTGCGCTCACCACAGCCTTCCTGGGGAGTCCCCTGTGTCGGCGTGTGTCTGTCCTGGGGTTACAGAAGCCCGTCACAGCTTTGTGTTTCACATGGGGCCTCGGGATCGAGCTCGGGGACTCGGGCTTGAGCGCAAGTACTGAGCCATATCCAGCCCTGAAGGTAAGTTTGCTAATGCAGAGTGCAGAAGACACAGACTGCTCCACATCTTTAGTTTTCTCTCCTACAAACGTGGTCCCATTTCCCTATCGGTGCAAGCTTTGTTTTTCTTGGTTTTTCGAGGTAGGGTCTCACTTCACTATGTAGTCTCAGGTGGCCTTGAACTTAACTGGCGACTCTTCTACCTCTGCCTCCCAAGTAAAGGTGTGCGTCACCTCGCCCGGCAAGTTCTTTTTTTTATTTATTTATTTTTTTTTTTAGTTTTTATTTATTTGAAAGTGATGGACAGAGAGAAAGAGGTAGATAGAGAATAGGCGCACCAGGGCCTCCGCCCACTACAAATGAACTCCAGACTCATGTGCCCCCTTGTGCATCTGGCTAACGTGGGTCCTGGGGAATTGAACTTTGAACCGGAGTCCTTAGGCTTCACAGGCAAGCGCTTAACTGCTAAGCCATCCCTCCAGCCCGGAAAGTTCTTTTTTTTAATAGGAAATTCTCATTCATACTTCAGTTGCCATCCTGCTCTGCCCTTTGAAATTTCTTTTTTTTTTGGGAGGGGGTAGGGTTTGAGGTCTGGTTTCACTCTAGCTCAGGCTGACCTGGAATTCACTATGTAGTCTCAGGATAGCCTTGAGCTCTCAAATTTCTTTAAAAAAAAAATGCTTGCCCAAGCTAGGTGTGGTGGCGCACGCCTTTAATCCTGGCACTCAGGAGGCAGAGGTAGGAGGATCACTGTGAGTGTAAGGCCACCCTGAGACTACATAGTGAATTCCAGGTCAGCCTAGATCAGAGTGAGACCCTACCTCAACATATTAAAAAAAAAAAAAAAAAAAAAAAGAACTTGAGGCTGGAGAGATGGATCAGCAGTTAGGGCACTTGCCTGCAAAGACTTGACTGGTTTTGATTCCCCAATGCCCATGGAAAGGCAGATGCACAAAGTGGTGCACGCATCTACAGTTCATTTGCAGCAGCTAGAGGCCCTGGTGTGTCCATTCTTTCTGTCTCTCTATCTCTGCTTGAAAATAAACAAAAGTATTTTCTAAAGTACATTTTTCTGGGCTGGAGAGATGGCTTGGTGGTTAAGGTGCATACCTGTGAAGTCTAAGGACCCAGGTGCAATCTCCAGGTCCCACATAAGCCAGATGTACATGGTGGCCCGAGCATCTGGAGTTTATTTGCAGCAGCTAGAGGCCCTGGTGTGCCCACTCTCACTCTGTGTCTCTAATAAATAAATAAAAATAAATCTGTTCCAGATGAGCAAGCCCTTGACTCAATAATCATTCTAGACCTGGAGTTTGATTCATGGCCCTGAATAAGTTATTCCAATAGGAGGAGCTCTCACCAAGAGTTTTTAAAGCACAGACACGTGCTCAGGCTCCTGTGTGGTGGATCCAGACCTTCCATGCCCTAGAATCTGTCCCCACTTTCCCCCCTAGGTGTCATGGTAGGGAAACATACTGCTATGGAGTTTCTCCTCGCAAATGAGGACTGTCATAAATGAGTTTAGTTTGGATTGCAGACTTAATTCTCACTAGGAAAAGAATGAATTTGTATTTGTATCAGCAAGAGTATTGTTTCCTAGTTTCTAAACTTCTGTACTTGGAGATTACAAAAGCTTCCTTATATATTTTTTCCTTCTTTTGAATCATCTGTACAAAAGAGTTTATAGAAGCTTTCTTGGCCTCAGATGCAAATGTATCCTTATGTTTCCTAATACTCAATATTCACATATATATGTTTATATGTCATCAAGTCACATATCATGCATCTATGTGATTACATATATGCTGTAAAAAAAAAATCACACAGCATTCATACTATATATAAGTCTGGAGATCCAGGGCAGGAGAGATGGCTCAGCGGTTAAGGCACTTGCTTGCAAAGCCTAATGACCAGAGTTTGAATCCCCAGGACCCACGTAAAGCTAGATGCACAAAGTGTCACATGAATCTGGGGTTTATTTGCAGCAGCTGGAGGTCCTAGTGCACACATTCTCTCCCTCTCTTATCTCTCTGACTGCCATTCTTTCTTATCTCTCTATCTGTGTATCTATCTATATCTCTCTGCTTGAAAATAAATAAATTAAAATGTTTTTTAAAAGACTGGAGATCCATCCCCTTATCAGTAAGAGGCATTTAAGATAAATATAATAGTAAAAAGAGTATTCTAGACCAGACCAACCTCAGTATCCTAACATGTGACGCATACACTTTTCTACAGCTTGCTGATTACATGATACTGGAACCACAGACTTTTCCCATGTTTGTTATCTATCCTATAGTTGCCCTTGAGGAACTTGACTTAAAAATCACATCAGGGCTGGAGAGATGGCTTAGCGGCTAAGCGCTTGCCTGTGAAGCCTAAGGACCCTGGTTCGAGGCTCGGTTCCCCAGGTCCCACGTTAGCCAGATGCACAAGGGGGCGCACGCGTCTGGAGTTCGTTTGCAGAGGCTGGAAGCCCTGGCGCGCCCATTCTCTCTCTCCCTCTGTCTTTCTCTCTGTGTCTGTCGCTCTCAAATAAATAAATAAATAAATAATCTCTCTCTTAAAAAAAAAAAAAAATCACATCAAGCTGGGTGTGATGGCACACGCCTTTAATCCCAGCACTCGGGAGGCAGAGATAGGAGGATCACCTTGAGTTCAAGGCCACCCTGAGAATACAGAGTGAAGTTCCAGGTCAGCCTAGACTACAGTGAAACCCTACCTCGAAAAACCAAAAAAAGTCAAGCAGCTGGGTGTGGTGCCGTACGCCTTTAATCCCAGCACTAGGGAGGCAGAGGGAGAAGGATTGCCATGAGTTGGAGGCCACCCTGAGACTACATAGTGAATTCCAGGTCAGCCTGGCATAGAGTAAAACCCTACCTTGGAAAAAAAAAAATTAAAGTCAAGGAGAGGGACATGTTTCCCTATTTTATGTTGCTAGGCAACTAGTCTACCACATCTCTTACATTGCCCTAGAGATATGTAAATGTTAAAAAAAAGTATATGTTATGCAAGGCAAGGATATGTCAATTGATTTTTTTTTTTTTTGCAAAACAGTAATTTCTAGGAAAACTATAGGTATTTGTTCCTCCATGGCTTTTCTTTGTTATTATTATTTTAAAGAAAGGATCTTGGGGATAGGAAGATGGCTCAGCATTTAAAGGCACTTGCAAGCCTGCTGGCCCGAGTTCAATTCCCAGCACTCATATACAACCAGACACAAGCAACGCATGCGCCTGCAGTGCCTGAGATCCCAGCGCACGTGCAGCTTGGGAAGTGGAGCCAGAAGGCTGCAAGCTTGAGGGCCAGCCTGACTGGTACACGCGCAGTGGCAAGATCAGGGGAGACCTTGTCTCAACAGAGGTGGAAGGGGAGGACCAACACCGTGAGGTTGTCCTCAGACACCTGTCCCCTCGTGACATGTCATGTGTATGTCCATACACACACCCACACACAATTTAAAAAAACAAGAAAGGGTCTAATTTTATAGCTTACATCGGCCTAGAACTGTGTAACCCAGGCTGGCCTTTAATTTGTGACAGTCCTGTTCCATCTCTGGAGTTCTGGGATTATAGGCACGAGCCACCTCACTTGGCCATCCTTCAGTCTTAAGACAAATATATTTATAATTTCACTTCATAAAACTGTCTTCTGTTTGTATCTCTGTCTTCTAAAAATTTTTGTTTTTCAAGGTAGGGTCTCACTCTAGCTCAGGCTGATCTGGAATTCATTATGTAGTCTAACGATGGTCTGGAACTCATGGAGAACCTCCTACTTCTGCCTCCCAAGTGCTGGGGTTAAAGGCATGCACCACCATACCCAGCTTTGCACCACAATACCCGGCTAAAATTTTTCTTATACAATCAAGATCTTTTTTCTTTAAAGTAAAACCAAACACAAATATTTTTCTTACTGCCGTACTAGTTGATAATCATTACTGTATTTGGCACAGCCAGAGCTTCCAAAGCTGACGAGCTCCTGTAAGGAACCTTGCCTCTGGTTATACGTACTCACATTGTGATGATTGCTTTGCTGTCTGATCTGAAGCCCATTTGTAAATAGGAATTTTCTTGTCTCATATTTTCACTTCTTAAAATAACCATTTGATGGGCTGGAGGGATGGCTTAGCGGTTAAGGTGTTTACCTGCAAAGCCAAAGAACCCAGGTTCGATTCCCCAGGTCCCATGTTAGCCAGATGCAGAAGGGTACACACGAGTCTGGAACTCGTTTGCAGAGGCTGGTGGCCCTGGTGGGCCCATTCTCCTTCTCCCTCTCTCTCTCAACCTTTCTCTGTCAAATAAATAAATAAATAAATAAATAATTTTTTAAAATAGCCATTTAATGGGCTGTAGAGATGGCCCAGTGGTTAAGGCACCTGTCTGCCAAGCCTAAGGACCTGGATCAATTCCCAGTACCCACATAAAACCAGATGCACAAAGTGGCACATGCATCTGGAGTTCATTTGCAGTGGCTAGATGCATGCCTCATTCTCTCTATCTGCCTCTCTCTTTTCCTTTCTCAAAATGAATAAATAAAATATTTTACAAAATGATTAATATTTACATAAAAAATGAATTTTACAAAAGAGAAATTATAATGGTTTAAAGCATGTAGTTTTTTATATTTTATTTTTTTATTAGAGATTGGGCATATCAGGGCCTCTAGCCACTGCAAATGAATTCCAGACACATGTGCCACCTTGTGCATTGGCTTATATAAGTTCTGGAGAGTCAACCTGGGTCCTTAGGCTTTGTGGGCAAGCACCTTAGTTGATAAGCCACATCTCCAGATCTAAGCATGTAGTTTTATTTATTTATTTAATTTATTATTATTGTTATTTGGTTTTTTGAGGTAGGGTCTCACTCTAGCTCAGGCTGACCTGGAATTCACTATGTAGTCTAAGGGTGGCTTCCAGCTCATAGGGATCCTCCTACCTCTGCCTCCCGAGTGCTGGGATTAAAGGCGGGTGCCACCACGCCCTGCTGTTTTTGTGTTTTTGAGGTAGGGTCTCGCTCTAGCCCAGGCTGACCTGGAATTCACTATGTAGTCTCTGGGTGGCCTTGAACTCACGGCGATCCTCCTACCTCCTAGTGCTGGGATTAAAGACCTGTGCTACCATAAACGACAGCCAGTTTTAATTGAAATGCCTGCTTTCCTACGTATTTGTGAACTGTGGTACATTTTTACTAGGTTTTATTTACTTCTTTGGCATCTGTTTTTTTAGAGTCCTTATGATATAGTAACAATGCATGACTCCTTTAAAATGTGTGTGTGTGCACCCGCGTGTATATGTATGCCAGGGTCTCTTGCCTACAAATCAATGCCTGTCTGCCTTTTCATGAGTGGCTAGGGATTTGAACACAGGCTGGCAGCTGGCAGGCTTTGCAAGGAAGAGCTTTTAACTGCTGAGCCAGCTCCCCAGCTCCCCCTGTATGAGGTTTATATTACATTTCAGTGCCTTCATCTGGTAACTAGTGGCTCTAATCCACAGAGACCTGGAAACAAACCATCAAGATGGATGTGCCGGTCACGGAGGTCCTCAGAGCGAAATGCAAGTAGAAACAGCTGAGATCTTGTAATAGAAAGCCAAACCTCTTATGGCCACAAGATGGCAGCAGCAGCTCTAGGCATCTGGTAGAGTAGCCATTCTCAGACTTTCTTGTATTAGGGTTAGACTTCAACACACACTTAAAAATTAAGGACATGGACTGGAGAGATGGCTTAGTGGTTAAGCGCTTGCCTGTGAAGTCTAAGGACCCCGGTTCGAGGCTCGGTTCCCCAGGTCCCACATTAGCCAGATGCACAAGGGGGCGCACGCGTCTGGAATTCGTTTGCAGAGGCTCGCCCATTCTCTATCTCTCTCTCTCTATCTGCCTCTTTGTCTCTCTGTCACTTTCAAATAAATGAAAATAAACAAAAAAATTAAAAAAAATTAAGGACATGGGGACTGGAGAGATGGCTTAGCGATTAAGACTTTCGCCTGCAAAGCCAAAGGATCCAGGTTCGACTCTCCAGGACCCATGTAAGCCAGCTGCACAAGGGGGCGCACACATTTGGAGTTTGTTTGCAGTGGCTGGAGGCCCCTGCAAGCCCATCCTCTCTCTCAAATAAATAAAATATGTGTTTTTCTTTAAAATAAGGATATGGAGCCAGACGTGGGGCGCACACCTTTCATCCCAGAATTAGGGAGGCTGAGGTAGGTGGATTGCTGTGAGTTTGAGGCCACTCTGAGACTACATAGTAAATTCCAGGTCAGCCTGAACCAGAGTGAAACCTTACCTCAACCACCCCGAAAAAGGAGTGGTCCACCCCACTGACCAATTCCTGACAGAAGAGGTTCACAGTGCAGTTCTAAGTGTGCTTCTACTAGGTTGAACATTCTGTGTGTGTGTGTGTGTGTGTGTGTGTGTGTGTGTGTTGTCAGAAGTTGTCTCAGTTACTCTCTACATTATTATTATTATTATTATTATTATTGAGGTAGGGTTTCACTCTTGCTCAGGCTGACCTGGAACTCACTCTGGTTTTGTTTTGGATTTTTGAGTTAGGGTCTCACTCTAACCTAGGCTGAGCTGGAATACTCTGCAGCCTCACGCTGGCCTTGAACTCACAGCAGTCCTCCTACCTCTGTCTCCCAAGTGCTGAGGTTAAAGGCAATGCACCACCACACCTGGTTTCTACCTTATTTTTTGAGACAGGGTGTCTCACTGAACCTAGAGCTCACTGATTCGGCTATGGCTAGTCAGCAAGCTCTAGGATCCTCTTGTTGTCTCTGCCTTCCTAGTGCTGGAATCACAGACACACACAGCCATGCCTGGCTTATTTTTTTAAGATTTATTTTTATTTATTTGTTTATTAGAGAGAGAGAGAGAGAATGGGCATGACAAAATCTCCAGCCACTGCAACAAACTCCAGATGCATGCACAACCATGTGCATCTGGCTTATGTAAGACCTGGAGAATCAAAACTGGGTCCTTAGCCC
The DNA here is from genome assembly GCF_020740685.1 of Jaculus jaculus. NCBI lineage: Eukaryota > Metazoa > Chordata > Mammalia > Rodentia > Dipodidae > Jaculus > Jaculus jaculus. Next base: position 8,807,985 of record NC_059110.1, on the reverse strand, counting down.
TCTCAGGCAAGTGCCTTAACCATCTCTCCAGCCCTGTGCGTGGCTTTTATATGGGTGGTGCTGGAGATCTGGACCCAAGTCCACGTGCTTGTACAAGCATGGAATGCATTTTATCCACGGAGCTGTCTTCCCAGCCTCTGGGTAAGTTTTTTTTTGGTTTTTCGAGGTAGGGTCTCACTCTAGCCTAGGCTGACCTGGAATTCACTATGGAATCTCAGGGTGGCCTTGAACTAACGACGATCCTTCTATCTCTGCCTCCCAAGTGCTGGGATTAAAGGCGTGCACCACCACGCCGGGCTTGGGTAAGTATTTTTATCCTCAATGGTTATTTGTGAAGCCATTCGTCACTGTAAGATAGTTGTCACCCTCCTGCTCATGCTCATAGGATGTCCTGCCACATATCTCTGTCCCTCTACATGTGGCTCTGGTAGCAGCCAGGGCTGGGAGAAGCAGCCTGCATGTGGCACAGTTCCAAAGAGCGCGGGGGAGGTGGGCATTTCTTCCCTGGTGTGGTATGTTGTGCTTCTAGCAATGAAGCCTGAGCTGGCACCGGCATGCTTGGCTCTTGGAACACACTGAAAGACACAAGGCTTGCTTCTCATTCCACAAAAGCTCTGGCTCCTTGGCCATCTCCCGATGTCCAGGATCCAGCTTCGTGCTGAATGTCTTGATGGCTGAAGGACTTGAGTCAGCAGAAACCTTGGGCTCTGAATTCTGTCACAGCAGGGAGGGGCTGGGGAAGGCAGGGAGATGTCCCATGGGATACAGTGATTAAGAATGCAGGGAAGAGACCTAGTGACAAGAAGTACTAAGTATCTGCACATCTCAGAATAAAGTGTCTCAGTGATGTGATGGAGTGGTGGGTGAGAAGGGCAAGAAGGGGAGACTTGGAAGAAACCGGGGAGTCCTTGTGCTGTCTGAGTCAGTCTTAGGACTGGTATTGGTGCTCAACCACCTTGCTGTTCACACTCTCCTCCACTGGGGCTCAGCCACACTTTGCAGAAAATACAATATGTGTATCACAACTGTGTTCAAATGACTGTCAGCTGCACTCTGTTCGTTTGTTTGAGATAGGGTCTTGGTCTAGACCAGGCTGTCTTGGAACTCACTATGTAGTCTCAGGCTGGCCTCGAACTCACAGCAATTCTCCTACCTCAGCCTGAGATTAAAGGTATGCACCACCTTGCCTGGCCAGATGCACTCTGAGCTCATCATGTGACCCAAGGCAGAGGAAAGAGTATACCTGTCAAAAAGAAGGTCACATATCCCTCAAACTAACAGGAGCTTGGTCAGGTAAGTTTTTCACAAATTTTAAGCCAAGGGAAGTACAATTAAAAAGAGTTAATGGAGCCAGGCGTAGTGGCGCACACCTTTAATCCCAGCACTCAGGAGGCAGAGGTAGGAGGATTGCCGTGAGTTCGAGGCCACCCTGAGACTACATAGTGAATTCCAGGTCAGCCTGGGATAGGGTGAGACCCTACCTCAAAAAAAAAAAAAAAAAAAAAGTTGATATCAGTGGGAAATGTTGCTCACAGTAATTACCATTCAGCAGCCACTCTGGATTATTTAAATTTCTTCAAGTGTACTGCTAAAACTTCTATTATTGAAAAGTACGTTAAACATCACACAATGAGAATTACTGGGCCAGTAGGATTTCAAAGACCAGGGGAAGGATCGCCCTGCACAATTTCCCTTCTGATGACTCTGTTGCCTCAGATTTCTGAATAAGAGCCAAATCTCTTCATTCCACACATAGATTTTTTTTTTTTTTTTAACGTAGCCTGCCATAGTGGGCACATCTTTTATCTTAGCACCGGGGAGGCAGAGGTAGGAGGATCGCTGTGCGTTCAAGACTATCCTGAGACTACAGAGTGAATTCCAGGTCAGCCTGGGCTACAGCGAAACCCACACAAGCCAGTTGCACATGGTGACGCATGCACCTAGAGTTTGATTGCAGTGGCTGTAAGCCCTGGCGCACGCATTCTCTCTTCTCTCCCCTTTCTGTCTCAAATAAATAGAAATAAGTCTTTTTAAATTTTTATTTTATTTTTTTGTTGTTTATTTTATTTATTTACTTGAGAGTGACAGACAGAGAGAGAAAGAGGCAGAGAGTGAGAGAGAGAGAGAGAATGGGCGTGCCAGGGCTTTCAGCCACTGCAAACGAACTCGACATGTGGGCCCCCTTGTGCATCTGGCTAATGTGGGTCCTGGGGAATGGAGCCTCGAACTGGGGTCCTTAGGCTTCACAGGCAAGTGCTTAATTGCTAAGCCATCTCTCCAGCCCAAGTCTTTTTTTTTTTTTTTAAAGGTACGTGCAGTAGTGTATACACCTGTCATCTGTGTGTGTCTATGTGCAAGATGGCACGATGGGAGGTACAGCTAGAGAATTCTGGGAACTAGTGGGCCAGCTAGCCTGGCCTACGTAACACATCGCACCAGAGAGGCATGGTTTCAAAGCAAGGTGACAGGTGAGGTCGCACTCCTCTGTCTACACACGCACACACAATGCAGATTCACAACAGGCCTAACAGATCACTAGGAGTCTCCAAGTTAAAAGTACTAAGCAAACCATCTTCCTTCTGAAAATGCTGAGGAGGAAGGTAGACCTCCAAGGAGCAGAGGCCAGCCTGGGCTATATAGTGAAAACCTCTCTCAGGACAAATTTAGGGGCTGGACAGATGGCTCAGCAGTTAAGGCGCTTGCCTGCAAAGTCAAAGGACCAAGGTTCGATTCCCCAGGACCCACATAAGCCAGATGCACAAGGTGGCACATGCATCTGGAGTTCGTTTGCAGTGGCTGGATGCCCTGGTGTGCCCATTCTCTCTCTCTCTATATATATATATGCCTCTTTCTCTCTCTCCGACTCTCTCTAATAAATAAATTAAACTAAAAAAAGACTCAAGAGTCTTTTAAAAAATCCTTTTTTTTTTTTTTTTTTTTTTTTTTTTGAGGTACGGTCTCACTCTAGCCCAGGCTGACCTGAAATTCACCATGTAGTCCCAGGGTGGCCTTGAACTCACTACGATTTTCTTACTTCTGCCTCCCAAGTGACGATTTTCCTACTTCTGCCTCCCAAGTGCTGGGTATTGTTTTTTTAATTGGGGGGGGGGAGGGAAGGAGAATTGGGGCACCAGGGTCTCCAGCCACTGAAATTGAACTTCAACCTCGTGCACCCTCTTGTGCGCATATGCACCCTTGCTGGCTTGCGTCACCTTGTGCATCTGGCTTATGTGGGACCTGAAGAATTGAACATAGGTCTTTAAACTTCACAGGCAAGTGCCTTAACCACTAAACCTTCTCTCTAGCCCTTAAGAGTCCTTCTTAATCAAGGACAGTAAAGGGACTTTAAAAAACAAAAACAAAGAGTAGAGGCAGCATAAATCGTTTTGTTTTCTCTTACACAGATTGTATTTCTTGGGCGAAGGAATTTATTCAACTGTATATTTTCTTTTTCCTTGTTTTTGGTTTTTCCAGGTGGGATCTCGCTGTAGCCCAGACTGACTTGGAATTCACTATGTAGTCTCAGGCTGGCCTTGAACTCACAGCAATCCTACCTCTGCCTCCTGAGTGCTGTGATTAAAGGTGTGCACCAGAGAGAATGAGTACACCAGGACCTCCAGCTGCTGCAAATGAACTTCAGTAGCATGCGCCACCTTGTGCATGTGGCTTACATGGGTCCTGGGGAATCAAACCTGAGTCCTTTGGCTTTGCAAGCAGACACCTTAACTGCCAAGCTATGTCCCCAGCCCTTTATTATTTTTATTTATTTATTTCAGAGAGGGAGAGAGAAGCAAAGAGAGAGAGCAAGAGTGAGCATGGGTGCACCAGGCCTTCCTTCCACTGCAAACAGACTTCAGATATGTACCATTTTGTGCGTCTGACTTTGCATGAGTACTGGGCAATTAAACCAGGACCAGCAGGCTTGGCAAGCAAATACCTTTAAAACATTTCAGCCATCTCCCCAGCCTGAAAGTCTGAGTTTTACATAATTTGCTCCAACCTGATTCTTTTCTTTTTTTCCTTTTTTTTTTAAAATATTTTTTTAAATTTTATTTATTTATTTGAGAGCGACAGACACAGCGAGAAAGACAGATAGAGGGAGAGAGAGAGAATGGGCTCGCCAGGGCTTCCAGCCTCTGCAAACGAACTCCAGACGCGTGCGCCCCCTTGTGCATCTTCCAACCTGATTCTTGGTCCTAATGTGTGTGTGTAAGAGACTTCTAAAAATGTTATGTATCTACTTCAAGGTAATTGGAAATGGTGACTTTGAGATGAAGAACAATATTGTATTCTTCGGTTGGTCTCCCCGTGGTACAAACATAATCTTGAGCACATTGGGCGAGATTGATTCTTTGTTTAAGGTGCTCTTAGGCCTCCATATAGTTTTGTTTCTTAAGTGATTCCAAAGTTGTTTTGGGATGCTTATATTATTCTTATCAAGTATTGACACTGGACCTTCTCATAAGCATATTATTATACCTAGGTGCATTTGTACAGGAGGCAAATATTGTTTTGAAATCGCCATTTTATCTTTTTTTTTTTTTTTTGATGTGTTCTGGCATGCTTGTGCCATGGTGCGCATATATGGAGGTCGGAGGACAACTTCAGGTGTTGGTCCTTGCTGTCTATTTTTTTTTTTTTTTTCAGGTATGGGCTCACTCTATCCCAGGCTCATCTGCAATTCACTATGTAGTCTCAGGCTGGCTTTGAGCTCACAGCAACCCTCCTACCTCTGCCTCCTGAGCGCTGAAATTAGAGGTGCGAGCAACCACATCCGGTTGGGTCTGTTCTCTAGCTGTTTGCCTTAGTTTTACGGGATACTTGGTCTGTAACCTTGTAGGTGAGTCCCCTGTCTCCGCCTCCCCCAGTGGGATTACAGAAGCTAGCTCGACAGCGTGTCTGGGTTTTGGGTGTGTGCACTGAGGCGCTCAGAGCTGCTTGGCAAGGCAAGCGCATTCTTCACTCAGCTCTATCTCCCCAGCCCCCAGTTTCCACTTAGGTCGAAGTAACATTTGTCACCATTTGCAGAATCAGAGGCATGAAGTTTTTGGAAGCCAATGAACTCTTATTAATCTAACGCCTTTGTTTCTGACAGAGGTGATAGAAGCAGGCACCCGCAAACACGACGACGCTGGCTAGCGGTGGTGGTCCGGAGTCCCAGCACCGAGAAGGGCAAGACAGAAGCATTCTGGAGGAGTTCAAGGCCGGCCTGGGCTACACAGCAAGGCCCTGTCTAAAACGAAGCAACTGGGGGCTGGAGAGATGGCATAGCGGTTAAGCGCTTGCCTGTGAAGCCTAAGGACCCCGGTTCGAGGCTCGGTTCCCCAGGTCCCACGTTAGCCAGATGCACAAGGGGGCGCACGCGTCTGGAGTTCGTTTGCAGAGGCTGGAGGCCCTGGCGCGCCCATTCTCTCTTTCTCTCTCTCTCCCTCTCCCCCTCTATCTGTCTTTCTCTTCAAATAAATAAAATTAAAAAAATAAATAAATAAAACGAAACGACTGGAAACTTTTGCAGACAGGGCCACATGGAAAACAGTGCTGAGCCCTTGGAAAAGAGCGGCTACTATTCTTAGCTGTGCCTCAAATAAAGCAGGAAAGGATGCTGCTCTTGTGCGCGTGTCTGTGCGTTTTTAAAGCCACACAAAAGCAAACAGCCCTACAAGCAGCAATGCTATTTCTTTTCAATAATAGAAAACAAAAAAAAAGAAATAATGGAGACACGACTAAAAGTTTGTCATCTCAGTGGGGCGGGGGGCGGCTCCCCGGTCCTTTCTCCCCCCCGGCAGAGACCGCCCGCGAGCGCATCCCCCCCCCCCCCGAAGGCACCTCGGCGCCCGTCCTCCCGTCCCGGCGTGGCGTCCACTCGGGGCTCCCGCGCGCTGCGGCCGAGGCCTGGCCGGGCCGGCGGTCCGGGCCGCCGAGGCGTGGCGGCGTCGAAGGTTCGAGAGCCGGGCAGCGCCGACGGCCACGGCTCCGGCGTCGGTGGCGGCCGCGGTGGGGCGCCTGGCCGCGCGCCGCGCCGGGTCACGTGGCGCGGTCACGTGGCGCGCAGCCGGGCCGGCGGCGGCGGCGGTGTCGGCGGCGGCGGCGGTGTCGGCGGCGGCGGGGGAGGCGGAGCCTCGGCCGAGACGCGGCGGGGAGGCGGCGGCGGCGGCGGCGGCGGAGGGAGAGAGGCGCGGATGGGGGCCGGGGCCGCCGCCACGGCCGCGCGCGAGGTGAGGCGGCGGCGGCGGCGGCGACGGCGGCGACGCGGGCGCGGGGCGGGGGTCGCGGCGGGCGTGAGGGCCGGGGCGGGCGGCCGCGGGGGGCGGGCGGGGGAGCCCGGGCGACGGCGGGCGTGTGTGGCCCCCCGCGGCCCGCTGAGCCTTTTGTTTCCGTGTGTGTGTGCGCGCGCGTGCGTGCGTGTGTGTGTGTGTGTGTGTGTGTGTGTGTGGAGGAGCGCGGGCGCGCGCGCGCGTGTGTAAATCAGGAGGCGTTTGGCTCGGAGCCATTTTTTTTTTTTTTTTAATTTTAATTAAAATTTTTTTTTCCCTCCTGATTGTGGAGACAGGAAAGAAAAACAAACAAACAAACAAACAGACAAAAACGCCAGCCCTTCCGAGCCGGTGCTCCCGCTCGGCCTGGCCTCCCCCCCGCCCCCCACGGCCGGCCTCGGGCAACGGCGTGGCTCTGCCCGCGGCGCCCACCTTCTCGCCGTGCCCGCCTCGCCCCTGCCCGCGCGCCCGCCGGGTGAGCTGTCTGCCAGGGCGGCCCCGGTCACCTGTCGTGGCAGCTGCATGGACATGCCGGGCGCCTGTGCTGTCTGCACTCTGTGTCTCCCCCCCACCCACTTTCTTTTCTTCTACCTCTGACCGATCCACGGGCACGCCTGTCCCCCGGTAAACCAACCCCTCCTTGCTCGGCCGGCCTCCAAAGCCCGGTGCTTGGGGGACCCCAGGCGAAGTTTCACCCGCTTGCGGCCGTGGGCACCGACGTGGCTACTTCTCGTGGGGAAGACAAGCTAAGGGCCGCTCACCTTCGGGGGTGAGTGGGGAGGGGATGAGATGAGTGGGGGCCCTGGCTTCTCTGGGGTCGCTGTCACCCACTCATTCACCTGCTAAGCCTGCCCAGGTGATCGGAAAGTCTGGTGGGAGTTCTCCCCGCCCCACCCCACACATCGACCCTGGGGTGGTTGGTTCCCTTGGTTTGGGGTTTCTTTATTTGGGGGCTCCCCTCTTTTATTTTGCAGTGGTTGAGCTTCCATCCTAAGGGTCTCCATTAAGTCCCTCAGTGGAGCAAATTGTTGCCGAGGTTTTAAGGAATAAGTATTAAAATCATTCCCGGATTCTGGATTCTCGTGGTTTTTTTTTTTTTTTTTTTTTTTTTTGCCGGTTCCTCCGTGTCTGGGATTTAGTTCTTGGCTGGCAAGCCCCTGGGGGTGGTGGTGGTGGTGGTGTGGTCCTGGAGACTTGCAGGCTGGCATGGGTGTGAAGTGGCAGGGCACCTTCCACATAAGCCGTTCTGCAATCCAGACAGATGTGTGTCGAGACTCGCAGCCCTCAGGTGGGGCAGCTTGCAGCTGTTTACCTACAGGCATGTTCAGAATGGGAGAATCACACGTGTCCTTTTTGGGTGCTAGTTTACTGTCGTAGCAGTGATTCTATGAATAGCCAAATTAAAAATAGTAATTTTTTGTGGAGTTACTAGGTAATGAGAAATTCCTTTAAAAATTTGAAGAGCTCTATTTTAGTGTAAGGGCTGTTCAAGTAGCAGTTTTGTTCAGGTGATGGGAGAGGTGTTGATCTTCAGGCTTAAAACTGTTAGAAGGAGTCATACAGTGAATTCTGAACACAGTGAAGCTTACAGGGAAGACGACCAGAAAACCCTGATTACCCATGTGCCTGAGAAATAACAGTATATTTACTACTGTGTATCTTAAAATAATGCTCTCTTAATTTAGAAAGGATGTGTGTGTCATCTTGAACTCTAGTTTTCTTACAAAGCCATAGGGGTGGCAGTTTGGTCATTCATATTTTTTTCTTACTAAAACTGAATGGAATTTTAACCCTTAAGAGGATGTCTTCGAAATTGAGCCATTATCCAATAATGATGCTGAGATCCCCAGTAATGGACGCATGGTGGAGATGGCAGCCTTCCATCTAGCCGAATTGAAGTCCTTTCAGTAGATACTTGAGAGGACAGAATGTGCAGGCCAGGTTTTATTTTTGTGTTTTCTGCAGGTATCTGGACTTGGGAAGGTTTATTGAGTATTTTTGTGTGCATTGGTCAGCTAGGTGGCAGTTGATATCTTGATGTGTTCCGCAGCGTTTGCAACATCAGTTTCTCCCGTTGTCTTCTGTGGAGGAAGAAAGAATGAAGACAGTTGGAGTGGCCGCATCGTGCATGTGTTTGTAACGCACAGTTAAAACTTGAGTAAAACCACAAGATTAAATGCTGTGATTTAGTTACTGCGTTGGTTCTTGTTTAGGATTCTGTGAAGTGTTTTCAGCATTACTAAAACCTTTATGGAAATTGTATACTTGCCATTACTGGGACTGTTGGAATAGCATGAAATGTGTAATTAAAATGTTAGGTTTTTTTTTTTTTTTTTTTCAGTTTAGCTGAGATAAAGTTAATTTAGTTGCTCAGTTTTAACATACTAACATTTTTTTGGTGTATGTATAAACTATGCCACAAAAGCTGGGTTTACCCATAAGATTTACCGTGGTAATCATTTTAAAGTATAGTTTAGTGGCATTAAGTGCATTTCTTGGAATAGAACTATTAGTACCACGCAGCTCCAAAGCTTTGACTCAGATTCCCATCCTGAATCTTTTGCACCCATTAATGAAGAACTTTCCATTATCTCCCCCACCCCAGCCTCAGAAAACACCCTCTGCCTCTATGAGTCAGACCTTCAGCTACCTCACATAATTCAAGTCAAATGGTATTTTTTCTTCTGGGACTGGCTTATTTCAGTTAGCATGATGTTCTCAAGTTTTATCCATGCTTTCTTTAGCTTATCAGCATTTCCGTTCTAAGACTGAATAAGATTCTGTTGTATTTATATGCCATATTTTGCTAAAAACATACAAAATGCTAATAACCCACGATGACCAGGAACTCTGACAGCCAACTATAGATGCTTTCTTTAAACAGCAAAACCAAATCCCCCACCCCCACCCCTGGCGGTAGGGTCTCGCTTGAGCCCAGGCAGACCTGGAATTCACTGTGTAGTCTCAGGCTGGCCTTGAAGTCGTGGCAGTTCCCTGCTTCGCAAGTGCTGGAACTAAAGGTGTGTGCCACTATGCCTGGCTTCAAAATTAGTTATTTTTAATGCATAGTACTTCTTTAAAATAAGGACGTGTTGGTATAAAATTAATGAGTGTGTTCTGTCCTTACTGGGTCCTATTACTTCCTTTCCATGTGGGTCCACAAAGTAGGTACATCTTTCTGAAGTCTGCTGCTGATGGCGGTGGTGATTTTGTTCCCCAGCTGATGTTGTGATGGTATAATTGTTCTGCATGGAAAGTGTGCGTGCAGGGCTTATCAAAGTGAAAGAACCCTTAAAGGGAACTGCAGGTAAGTGCTGTATGATCCCAGCATGGGGAAAGTCTTTCTAGGCTAAACACCAAACAGAAACCCATGAAATAAAAGAGCTGATAACAGTTTTGACAGCATGCATTGTTTAAAATATTCCTACAGTAAAGAATGACAAGCTAGAAAAATATGAGCAACAAATGTGAAGGAGTTGAGTATGCAATGAGTTGTAAAAATCAATAATAGCTGAACTTTTAGAAGAATGGGTAAAGGACACGAACAGATCTTTTTTTTTTCTTAAATGTTATCTATCGTCTATCACCTACTCATTTCTGTATGTTTATATGTATGTCCATGTGTATCTATTTGCCTGTCTATCTAATCTGTCTACTTGGGATTGAACCCAGGGCCTTAAGAATGTTAAGCATCAATTTTAAAACTTTTTATCATGGAAAAAATTCAAACATTAAAAAAAAAGTAGGGCTGGAGAGATGGCTTAGCAGTTAAGCATTTGCCTGTGAAGCCTAAGGACCTCGATTTGAGGCTTGATTCTCCAGGACCCACTTTAGCCAGATGCACAAGGTGGCACACACATCTGAAGTTTGTTTGCAGTGGCTGGAGGCCCTAGTGCACCCATTCTCTATCTGCCTCTTTCTCTCTGTGTGTCTGTCTTGCTCTCAAATAAATAAATAAATAAATAAAGTAAACAGACACAAAAAGTAGAGGTGCTCAGTGTCCACATAGCATTTAGGAGACCCTGGGCTCAATCCTCAGCTCTAGGGGGAAAAAAAGTAAAGATTAATATAATGAAGCATTGTCACCAGACATCACCAATTATGTGTGTGTGTGTGTGTGTGTGTGTGTGTGTGTGTGTGTGTATATATATTTTTTTTTTTTTTGGTTTTTTGAGGTAAGGTCTCACTCTGGTCCAGGCTGACCTGGAATTAACTCTGTAGCCTCAGGGTGGCCTTGAACTCATGGCGATCCTCCTACCTCTGCCTCCAGAGTGCTGGGATTAAAGGCGTGCGCCACCACGCCCGGCTGACATCACCAATTATAAAACACTATATAGGAATACCTTGTCCCTTTATTTGGATTTTTTTCCCCTTTGGATTATTACTTTTTTAAACTTTTCTTTTTAAAATTTATTTATGGGGGGGGGAGGGAGGGAGGGAATGGGCATGGGCATGGGCATGCCAGGGCCTCACCATTGCAACTGAACTCCAGACACACGTGCCAACTTGTACATCTGGCTTACCTGGGTACTGGGAAATCAAACATTGGTCCTTAGGTATCACAGGCGAATGCCTTAACCCTAAGCCATCTCTCTAGCACCTCCCCTTTGGATTGTTTTTTGTTTATTTTTTGTTTTTTTGTGGTAGGGTCTCACTAGCCCAGGCTGTCCTGGAATTCACTATGTAGTCTCAGGGTGCCCTTGAACTTATGGTGATCCCCTTACCTCTGCCTCCCGGGTGCTGGGATTAAAGGTGTGCATCACCATGCCCAGCCCCTTTGGATTATTTTAAGGCAAATTAAATTGTCTTGTAATTTTGTCTATAAATATTTTAGCACATCTCTAAGAAGGCTCTTCACAATAAATACTATTAGTTCACCTTAAAAAACAGTTTTTGGTATAGGAAGATAAATCAGTAGTTAAAGGCACTTGTTTGCAAAGCCTGCCCTCCCAGGTTTGATTCAAAGTGATGCATGTTTGTTTGCAGTGGCAAGAGGCCTTGACATACCCACATTCTCTCTTTTACTCAATAAATAGATAAAAATATTGAAAAATTAAAAAAAAAACTTTTGACTTGGAATTTAGCTCAGTAGGAGAGTGTTTTATCTAGAGTTTTTGATCCCTGGTATTGCAAACAAATACCTATTTAGCTTTAGGTGGGTGGCTGGGGAATTGAATCTGGGCCACCAGGTTTTGCAAATAAGCACCTTTTTTTAAAAAAATACTTGTTTATTTGAGAGAGGGAAGGGGGCTAGTGAGAGAGAGAGAGGGAGGGAGGGAGGGGGAGAGGGAGGGAAGAGGAGGAAGCAGTTAAGAGAATGGGTGTGCCAGGGCCTTCAGCCACTGCAGAGGAATTCCAGATGCATGCTCCACCTTGTGCATTTGGTTTACATGGGTCCTGGGGAATCAAACCAAGGTCCTTTGGCTTTGCAGGCAAGTGCCTTAACTGCTAAGCCATCTCTCCAGCCCAACGCATAGGTTTTCTGTATTTTTTATTTTCTTTGTAACTTTTTTATTGAAGAAACAGAATTTTATTAATTGTTTTCTTATAATGGTAAATGTGTTTATTTCCTGTGCATTGGTAGTGTGATATGGAACCTTTGATTAAGGTGCCATTTTTCAGTTAGTATGCTGGCAGTTTAGTTCCCTTGGTTTTTTCTTTAACCCTTGAGAGAGGGTCTCACTTTAGCTCAGGCTGACCTGGAATTCTCTATGTAGTCTCAGAGTAGCATTGAACTCATGGCAGTCCTTCTATGTGCTGAGATGAAAGGTGTGCACCACCATGCCTGGCCTTATAACCTCCCCCCCCCCCATGCTGAGGACTGAACCCAGGCTTTGTGCTTGCTAGGCAAGTGCTCATCCATTGAGCCAAATCCCCAACCCTTTGTGTTGGCAATTTAGATCTTAAGGATGCAAGTTTAAAATGAAGTATGGTATTATGATGACTTCTGGTCCTTTTGATAATGTGAATATTTGGGCATCTGCCAATGTGGAAATGGGGTTAAGGATGATAATAGTTCCCTAGGGCTGATGCAAATAAAGGGTAGTGTACTTGCACATGGTAGAAATTAACATACTCATTCTGGATAGCTTTTGTTAGGTATCAAATATGAAACAGCCTTTGACCCAGAATGTCAGCATTTGATAGAGATTTATCCACAAGCAATAATTGGAAAAGTTTGCAAAGATGTATGATCATAGTGAAGAACCAAAGTAACAGAGAGTTGATTGGATTACCGCATGTTTTTTGAACGCAACCACTGAAAATAATGATGCACATCTATAATTAGTGTGGAAAAATGCCCCTGGTACAGCATTGGGTGGAAAAAGCAGGTGATAGACTCATATGCACAGCACTTACCTAGCATGTAGGTACAAGGAAGGCATAGGAAGTGGAGCAGCCAGACTGGAGGTTAGGCCCAGGATGCAGGCTTCAGAAACCACCTCATGGATAGTCTGTTTGGGTCACTGTGTGTGGTGTCATCCCTGCATTGATGGAGATTTCATGGTTGGCTTTGTTTGGGTAATTTGCTTAGTGTGTGTGTGTGTGTGTGTGTGTGTTTGTGTGTGTGTTTGTGTAGACACACGTACACATAGTTGCTGTCAGTTGACACAGTACCGAACTGGGAACAAGTTACGAGGTAATCTGGGATGTTTTTCACTATAAAAGGGGAAGACATTTCAGGAAGACATGGAAATAGACACCTATCATGTTTAAATAAGATTAAGTATATTCTTGGTTCAGATATGTTGAATTAATCACCACATCTCCATACATTTACTGGCAACACATAAAGTTGGGCTTTGTTTTCCCTTTAACTATCCTTGTACATGTTAGAGCTTATACCACTCTGTCAACTCTGCTTCCTTTCATACAAAATGACTAGTCAAAATTAAAATTTTGATTACTCATGGTCTTGAAAATTATGTTTCTTTCTCACATGCAGTTAATTTAGAACCAAATACATATATTTTTGATGTGAGTAAATACATGTAGCAGGCTTTGTACTCATGTGGTGTTCAAGGCATGAGAGAGACGTGGGGGAGGGAATGAGAATAAGACTATAGAGAATAAAATGAAAACATAGTGTTTATAGAGAGCCTTTGATAGTAACGGCATATAATAAATTGTAGAGAATGATTCTAGAGGTGTGTAAACCTTCTCCAAAAATTAAATATACAATTTATAGTGTAATGGTTAGAAAAGAATTTGTAATGCATTATATGAGGCACTGTGATTGCTTTTTCTACTACTAATGCTTTCTATAGTCCTAACTCTTGAGCATCTTTTCCCAGTTTGGACAGGGCATGTTAGAGTCCTTGGGCTAAAGTTTCTATAGTATCAGATCTATCCGTGTCTGCTTAAGGCTAAGAATTTGACTCTCGGTGAATAATTGAAATTTCTTTCTTTTGTATTTTAGCTGTTGGTCTGGCTAGTTACTAATGGGAGTAGTAGGTTCTAAAAGCTCTGTGGTGTGAGGGCCAGTTGTGGCGGTGCACACCCGCAGTCCCACCGCCTGGGAGGCGGGGCAAGAGGGCTTCACGTTCAAGGCAGCTTGGGCTCCATACTAAGATCCTGTCTCAACAAACAAATACCACCAAACAACAATTAATAACACCCCCTCAAAAAACCTCACTGTTGCTCAGTATTTTCAAATTCCACTCAAAAATTGCAGACAGATTATTTCATCTTACAGATGGATTGTTTTTTTCCACCAACAAAAGGAAGATTAACTTCAACTTCTTGAGGCAGTTGTTCCTGGGTGTGTGTGTGTGTCTGCGACTTCCAGCCTCGGTCAGGGAGATCAGGAGTCTGGTCTTGTGTAAGACAACCTTTCTTGTCACATCACTCTCTCTGGCTTTGGTCATCAAAGGTTGTTCCCCTTTCTGGGGCGTGCACATCACTGTCACTGGCAGCTGTGGTGAGGTGCTAGTGTCAGAGGTTCCCAGGCACACAGCAGACTGAGCTGCTAGTGCTGGGACCCTTTTAAGTGGTGGTGAGAAGTTGATGAGTGGCGATGCTGCTGTCTGCTGAGTCTATACAAGGTTCTCTTCACATGCATTAAGCTGCACACAGACCTCTTAGCCACAGTAGCAGATGGGCAGGAGTGGCTCTGGTAGTGAGAATGCCAGAGCCCGTTATCATAGAAACGTAGACTTCTGCTCTATACTTAAGCTCCTGGTCAGTGCTGAGCGTTGAGGCAGCCGAGTTCCTGTTAATTGTTAAGTAGCCACAAAGCTTAATTGTGTTAACTTATTAAATCAGAGGAAAAATAATTTTTAAAAAAGTAATGTTTGGTCTGATGTGATGTCTCACACCTTTAATGCTAGCACTTGGGAGGCTAATATATAGGATAATCATTATGAGTTTGAGGTCAGCCTGGACTACAGTGAGACCTTACTTCAAAAAAGAAAAAAAAAAGGAAGGAAGGAGAGAAATGTTTGGATTGGATCCATCTGGGACAAGAAGATTTAAGGAGGTCAGATCATTGGGAGACACAGGGCAATGAATAGAGTTGGTACTGAGGTCACATTTTTCCCCCCTTATAAATAATTTGAACCTTTTCCATTTTTTGTTCTAATCTTTCCCCCAGGATATGAGAAACCCAGCCTAGTGTTTCATATGTAGGAAGTTTAATGAAATAAATTCTGCTTATCAACAAAAATATTCAACCTACCTGGAATAAAACATAACAACTCTTCATAAAAGAAAGAAAGCTCATGGTTTGCCTGTCTTATTCTGTTAGTAATAAATTTAAATACTGTGACAGAAATGAAAATGAAAGTGGCACACATACTGTTTTGTCTCCTTATGCAACTTAGAATCTGAGGGACCTGGGAATAAATAAGTAGTGTAGGATTGGGGTGCCGCCCATAAATTATCACCATAATTCAGTTTTACCTAATTTTCTCAACCTTTAATTTTAACTAATGACTACCAGGCCTTTTCTAGACCATTAACGAACTGTATTGCTATGTGGAATATATTAAATAGCTTTGATAATTAAAGTACTCTTCAAAAATTTTGTGATGTATTATATAGAAAGTCTTCATCATGAGATTCGTATCTATTGTACATTTTTGTGCAAGAAAAACCAGTATTGTAGATCCCGTCTAGGCCTTTCTTCAGAGGTATTGATAGAATCAGTAGTTATGAGTATCTTAGAAATCAATATTCTAGAAATGTAGTACATTTATTGTAAAGTAGAGGAGTCCTAAGATTGATCAAATGGTTCAGAAAAATGATATGACTGTGGTTCCTTTTATTAATTAACAGGGTTTTTTTTGTTGTTGTTTTTGTTTTTCAAGGTAGGGTCTCACTATAGCCCAGGCTGACCTGGAATTTACTGTATAGTCTCAGGGTGGCCTTGAACTCACAGTAATCCTCCTACCTCTGCCTCTCAAATGCTGGGATTAATGGTGTGTACTACCATACCCAGCTTTAATAAGCAGTTTAAAATTTTTATTTATTTATTTGCAGAGAGATCGAGAGAGAAAGAGGGGGAAGGAGGGGGAGGGAAGGAGGGAGAAAGTAAGTAAGTAAGGGAAAATATGGGCATGCCAGAGCCTCCTGCCGCTGCAAACAAACTCCAGATGCGTGTGCCCCACTTTATGCATGTGGCTTTATGTGAGTACTGGGGAATCAATCCCAGGCTGTCAGACTTTGTGAGCAAGCACTTCAAATGCTGAGCCATCTCTCCAGCTCATGACTGTGATTCTTTTTTTTTAAATTTTTATTTGTTCATTTTTATTTATTTGAGAGTGACAGAGAGAGAGAGAGAGAGAGAGAGAAAGAGACAGGGAGGGAGGGAGGGAGGGAAGAAGAGGCAGATAGAGAGAGAGAGAGAGAATGGGTGCTTCCAGCCACTGCAAACGAACTCCAGACACATGCACCCCCTTGTGCATCTGGCTAACGTGGGTCCTGGGGAATTGAGCCTTGAACCGGAGTCCTCAGGCTTCACAGGTAAGCACTTAACTGCTAAGCCATGTCCCCAGCTCATGACTGTGATTCTTAATTCTTTTTCTTTTAATTTTTATTAGCATGTGCACAAGAGAGAGAGAGAGACAGACAGAGACAGAGGGAGAGAGACAGAGAAACAGGGAGGGAGGGAGGGAGAGAGAATGGGCACACCAGGGCCCCAACCACTGCAAATGAATGAACTACAGATGCATGTGCCACCTTGTGCATCTGGCTTATGTGGGTTCTGGGGAATGGAGTCTTGAACCAGGGTCTTTGGGTTTCACAGGCAAGTGCTTAACCAGTAAGCTATTTCTCCAGCCCTGTGATTCTTAATTCACAGAGCCTTGGAACATCACACTTACTTCTCTTACCTTTCACAAATAATTGGTTTCCTTGTCTATGTGAGGATCATATTAATGGAATTTCTTTGGTTTTCCTTTAGCCATGTTCAGATGGTGAAGTTCATTCTCTCCCACATGATACAGAAAGATGGCCTGTGCTTGGCTTGGGAATCAGTCTAGTTCTCTGGTATATAGAAGATAGCCAAAACTTGTGGAAAGAAACAGGGCAGCACTGTCAGGTGAATGACACCAATAATCTCTGGAGGTCAATATAAGCCAGTTACTTCAACCTTTTAATTTTAGTCAGTTATTATCACATCTTTTAGTAGATTGTTAATGACTAGCAAAATTGGTTTGAGTTGGACCTCCTTTGGAGCTAATGAGCAGTAAAGTGGACCCCAAGGTGAGATGTCTGAAGAAGGAAGCATGCTGTGGAGTCTGGACTCATTCATAAATTAGAGCATGAATGAAGCTAGAAGCTATGATTTTGTTTTAATTCCTGTCTCCTCATTTTGTGTTTTCCTGGAGCCTGTTAACATTTAATAGCATACCTTTATCTGGCATCTGAGAGCTGGTTTGGAGGTTCTAGCAGGGAGCGCAGCTACTCATATGCCCTGTCTGAAGACCGCTCCTCGTCTCTTCGGGGAAGGTCGCCATCTTCGACCAAGCTTTGGGAGGGACGCATGTGGAGTAGTGAGGGAGGAAGGGGACACTTGCCTAGCCAGCCAGATCAGCCAAATCAACCTTGGTGATTCATGAGGTGACAGGTGTCACAGCTAGATTGCCCTCACATCCCTGGCATTTGGAAAAAAAAATAACCGACTGGGATGCAGACCTTTCATGGCATTCTCTTTTGTGTGAAAAATATCTTGTCTTTGTATTATTTTGTATGGAAAACTTCATTGTTGCCTTTATATCCTTGTGTTTCTTAAATTTTTTTGTAAATTTTATTTGTTTATTAGAGAGAGAGAGAGAGAGAGAGAGAGAGAGGGAGAGGGAGGGGAAGAGGCAGAGAGAGAGAGAGAGAGAGAGAGACTGGGCATGCCAGGGCTCTAGCCACTGCAAACGAACTCCAGATTCGTGTGCCCCCTTCTGCATCTGGATTACTGGAGAGTCCAACCGGTATCTTTTGGCTTTGCAGGTAAACATCTTAACCCTAAGCCATCCCTCCAGCCCCCTCAATTTTCTTTTTTTTTTTTGCAATGTGTGTGTGTATGGTGTGAACACATGTATATATATGTGGGTTTGTGTAGGCACACTTGTGCTAGTTTTGTGTTGGGGCTAGAGGTTAATATTGGGTGTTATCCTCACTTTCCCTCCACTTTAATTGTTTGAGATAGGGTCTCACTGATTTGGTAGACCTGGGGGTCCACTGGTCTGCCTCTCCAGTGATGGGATTACAGGTGTGTACCACAGTACCCAGCTTTTATGTTGTTACTGAGGATCTGAATTCAGGTTTTCATGCTGGCACAGCAAATGCTTAACCAATGGAGCCATTTACTCGGCCCCTGTTGTTCTTTTTTCAAGGGTGGCCTTGAACTCACAGTGATCCTTCCTTCCCCTGCTTCTGAGTGCTGGGATTAAAGATGTGTGCCACTGTGCCTGACTAATATTAATTCTTAATATGATGATATAGATATAAGTAATAACCTTAAAAATATTTTTTTAGAACTGGACATCATGGCATATGCCTTTACTCCTAGTATTCAGGAGGCAGAAGTAGGAAGATCACTGTGAGTTTGAGGCCACTTTGAGACTACATAGTGCATTCCAGATCAGCCTGGGCTTAAGTGAGACCCTACCTTGGAAAAAAAAAAATGAGCGTGCATGTGTTTGTGCACATGTGTGTGTGTGTGTGTGTGTGTGTGCACGCGTGCACACACACACACACATTTATTTGAGAGAGAGGAGAATGGGTATGCCAGTGTCTGTTGCTGCTGTAAATGAACTCCAGATGCATGTGCCACTTGTGCATCTGGCTTTACATGAGTGGGAAATCAAAACTCAGGCCAACAGGTTTTGCAAATAAATACTTTTAACTGCTGAGCTATCTCCCCAGCCTAATAACTAATTTTCTTAATATGATTCTTACAGTGACTTAATATAAATTATATGTACTTATGAACATCTGGAAAGAAATATGTTCACCGAATTCTCTATTTCTTTCTTATTTTAAAAGAGTAGCCAGAAATTACTAATATAGGTTAGCTTTAATGTCGTCTACTAACTGTGATAGGGTTACTATATTTTATTTCAAAAGATGTTTATTCTCTGACTGTAGGAATCTTTAGGAACCCAGGAACATGGGGCTGCAGGTAGGAGATGACTTCTCACTTGAGTTGTTTTTTTGGCTTCCCATTTTCATTCAGGTAGATTGTCTGCGCTGAAAAACCTGAGTCTCTGGTTTGATCTGATCACTGTTGCAGGCACCAAACAGCTGCCTGGATGTATAAGGTTCAAAGAGGATAACGTTCAGCTTCTAGAAGGAGACTTTGGTTGGGAAGGTCAGACAGTGAAACAGAAGGTAGCCTGTGGCTGGGGAGGCTGCATGGCGGCTCTGTGCACGCGCGTGCGCTCGCTCAGCCTGGCTGTGGGGGTCAGCAGCCCTGGATTCAGTGGGAAGCAGCGTGTGTGTGGTTTCATCAGATCGACCACGTGGGTTCGAACGCACATGTCGTGCACTTGGAATGTCTAAGAACACTCGTACCAGATAGAGCACCTAGGCAGCTAGCTTTCTTTTTCACGTAATTGGAGTTTGGTATGTGGACTATATACATACATATACACACACTCGCAGATTGATTGATCGATCTATCTATATGTATACACACACACGTACATACATATACTTTCACAGTTGGTTTACTTTGAGCTTTATGTTCACGACGTTTGTACCAAAGGTTAATTTTTTTCACATAGGTAAACTTGTCAATCTTTTTTCCATAATTTCTACTTCATGGTTTCTTAGAAAGCATCCTCTTATGGAGGAAATGAATGAGACCTGTTTTTCATACTGGCCTTATATGCCATGTTTCAATTCAAGGCAGAGTTTCTCAAGGGTATAAGTAGTGGTGTATGGCTGAAGTTAATTTAGGCTTCCTTCCCTGCTAAAGAAAACCTTGGCTCAATTTGATTTGCTGAGGCCAAGAAGCAGTAGGTGATCCAAGCACTTTTGCTTGGCAGGTGTTTCCAGAGAGCATAGGAGAGCATCTGGGCTTGCAGTTCTACGAAGTGAACATCTTTTCCTCCTCCTTGCCTCTGTGTGCATGTGTAGGAGGCAGCATTCATGCTTCCTAACTGGAATCATTTGTGAATAGCTGTTGTTCTCTTGCTCTTTGATCATTTAAGTTAAAAAATTACAGGATACATGGTTGCATTATATGTAAAAATTTAAGGACATACTGTATTTCAAATTGAATGTTTGTATCTGCAAAGGTTTCTTCAAGGTTTGATGTAACATGATCTGCTCTTATTCTTATGCATATGGACAGATTAGCAAAACTGGATTTCATCCCAGCCTAATCAGGCAAAGAACCTATCTGAACCATATAGTGGAACGACACCAAGAAGCTACAGTATTCGGTAATTATATTAAGATATGATGTGGTCTTTCCCCATATTTATTAATTAGAAGGGTTGTGATGAGGAGCCCCTTTCACACTCTTTGAAGGATGCTGATCAGTGGGCATGCAGGCAGGATTTTAGTTGTGTTTGGGAATTTGTGTTAAGGTGGGAGGGATTGGTGTTTCAGGTGGTGACAGGTGAGCCTCCTGCCAAGTTGGCATAATGGAAACAGGACTCTTCTGAGATGCCATCTGTTTGTGACTGGTTGGAAACCACCAGTGATTTCTCAGGAGTGAGAAACTGTTCCATTTATGTTGACGTATTTAGGAATTAGTAATGTTAAGACCATGCTGATCATCAGGTCTTAACATTACTGGGAGAAGTAGACTTGATAAGTCTGTTTTTGTTACTATTAAATTTAGAAGATGACTGATTGGTTTAACCCTGCAATGGTTTAACCCTGCAAATGTCCCTCATACCTGCAAAGACAGGACTCTCTTCTGCCTCCTGTACTAACCACAGCTCTGCACTGAGTTGTATGGGCCAGGAGCATGTTTGTTTATATGCCTGCTTTGCACTGCTTGAGGTCAGCATCCCAGAGGGCTTCTATCAGTCTTTAATTCTTTCTGTTTTTTTTGTTTGTTTGTTTTTTTTTTTTTTTTTTTTTGGTAACATTGTAAAATATATATGACGAGCTGGAGAGATGGCTTAGCAGTTGAGCACTTGCCTGTGAAGCCTAAGGACCCCAGTTTGAGGCTCGATTCCCCAGGACCCACGTAAGCCAGATACACAAGAGGGCACATGCATCTGGAGTTTGTTTGCGGTGGCTGGAGGCCCTAGCACACCTATTCTCTCTCTCTCTCTCTCTCTCTGCCTCTTTCTCTCTCTGTCTGTCGTTCTCAAATAAAAAAATAAAAACATACATGACAAAACTCACAATATACATGATAAAACTTATTATTTTTTATCCATGTATTTTTTCAAGGTAGGGAATTCACTAGGCAGTCTCAGACTGGCCTCAAACACATGGTGATCCTCCTACCTCTGCCTCCCAAGTTCTGGGATTAAAGTTGTTGTGGTAATTTTTAATGCAGCATCAGGGGATCTTAGTATGTCCATACTCAGTCTTTTTGTCTCTCTCTCTTTCTGTCTCTCTTTCTCAAATAAATACATATGTTTTAAACAAAACAACCATGAAAAACAGAACAGCAATTGTAGGGCTTGTAGTTCCAGCTACTCAGGAAGGTGAGGCAGGAGAACTGCCTGAACCCAGGAGTTTGAGACTAGCCTGTGCAGCATAGCCGGGTCGCGTGTCAGAAACAGTCAATCTAAGTAACCAAACAACAAAATGAAAACAAACTTAAAATGCTACCACCACCAACAGAGAATCTAGCAGGTTGAGATGAACTCGCTAAGCAAATTGCAGAATTAGTTTTTTTGTTGTGCTGTTTTCAAGGTAGGCTCTCACTCTAGCCCAGGCTGACATGGAACCCATTCTGTAGATCCCGGCTGGCCTCGAATTCATGAATCCTCTTACCTCAGCCTCCCAAGTGCTAGGATTAAAGGCATATGTCATCATTCCTGGCTCCAGAATTACTTTTCATAACATCAGATTTCTTGTTTGGTAAGGTGAATTGAATTGATTGAGCCATTTGTCCCAGTGGTTAATGTTCTTTGGGTCATTGTGATGTTGGACTCAGATTTGACCAAATTCTATGGCCTACGTCATTTGGAAACAATTCTTCCAATTCCTTTCTTTTGTAGGTATCAGATCAATGTACTAGTAACTTAAATGATGTTTTGGTTTAACTCTACCAACCTGGATAGTGTCAGACCCATAGATTTTATGGACTCAGTCTCCACTAGACTGTTCTCATGGGATATGCCAGCTGCAAATTTTGGGACTACCTTTTCTGAGCATTGACTATAATTTGGGTTTCTTAGCCAGGTGTGGTGGCACTCGCCTTTAATCCCAGCACTTGGGAGGCAGGGGTAGGAGGATCTCTGTGAGTTCGAGGCCACCCTGATACTATATAGTGAATTCCAGATCAGCCTGAGCTAGAGTGAGACCCTACCTTAAAAAACTAAACCAAAACAAACAAGCAAACAAAAAATTTGGGTTTCTTACCACCTTATCAGGTTGGATAATTTGAACTCATTGGAAGCACTGCTTATTACCCCAGTTATGATGACATTTATAAATCATGAGCAGCTAGATGGCTGAGTCACACAAGGCATGGATTGGGGCGGGGTGCTGACTGCTGAGTCCCTATGCCTTTTCTCTGTGGAGCTCTGTGTGCATTACCTCATTGGCTTCATGATTGAGCTCAATCTTCAGCCCCTCTTCCTGTCTAGAGGACAAGGGTAGGGTTCAAGGTTTCAGTTCTCTAATCCCATGCTCTTCAGGACTTACCCTTTATTATTACCCCATAACCACAAACTGGAGCACTAAGGACTCATCAGGAATGACAAGACAGTCCGCTAAGGCATTCCAGTGGCTTTAGGAGCTTGCTCTGTGCCAGCAACCAGGACAAAAGCCAGATAGGAATTTTACTATATCACATATCACAGTCATGATTTGGATGAACCATGGGGTTTTGCTAAGTTTGATGTGGTGAGCCTTTGCTTTCTGTATAAAGATGACAGTTGACGCTAAGGGGATTCCCTAGATAGGAGGAGGAGGTCTCTGGATAGAGCTTTGGGAAGTGTTGCCATTTGACTAGTGGATAGGGCCTGAAGCAATGAGGAACAACTAGTGAGGTGGAAGGAGAAAGTGTATTTCCTCATCAGTGCTGTCCTGAGAATTTTCTGTGGTATTGATAGCAGTATCTATCTGTGTGTCCCAGTACGGTAGCTGCCAGACATGCATGCTGGTATTGAGTGGTTGAAAAGTAACAAGTCCAGTTGAGAAACAGTTTTAAGTTTTAATTTAATTATATGTAATTTAAATAGGCATATATGGTACAGTGCAATGTGGACTGAAGATATGGCCAACAAGTTAAGAAAGACAGAAACTGTTTTTTTCTTCTCAGACACTGAGCTTTAGAGCTGATGTTTTGGGGACATTGAAGACTACAGGCTTTTCCCCACTGAGGATTATTTGAGCATTCTTCAAACTTCTAGAATTCTAAAGTTGGAGATGGCTCAAGAATCAAAGAAATATCTTGGACTTCAGATGTAAGATCCAGTTGTTTATCATAAGATATTTCTGAAACATAAATATTTTGAAATGGAGACAGCAATTGATGCCAAGTCTAAAAATACAAAAGATATGAATTTCTTTAAGTTTATTAATGATGGCTGCTTCGATTGCATGTGGCAAGAAACTTAGGTGGTTCTACAAGGTGATGTCCATTCTTCATGCAGAAATCTGCAGGCAGGCAGCCAGCCCTGGGCTGATCGGTTGATTTCTTGGTCACTCGGGTCCCGGGATCCCTCTTTTCCTTCCTCTGATTGTCTTTGGTGTCAGGGTTCCCGAAGGTGGCTGCTGGAGCACCATCAAGAGAAGGAAGGAAGAGCAAAGGCCCATATCCTCCAGCCAAGCCAGTCCCTTTTAAAGAGTGTTCCTGGAGAGAACAACTGACTTGCATTTACATTATCAGCTATTCTAGACTACCAGGAGGCTAGGCAATGATGTCTTTACCAGGACATACTGTTGCCCCAATAAAATTGAGGTTCTAGAGTGAAGAAGAAGGGGGATGAATGTTGGATAGATGGCCATCAGTCTGCATTTGTGGAGGAAGGGTGCACCTTCAAGTAGGAGAGAGAAACACGTCAGTATTCTCCTGTGGCAGCCTGTCCAGGAAGGCACCTGTTGCCACAAACGCCTCCTCAGGGTTCTCTGCCAGCCCTAGTATATTTGCGGTCTTTAACAACAGTCCCTTTTGGCTCTCAGAGCTCTTCTAGAGACTTACTGTATAGACTGTGTGTTCAAAACTAAAGGATTCCAGAATGCTCTCTAGAAAAGTATGAATAAGCCAGGTGTGTTGGCACATGCCTTTAGCACTCATAGCACAGGGAGAAACAGAGGTAGGAGGATCACAGTGAGTTCCAGGCTAGCTTGAGACTACATAATGAATTGCAGGTCAGCTTGGGCTAGAGCAAGACCTCAAGAACCCAAAAAAGAAAAGTACATGAATTAGAAGTCATTTTCTCAAGGCAGATTCCCAGGGTTATATCCCTCAGCCTGCCCAGACCTCAGGCCCTATTACTTATTACTTGTCTCTTTCCAGGCATTTCTATTAGGGATATATGGGGTGGGGTGGGGTACAAGGCAGATAAGATCCCTGCTCTTGGAGGAGCATAAGTTACTACTTTTCGTAAAAGGAATTGAATTTCCTTTCCACCCTGCCTCACTCTCAAGTGAGTCTGAGGAGGATGTGAGGAATGTAGAGGGCGTTACAGGAGGCATGTCATGTCGGAAAGTGCTGAAGAGGGGGAAATACTTCTTTCATGACATCATTTGGATGTAAAGTCACCTTGCTTCTCAGCTGTGTGGCTGATAATGGAAATTTTGCAGATATTTTTATTGCATTGTTCAAATAGGTTTCCAAGTATGGCTCTGATTTGCTTTATCTCTTCAGCCACTCTCTTCTCTGTGGACCTCAATTGTCTCCTCCTTGAGGGGATTTGCCACATCTACCTAAAATATTGGAGTTCGTGTGGGAGAAAGAATACTCTTTGAAAATATTAACCTGTCATTGATGGTAATGTCAGCATATTGGATGCAAAGGAGCTAGAGGGGATAGAAGTAACACAGATAAATTTAATCTCTTTCTCTTTCTTCCTGTGTGTGTTCCAATTGATCCCCTGTTTGTGTAAATATAAGTTGTGATACTTCAAGCAAGCATCTTTAACTACTGAGCCCTGTTTCCAGCCCTGAATTGTACTTCAGAAGCTTACTGCTGGTGTGTGTTGACATAAGCTCTTTTGTTTAGCCTTTTAGCCATGAGTACACACCCCTGAGTATTGTGAACTGTGTACCAGTGACCCCCCAAAGGGTCCTAATGGGCAGTTACATGTCATTTGGTTCATAATTACAGGTGGGGCTGTTTCATAAGAATGAGACACTTAGGGCAGGTGTGGTTCAAGGCCACCCAGAGACTACAGAGTGAATTCCAGGTCAGTCTGGTTTAGAGTGAGACCCTGCCTCCAATCCCCATTCCCCTCCAAAAAAGAACAAAAAAAAAAAAAAAAAAAAAAAAAAATGAGATACTTAGGAGTGAATGGCCAGTAGTGAGTGTAGTCATCTGCTAAGAGTCCAACCTTAGAGTGATTTTTATTATCCTCTATTAAGTTATTTTCCTGAATCGCTAAGGATTTTTCCTTTGGGGCTGGAGAGATGGTTTGGTATTTAAGGCACTTGCCTGCAAAGCCAAAGGACCCAGGTTTGATTCCCCAGGACCCACAACGTAAGCCAGATGCACAAAGTGGTCCATGTGTCTGGAGTTCTTTTGCAATGGCTGGAGGCCCTGGTGCTCCCATTCTTTCTCTTTTCCTCCTTGCCTCTTTCTCTCTATCAAATAAATAAAGAAAAACTTTTTTAAAAAAATATTTTTTTCTTTGTAAAAAATGCTCTAGAAGAAAAAAAAAACACAATTATTAAGGATTATTGATGGAGGCGAAGATTCTAAGCAAACAAGTTATTTGCCAGAAAATAGAAATTTTGGCCAAATAAAAGACATAAGCTAGGCTTGATGGTACACACCTGTAATCCCAGCGCTCGGGAGGCAGAGGTAGGAAGATTTCCATGAGTTCGAGGCCATACTGATAGTACATAGCAAATTTCAGGTCAACCTGATCTAGAGTAAAACCCTACCTTGAAAAAAAAAAAGCAAAAGGCAGATTTGGTAATGTGAAAGAATCTATTAAAAAGAAAAGTCAATGACAAAACTCCAGTGACGCTCTTGTACTCAGTTAAGGAGCTGGAGGGTTCCCTGAGATTACATAGTAAATTCCAGCTCAGCCTGGACTAGAGCGAGACCCAAAAAAAAGAAAGTCCTAGATTTTGAGACCAGGTGCTTCATGCCATTTAAGAACTTTACGTTTGTCATCTTGTCACATGTCTCTGTTTTATTCTAACAACAATCCTAAGAGTAGCTCATTAGCATGATTAAGTTAAAACTCAAATTATTTTCCCTTCTGGGAAATGTAGCTTGTGTGTTATACTGAAGTTGGACAGTTGGCACCTGAATAAGCAGTATGCATGAATGTTGCCTTAAAAAGGCTGCTCTGAGCTAGTCGTGGTGGCACATGCCTTTAATTCCAGCACTCAGAAGGCAGAGGTAGGAGGATCGCCATGAGTTCAAGGCCACCCTGAGACTAGTGAATTCCAGGTCTGCCTGGACTAGACCCTACCTTGAAAAACCAAAAAAAAAAAAAAAAAAATCCCTGCTCTGATAGGTCCCTTGCCCCATAAAATTTCCTGCCTCAAAGGACTAGAGAATATTTACTGCTATAAAGAATGTAAGAACCAAAAGGTATTCCAAAATAATGCTGTTGAATGAGAATTGGGAGCACTGGGTATATAGGCTGTGGAACTCTTCATTCCTTAAGACTCTTTTCTTTGATGGCCCTTTGCAGACCTTCAGGGATGTCATTGCGATGTCCTGTCTTTTTTTTTTTTTTTAAATTTTATTTATTTATTTATTTGAGAGCGACAGACACAGAGAGAAAGACAGATAGAGGGAGAGAGAGGGAATGGGCACGCCAGGGCTTCCAGCCTCTGCAAACGAACTCCAGACGCGTGCGCCCCCTTGTGCATCTGGCTAACGTGGGACCTGGGGAACCGAGCCTCGAACCGGGGTCCTTAGGCTTCACAGGCAAGCGCTCAACCGCTAAGCCATCTCTCCAGCCCGATGTCCTGTCTTGATAGAATGCCTGAGGTGACACCTCTGTCCTTTCAAGTGCAGAGCAGGGGCTAGTCCAGTGATGGAGAAGACTCCATACCTTTAACATGACCAGTTAAATAATGTAAAATCAAAGGATATGTGAGGGGGTTAACTTCCTCTGGTGACTTATGGCAGCACAGGCTAAATTAGCACTTTACTGTACATTTGACACCTCTTCATTTATAAGGATTTTACTCTCCTTAAAGCATTGCTACCAATGTTGTCACCTTTGATCTTTGTAGTATCCAAGATTTAGGGCGGATTCTGTGTGCAGATAGAAAAGCAAGCTTTCACAGCTACTAGTCAGGGGCTAGCAGGTTGACCAGATCATTTCCCATCTTGGGTTTCCTGACTCTTTCTTTTTTTTTTTGGTTTTTCAAGGTAAGGTCTCACTCTAGCTCTGGCTGACCTGGAATTCACTATGGAGTCTCAAGGTGTCCTTGAACTCATAGTGATCCTCCTACCTTGGTAAGAGTGCTGGGATTAAAGGCGTGCACCACCACACCTGGCATAGATAAAATATTTTCAAATAAAGAAGAGGCAGAAGCTGGGCGTGATGGTGCACGCCTTTAATCCCAGCACTGGGAGGCAGAGGTAGGAGGATGACTGTGAGTTCGAGGCCACCCTGAGACTCCATAGTGAATTCCAGGTCATCCTGGGCTAGAGTGAGACCCTACCTCAAAAAAACAAAAAACAAAAAAAATCATTTATTTACTTATTAGCGAGAGAGAGGCAGGATGGGGCTGGGGGGGAGGGACAATGGGCACCCCAGGGTCTCCAGCCACTGCAAGCAAACTCTAGGCACATGTACCATCTTGTGCAACTGGCTTATGTGGGTACTGGGGAATTGAACCTGGGTCTTACAGCCTCAAAGGGAAGTGCCTTAACCACTAAGCCATCTCTCCAGCCCCTGCCTCTTTTAAAAAGAAATTTTAAGGCTGGGGAGATGGGTCAGCAGCTGAAGGCACTTACTTGCAAAGCCTACTGTCTGGGTTCAATATCCCAATACCCATGTAAAGCCAGATGCAGAATGTGGCATGTGTGTCTGGAGTTTGCAGTAGTAAGATGTCCTAGTGCATCCATATACTCTCCTTCTCTCTCTCTGAAGTAAATAAAAAGGTTAAAAACTTTTATTTGATGATAACTTTATTATAATTTAAAATATTTTTTATTTTTACTTATTTGAGAGAGGGGAGGAGAGGGAGGGAGGAAGATAATGGGCATGTCAGGGCCTCTAGCCACTGTAAACAAATTCCAGACACATGTGCCACCTTATGCATCTGGCTTGCAGGAGTCCTGGAGAATTGAACCTGGTTCCTTTGGCTTTGCAGATAAGCACCTTAACTGATAAGCCATCCCTCTAGCCCTATTATAAATATTTGCTGGGCATGGTGGCACACACGTTTATGACAGAGAGAGAGAGAGAGAGATAGAGAGCGAGCGAGCGAGCGGCAGGGGGGGGGAGAGAATTGACATGCCAGGGCCTCACTAAGTGCCGTTGAACTGCAGACATGTGGGCCACCTTGTACGCACGTGCAGCCTTGGGTGCTTGTGTTACCTTGTGCATTTGGCTTATGTGGGACCTGGAGAGTAGAACATGGGTCCTTAGGCTTTGCAGGCAAGTGCCCTAAGTACTAAGCCATCTCTCCAGCCCTATTATTATTATTTTTGTTTGACTCTTAGCCTTCTCTCACAAAAAGAGTTGAGGTAGTTAAAAGTAATCCTAAAAAAGAATTTATGAGCTGGGTATGGTGGTGTAAGTCTTTAATCCAAGCACTTGGGAAGCAGAGGTAGGAAGATCATCATGAGTTTGAGGCCACCCTGAGACAACATAGTGAATTCCAGATGTGCTTAGGCTAGAGTGAAATCATACCTTGAAAAAGCAAAACAAAACAAAACATAGACAATACAACAACAACAAAAAAAGAATTTATGGGCTAGGCATGGTGAGGCACATCTGTAATCCCAAAATTTGGGAGGCTGAGATAGGAAAATCATAAGTTTGAGGCCAGCCTGGGCTACATTTTGAATTCTAGGTCAGCCCAGGCTATTCAGTGAGACCCTGTGTTTAAACAAAATAAAATTAAATAAAACCGCAAATTAAAAAAAGGACCTTAGGCTGATAAAAACATTTTGCTCAACTAAGGTCAAAAAACACTCATTCTCAAACTCTGAAAATAAGAGCAGAACTGTTTATTTGGCTAAAATTAGATCTTCTGTATTTGCCTAAAGCGCTCCACAAGTTCTTAGTTCATTATATGGCCTCCAAATATTGAAAGTATATAAAATATCTACATTTCACTCCAAATTTACATTGTATGACTGGAGAATGAAATTACATAGGAGGGAGTCCGTGGTTAGTGCTGCTATTTTACTACTTTCCTTACTGTGTCATTTTGGCTGCTTTCTAAGTTTAAGCATGCATAGTAGCAAGATGGTACAGCGCACTTTTATTCTTTCCTGGTTGTCATTGGTGATCCTGGGCCGTGAACATGGCTTTGCCCTTGCTGAGCGGGCCTTTTATCACTGAGCTGCATGGAGAAAACCTGTAGTGCCCACAGTCATAACTCTGAAGTATAACATTGTTGTATAATTACAATCAAAAGTATAAAATATATAGTTCACAAACATTTTTCACATGCATAACTTTTTATTGACAACTTCCATAATTATAGACAATAAACCATGTTAATCTCCCCCATATCCCCCTTCACAACTCCACTCATATCCCCTCCCTCTCCTCAATCAATCTCTTTTATTTTGATGTCATCATCTTTTCCTCCTATTATACTGGTCTTGTGTAGGTAGTGTTAGGCACTGTGAGGTCATGGATATCCAGGCCATTTTGTGTCTGGAAGAGAACATTATAAAGGAGTCCTACCTTTCCTGTGACTGTTAAATTCTTCTCACCACCTTTTCCACAATGGACCCTGAGCCATGGAAGGTGTGATAGAGAGATTGCAGTGCTGAGTACACCCCTGCCACTTCTCAGCATGATGGTGCCTTCTGAGTCATCTCTAGGTCACTGCCATATGAAAAGAGAAGGTTCTCTAACCAAAAGTGAGAGTAACATTAATACATGGATATGAACATTAAGAGAAGTGTTTTCTGGGCAGTTTGATGAGCATAGTATATACATTTAGTCAGACAGCAGCAGACGTTACACCCCTAGGGCTCATGTCTACCTCTGTTGTAGGTTTTCAGTATGAGGGATATATTCTCCCATGGAATGGGCCTCCAGTAAAATTAGAGTGGTTGGTTTCCCCCATAACAGACGTGCCACTATTGCACCTGTTGGCTCATTTGGCCTGTCTGGCCAAATATAAGGCTTGCAGTGTCCACTGTTGTTGTTCTTCACTGGTGATTTCTCTCTCTCCCATGGAACTGCATGCAGTGTGGCTTTTTCCAGCTTTCTGTCAGCTGGTCTACATGGAAGAGGTTTTCAGCTCAGCTCCAGCAGGATTTCTCAGTGGCCTTGCAGCCCAAGTATGTGGAGCCTTCATCAATAGGGTCTTACTATTCCTGTTGTAAAACCACGGGCCTCGGCAATTGCCTGTAGTATTTTGGGGGGGCCTCAGGGACTTTCCTGGCCAACAACTCACTGAAAGTTATCCCATCCTTAGCACTGAAAATTTTCTAGTAACAGTCTATGGTTTTGGGGCGTGCCATTGTCCAAAAAAGTAAGTTTCCATATGACTTATTTGAACCCTTATTTGTAAACTAGAGACTGAGCAGGTGCTTCCAGGGGCTTAGTTCCATACTTGTGATCATACACTGTCACCAAGCCAGATAGAGATGTTACTCACAGGAAGGTGATTGTCTGGTAGAGTTGGAGAAGGCTTATCTACCTCACTTTGATTCAGAGTACCGAGTGCCATCTGATATGGTGATAGATGGGCTTCAATAATTTAGAGAGAGGAGTTTTGAGTGTGGAGTTACCAGGTGGTCATCAGTATCCTTGCCAGTAGGTTGTGTTTTTCTTTTTTCTTCAACCTCCTATTTTCCCCAACCCATGACTGATTCATTCATTCACTCATTCATTCATGTGGTTTTCTGTTGAGACACGGTCTTACTCTGTAGCTAAGGCTGGCCTAGAATTTGTGGTCATCTT
The DNA here is from genome assembly GCF_020740685.1 of Jaculus jaculus. Taxonomy (NCBI): domain Eukaryota; kingdom Metazoa; phylum Chordata; class Mammalia; order Rodentia; family Dipodidae; genus Jaculus; species Jaculus jaculus. Next base: position 8,776,865 of record NC_059110.1, on the reverse strand, counting down.
CCTACCTCAGCCTCCCAAATGCTGGAATAGTAGGTGTGAGCCATCATGCCCAACTGACTGTATTAACAGCCAAGGACTTTTGTTTGAGGTAGATAATGGCTTATATTTCTTCATGACTGACCTATATACTCAGTGATGGAGAAGCTGGATATGGAGAAGACCACCTGGTAGAACCAGCAGAGAAGAGGGAAGAAAGATGAGGGAGGAGGAAGCCAGCCAGAACTTCCTGCTGAGAGCTGAGGTGCTCATTTAAAACCTCCATAGTTGTGTGATAGGTTTTTATCATAATCCTCATTTTGCAGATGCTGAAACTGAGATTTGAGCCGTTAAATAATGGAACTGCACTCACTACTAGAGTGCTTGCCCTCCCGTGTGTGAGACCCCTGGGTTTGATTTCTAGTATTCACACACACACACACACACACACACACACACACACACACACACACACGAGTGAGGTTGTTTGTAATGGTGAAATAACAGTAATGGTAACTGTAATTAATTATTAGGTCCTACCATGGGCCAGGCACTGTTTTAAGCATATTATGAATGTTCATTGAATTCTCATAAGTTCATGACATCAATAGTGTTATCATCCCTAAGTGGAGATTAAGTTAGTGGTTATTGCTAGGTGGTGGAGCTGGCAGAGATTTGATGGGATCTCTACTGCATTACTGTGATGATCTGAACTTTATAGACAGTGGTGATCCTCCTCTTTTCCCTTCCACAGGTAGTTCATTGAAGGTCTCCACTCTGGTTCCAAAGCACTCTGCTTCCTCTGTCAGGGAGCAGCCTCGGTTCAGTCTGCATTGGCCCTCACCAGGATCCCATAGTGCCTTCTTTATGCTTTCTGCTTTCACTCTGTCCTTTCCAAATCTCTGTCACATAGAGGCTATAGTGGGTCTGAGAGGTGGAAACTAGAATGTTCCAGTCTATCCTTAACACTGTTTAGTAGCGGGCTGGAGAGATGGCTTAGTGGCTAAGGTACATGCCTCTGAAGCCTAAGGACCTAGGCTCCATTCTCCAGGTCCCACATAAGCCAGATGCACATGGTGGCGCATGTGTATGGAGTTCATTTGCAGTGGCTGGAGGCCTTGGTGTGCCCATTCCTTTTTTTCCTCAAATAAATAAAAATAAAAACTTAAAAAAAAACTGTTTAGTAGTTTTCCATTGCATTGAGAATAAAACATAAATATTTTTCTGTGGCTTCAAGGTCCCTCCTAGGCACCCCTCTCGCAGCCTCATGGTCTTTCCCTGTGTTCTCATATGTACCTGTCTTTGCCCCTCAAAAGGCAAGCTCCCTGAGGGCGGGAGCTCAGTATACATTGAAAAAATTAAGTGCCTGTGACTTTAAGCTGTGCTAAACCCTACCTTTTCCAGCCTGAAAATGTGCTCATGAGCTCCTCTTTTCTCATGCCAGGATTAGATTCAGAGCCTCACCAACCTAACCCAGTTGTGTTCTTTTGTTCTTTTGTAGAATGAACTTTTTTGTTGTTGTTGTAGGTAGGGTCTTGCTCTAACCCAGGCTGTCCTGGACTTCACTCTCAGGTCTCAGGGTGGCCTCAAACTCACAGCAATCCTCCTATCTCTGCCTCCTGAGTGCTGGGATTAAAGGTGTGTGCCCAGCTTAGAACAAACTTTTATAGGTGGCAACATACCCTGTCCTAAGTTATCAGAGCCCCAGGATAATTAAAAAAAATGGGGGTTCTAGGGCTTGATGCTCAGGTCCTCATTCCTCCTGCATGGGTGGCCATCACTTTCCTGACTGACCATCTGCCCAGTCCCTTTCCAGGACATTGGCAGCTGCAGTTGTGTTGCTTTCTTGTAGTCCCACCTACCTTCTTCCTGTGCTGTGACACTTGAACTTGGGTGACGAAGATTGCTGTTGCCTGAACCATAGCAACAACAGTGTTGTGGGTGGAGGGGGAGCCTGGGAAGTTCCAGAGTGACTGTCCTGTAATGGGTGCTTAGAGTCCAGGAGAGTCCTTGAACCCCAAGCCCTAGGTTCATTTTTAATTTTAATCAAGGAATTGAATAAAAAAAGACTGAGAAGGATACTTACTAAATTTATATTTATTGAGAGTAGTACAAGAGCCAAGGAAAGGCACTCACGTGGCTGAAACAGGTCTAGGGAACCAGGCATGAGATAAGAAGTCATATCATTTTTGATTTCTAGTAAGTGCAGACTTTCCTGCCTTTTTACTTTTAGGGGCCCAGTCACCCTAACTGCCTACACCCTCTCAGGTCCCTTCCTTGTGTTCAGGTGACCTTCAGGCTCCAGTCCAGCACTCCCCAGCTACACCCTTCTGGCACTGCTTTAGTGTGAGCACCACGTCTAGCCAGTTGCACCATTAGTCTCGACTTTCTGTGCGCCTTGGCATCTCTGGGTCCCAGGCTCTTCTGAAACAAACCGCTTTGACCCACAGCTGTCTTAGTGGCAGATTCTTCAACCTTCTTCAGCAACTGAGCACCTTAGGGTGGGTTCAAGAAGACAAGTCTTGGGACTGGGAGACTGTTCAGTGGTAAGAGCGCTTGCTGCTTAAACATGAGCATCTGAGAGGACCTTTGCCTGCCTGGGTTTGATTCCTGAATGCCTCCATAGAGAGGTGGGCATGGCCACACATGTCTGCAACCGCACTCATGCTGGGGTGCACGTGCACACCCCCCAAACAAAACAAAGGAAACAACAACAAAGATCCAGCAGCCTTTGAGTTTGAGTTTGAGTCTTGAGTTGAGGGAGACACTCCATCATATGGAAACATGTGGGTGAGTGAGAGAGCAAGACACCTGAGCTTCTCCTCGGGCCTCTGCACACGCATGCACTATGCACACATCACATCACATCACACTCCACACGTGTTCTACACATGCAAAAGGAAAAATAAAGAATTTAGAATGATACCAGTAAACAGGCAACGACTTACGTAATTATGATCTTATTGTACTTCTGTGGAGAACAGTAAATCATCAGTTTATTTGAGACTCTGTGACTTCAAAGGAAGTGCTGTTCTGTCTTGAGTGAGGGTGGGTCCCTGCTATGAGATGCAGGAGTTTTGCAGTTCACACAGACTTTACAAATTGGAGTGCATTATCTCTTGCTGAGCAAGAGTAATCACCATCACCATAATATGCTAGAGAGACCTTTCCTCTACAGCATCAAAACCATGTTCTTAACTGACCAGGAGCGGGCGGACATGGCTCAGTAACTGATTACTTACCTTGTTCTCTAGTCCTGAGCTCATGATTGACTCAGCTAACAATGAATCAGTAAAGGTGGGCTTAGGCTGGTGACACGCACAGCACAGGATCTCTTCCTGCTGCTGCCTTGAGTTTGGAACTGTTGGGAAACAGCGGGTGCACAGCACTTCTTTCTGTGAAAGCGGGCAGAGGATTTTCTGTTACGCAACTAGTCAGGGCCCAAGTTACCAGACTGTTGTCAGATGGTGTTGCTTTGCCTGGCTTTTCTCCTTCCTGAATGTTTCCAGTAATTCATTCCCTCTCAGTCAGGGAGGTCAGGGAAGTGAGGTTTCTTTTGTCTTTTCCTTTCCCCTTTTGAAATACAGGCGTGGACTTTGTTATACTAGGCTCCCACAGTACTCTTCCCTCAGCCTCTTGGTACCTGGGACTGCACTAGAAAATGAGAATTCTTAGTAGATCCTAGAGTTTTAGAAAGTGTTGCAGCTCTGCTACATCATCCTAAGGCAGACACTGGTTCTCTTTTTTGCATGAGTGTATGTGTGGGTGCACATGTGTGCAGGTACATGTGCATGTGCACATGCATGGGGAGGCCAGAGGTTGATGTCAAGTATTATTGTAATTGGTCTCCCTATTTTTAAATAAATATTTTAGATTTTATTTTTGTTTGTTTATTTATTTGAGAGTGACAGACACAGAGAGAAAGAAAAAGAGAGAGAGGGGGAATGGGCATGCCAGGGCCTCCAGCCACTGCAAACAAATTCCAAATGCATGCCTGCCACCTTGTGCATCTGGCTAATGTGGGTCCTGGGGAATCGAGCCTTGAACCAGAGTCCTTAGGCTTCACAGGCAAGCTCTTAACTGCTAAGCATCTCTCCAGCCCTAGTATCCCTATTTTTTGAGACAGGGTCTCTCATTAAACCCAGAGCTCACTGACTCAGCTAGTCTAGCTAGCCAGATTGTTCCAGGGATCTGCCTGTCTCCACCTTCCAAATGCTGGGCCTACAGGCACATTCCACATGTCCAGCATGACATGGGTACCAGGTGCTCTGAACTCAAACTCTCATACTTGCATAGCAAATGTTTTTCTGACAGAGCCATCACCTCCATCTACCCTGGATAGATTTTTTTTTTTCCCCCTCTTTGGTTTTTCGAGGTAGGGTTTTGCTCCAGCTCAGGCTGACCAGGAATTCACTAGGTAGTTTCAGGGTGGCCTTGAACTCACGGTGATCCTCCTACTTCTGCTTCCTGAGTGCTGGGATTAAGGGCGTGCACCACCATGCCAGGCATTTTTTTTTTTTTTTTTTGCAAGGCACTATGATAAAATTAAAGTACTAGGACTAAAGGCGCCACACCCACAGGTATTTAACTTTAGAAAATTCTGTTAAAAAAGAAAGAAAAAGGCTGGGTGTGGTTTACATGCCTTTAATACCAGCATTTGGGAGGCAGAGGTGTGAGGAACTCAGTGAGTTTGAGGCCACCCTGAGACTACCTAGTGAATTACATACAGGTCAGCTTTGGCTAGAATGAGACCCTACCTTGAAAAAACAAAAACAAAAACAAACAAACAAAAAAAGCAAGAAGGAAAAGAACACAGTGGCTCTGCCTCTCCCTAGGGCATATCCTAGGCCTCTCTCCTCCTCCTGTGTGATCTAGAGCCAGCTGTGTCTTCCTGAGATGGAGAGCAGAGCTCTTCATCACCACCAAGAGGTTCTCAAAGCAGCAGCCCTCTGTGTACACTTGGCACTTGTTTGGGTTGGAATTTAGCATGTGAACCTGTGTGCCTGGAAAGTTAGACCCTAATGAGAGCTAGCTGCTGTTTTAGATCATGTGAAATGAGAATGCTTTATGAGTAGGCTAAATATGAGACATTAATTCTGTCTAGATAGATGGTCGACTTGAGTGGTTGACTGTGTCAGTAACTGGGAAGTCAAAATGTACAGTTGTTTAAGCAAGAAGCATTGTCTTTCTCATTTATTTCATCTGCTTTATTTAGCACATTGAGTTTGTTGTTGAGAGTTGGCTCTAGTGCTGGTTTTCATTATAAGGGGAGTGAAACATTGATTTTACTATGGTAGCAAGACCAGTGTAATATTAATGCAGTTAAAGAAAGGAAGTCTTATAAAGCGAATAACACAAGCCATGCCAAGGCCTTGATACTGTGCTTTTGGATCAATGTATCTTCTTTTTACTTGGGATGCTTTTCAGCGTATGTGTGTATATGTGAACGAGTGCGTGAAGATGTTCATGTCATACTGTGTGTGTAGAGGTAAGAGGACAACTTTCAAGTCAGTCCTCCTTACCTTTTGCTGCTATTCCTCCTCCCTCCTCCTTTCTCCTCTTTTTTTTTTTTCGAGGTAGGGTCTCACTCTAGCCCAGGCTGACCTGGAATTCACTCTGTAGTCTCAGGGTGGCCTCAAATTTTTAGTAATCCTCCTACTTCTGCCGCCCGAGTGCTGGGATTAAAGGTGTGCGTCACCACATCCAGCACATCTGGCTTTTTATGTGAGTAGTAGAGAATCAAACCCAGACAAGTAGGCTTTGTAAACACCTTAAACTGCCAAGCCACTTCCCCAGCCCCTTGGGTATTTTTTTGTTGGTTATTACCTATTCCTTCCTAGGTGGTTCTTCTTTATATTTATTTATATATACATACATACATATATATGTATATATACACATATATGTGGGTGTGTGTATGTATGTGGGTGTATATATATATACATACATACATACACACACACATATATATATATATATATCTATATATGTGTGTGTGTGTGTGTGTGTGTGTGTGTGTGTATGTTTTTTGAGGTAGGGTCTCAGTCCAGCCCAGGCTGACCTGTAATTCACTCTGTGGTCTCCGGGTGGCCTGAAAATCACAGTGATCCTCCTACCTGTGCCTCCCAAGTGCTGGGATTAAAGGCATGTGTCACCACGCCCTACCCTTCTTATTATTTAAAATGATATTTTCTTCATTTTTTTAAACTAGGAATATATTTTCTTAGCTTTTTGAAATGAGTGGCTGCCTGATTATAGATTTTATTTTTTATCTTGAAGATCAATTTCTTTTAGAATTTTTCAGTGGAATTGAAAAGTGCTTCATATTGACAAGAAAACTGGTCTGGAGGAGGCCTGAATAGTTAAATTTCCCCCTTAAATGAAGCTTTGTCACAGTGCCTTTGTGGATATAAAAAGGGTTGGCTGGAGGAACCAAAGCTGAAAGAAAACCTGTTTCTCTGTGGATAGACACATGTAGGTGACTATTTGGAGATAAGCATTTGTGTTTTAGGCCCTGATTCAGTTTCAGGTTTGCAGGAAACAATTTTACCTTCTCTAACAGTTAATTTTGTCACATACCTCTTACATATCCATACATACCTATAGGTACATATGCACAATAATAAATAAGTAAAAATTAAAAGGTTATGGCACATGAGGTTCAAGGAAATAGAACTTTTAAAAGAAGCAGTTTTTCTAAAAGCTAAGCTTTTTATTTTAAAATTTTATTCATTAGTTTTATTTGAGAGAGAGAAAACCGGGTGTGCTGGGGCCTTCAGCCACTGCTGCAGATGAACTCCAGGTGCATGTACCACCTTCTACATCTGGCTTACGTGGGTCCTGGGGACTCGAACCTAGGTCCTTTGACTCTGCAGGCAAGCGCCTTAACCGCTCAGCCATCTCTCCAGCCTCCTAAAACTTAAGCCTTTGATAAGAATTTTGAATCTCCACAGAGTACCTGGATGGTACAAATCATTGCCTGACCCCAAACCTCATTCTCACTGTGATTGTACCTTTTGAACAATGTGGTTTAGGGGCAGCTTTGAGTAATTTTCCTGTCCTGTTGTCTATTGTTTTGATAACACCTTTCTGGAAAGATTATTTTTTTCTGGGCAGCAGAGATTGAACCCAAGGTTTTGTACTAGGCAAGTACTCTGCCTCTGCTATATCCCCAACACAATATTGAAATTCTGTAATTTTCCCTTTCTGAGTTTTGCACATACCTGTAGCTGGGTTGTAGCCAGCACTCTGTTCAGTTGCTGGCTGCATTTGAGTCCTTCCCATAAGAAAAGCATGGAATGCAAGGGAGTTATTTTTGCAAGTAAAAATATGCCAGCAAATGTGAAAAGCGACTTACTCATCATGATGTCAGTTGGTGTTTTGTTTTCATTTTAGTTTGACAATATATAGGTCTTCATGAAAATACTTGGCTGTAAAATGAGGAAATTCACATGTTTATTAACTGTTATAATCCATTCTATTTAATTTTTTTTTTTGGAAAAAGCTTTAAGTGCTGTGATGATGCCTTAAAATTGTGGTTTCGATTCACTGAGAGTAAAATGATGGCCTACAATTCCTTGGCTGTGTCTGATCACCCTAGGACACTTTAAAAATGCGTAGAATCCAGGTTGGGCATGGTGGCACATACCTATGCACATCTCAGTATGTGATTGGTGGAGTTAGGAGAACCACTGTGAATTTGAGGCCAACCTGGCAAAAATAAGGGAAGAAAAAGATAGAATTAATTTTAACTCAAAAATAGGAGGAACAAGATATATGAGGGCAGGGTCATCAGACCTAGAAGGGACTCTTGAGTTCCAGTATATTCAGGTAGACTTTTTATTTTAATGATTAGTCTTTCTTTAAAAATATTTTATTTATTTGTTTGTTTGTCTGTTTGTGTGTGTGTGAGAGAGAGAAAGAATGGGCACACCAGAGCCTCCAGCCACTGTAAATGAACTCCAGATGCAAGTGCCACCTTGTGCAAAAGTGTGTACTGGAGAATCAAACCTGGATCCTTAGACTTGCAGGCAAATGCTTTAACCACTAAGCCATTTCTCCAGCCTGGGTAGATTTTAAGAAGTGAGATTATAGCACAAGTAACTGTTTTATTAGGAATTAAGTTATACTGTTACTGCCTTGTGGGACTCTTTTTTTATTTTTTATTTATTTTTTAATTTTTTTTTGTTCATTTTTATTTATTTGTTTATTTGAGAGCAGCAGAGAGAGAAAGAGGCAGAGAGAGAGAGAGAGAGAATGGGTGCGCCAGGGCCTCCAGCCACTGCAAACGAACTCCAGACGCGTGCGCCCCCTTGTGCATCTGGCTAACGTGGGTCCTGGAGAATCGAGCCTTGAACTAGGGTCCTCAGGCTTCACAGGCAAGCGCTTAACCGCTAAGCCATCTCTCCAGCCCCCTTGTGAGACTCTTTATTAACTATGTATCACATGTGTTGTAAATCACCCTCCCCAATAAAAAAAGCTTTAAATTCCAAGTTAAAAATTACTGATACGGGCTGGAGAAATGGCTTAGTGGTTAAGCGTTTGCCTGTGAAGCCTAAGAACCCTGGTTCGAGGCTCGATTCCCCAGGACCCACGTTAGCCAGATGCACAAGGGCCGCATGCGTCTGGAGTGAGTTTGTAGTGGCTGGAGGCCCTGACATGCCCATTCTCTCTCTCTGCCTCCTTCTGTGTCTGTCGCTCTCAAATGAATAAATAAAAATAAACAACAAAAAAATTACTGACATGTGTTAAGTTTTAAAAGTTTGAAATACAATCCAGAAGACATTTTAATTAAATCTGCCATACTCAGTTATACCTGCGTTTAGCTATGATGATTTTGAGAAATAAGGAATGTGGTAGTAAGAGTGATATAAATGGAGATTCACTATAACCTCTGTATATGTGTATGTGTGTTTCACTTTGTAAAGGAAACTACAAGAAACTACCTTATATTTCCTGTGTAGGGATGATTGAGAGGGTATTTTTTTTCTTTTTTTTTGGTTGCTACATCTAAACCCCTTTATTCTTGGATAAGAACTAGACCATGGATTTTTGAATTTTTTGTGTTTACATGTCCTTATGCAATGGTTGTGCATTAATGTTGATAGTAAATTTCTTTTTTATTTTTTTTTATTGACAGTTTCCATTATTGTAAACAATATTCCATGGTAATTCCCTCCCTTCCCCCAACTTCCCCTTTGAAACTCTTCACTCTATCATATCCCCTCCCCCTCTCAATCAGTCTCTCTTTTATTTTAAGGTCATGATCTCTTCCTCCTATTATGATGGTCTCTTCTGCAGTGGACCCTGAGCCTTGGAAGATATGATAGAGATGTTTCAGTGCCCAGTCCTCCCCTGCCACTTCTTCTCAGCACGATGGTGCCTTCTGAGTCACCCAAGGACACTGCTGTCTGAAAAGAGAAGCTTCTGTAACCAAAAGTGAGAGTAGCATTAATACATGGATATGAACATTACAAGAAGTGTTTACTGGGCAGTTTGATGAGCATAGTATGTACATTTAGTCAGACAGCAGCAGACGTTACACCCCTAGGGCTCATGACTACCTCTGGTGTAGGTTTTCAGTATCAGTGATGTATTCCCTCCCATGGAGTGGGCCTCTAGTCAAATTAAGTGCTGTTGGTTTCCCCCATAACAGACGTGTCACTGTTGCACCCATTGGCTCATTTGGCCTGTCTGGCCAAATATAAGGCTTGCAGTGTCCACTGTTGTTGTTCTTCACTGGTGATTTCTCTCTCTCCCATGGAACTGCATGCAGTGTGGCTTTTTCCAGCTTTCTGTCAGCTGGTCTACATGGAGGAGGTTTTCAGCTTAGCTCCAGCAGGATTTCTCAATGGCCTTGCAGCCCAAGTATGTGGAGTCTTCAGCAGTAGGGTCTTACCATCTATTCCTGGTGGGAACCAAGGGCCTCAGCAATGGGCTATGATGTTTTGGGGACATAGGGACCTCCCTGGCCAATAACTCACTGGAAGGTATCCCATCCCTGGCACTGAAAATTTTCTAGTAACAATCTATGGTGCCTGTGTGTTCTATTGTCAAAAATTATTAATTTCTATGTGGGGACAGCATCTGAGTTGGGTGAGCACTGACTGGGGAAGGGGCAGAGGTGCACCTGAGTTGGGTTAGCACTGACTGGGGAAGGGGCAGAGGTGCACCTGAGTTGGGTTAGCACTGACTGGGGAAGGGGCAGAGGTGCACCTGAGTTGAGTTAGCACTGACTGGGGAAGGGGCAGAGGTGCACCTGAGTTGGGTTAGCACTGACTGGGGAAGGGGCAGAGGTGCACCTGAGTTGGGTTAGCACTGACTGGGGAAGGGGCAGAGGTGCACCTGAGTTGAGTTAGCACTGACTGGGGAAGGGGCAGAGGTGCACCTGAGTTGGGTTAGCACTGACTGGGGAAGGGGCAGAGGTACACCTTAGTTGGGTTAGCACTGACTGGGGAAGGGGCAGAGGTACACCTGAGTTAGGTCAGCACTGACAGTGGTGCTGTGGAAAGAGCAGAGCTGCTTTAAGGCAGGTGTGTTTTTAAATTTTTTTGTTTATTTATTTCAGAGAAAAAGGTACAGAGAGAGATGAGAGTGGGCGCGCCAGGGCCTCCAGGCACTGCAAACGATCTCCAGACGCATGCGCCCCCTTGTGCATCTGGCTAATGTGGGTCCAGGGAAGTCGAGCCTCAAACCAGTGTCCTTAGGCTTCATAGGCATGCGCTTAACCACTAAGCCATCTCTCCAGCCCCAAGGCAGGTTTTATTATATTATCTGTTCAGTGTATTCACCTTCACCCAGGACTGTACATTAGATGACTGTACTGTACTTATTTATTTACTTATTTAGTGATGCTGGGGGTTGAACCAAGGCCTTGTACATGTTAGGCAAAGATTCTACCACTGAGCTATACTTCCAGCTCTGAACTGAGCTTTATAAGAGCCTACAATTGCAATTTAGCTCTTTTCAATAGGATTTTTTCTAGTGTAATTTCTTTTTTCATCAGAATATGGTATCTGCAGCTGACCTGAAATGTACCACTCAGGGTCATTTTTTACTGTGTCACGGAGACATGGCAATGCTTTGGGAAGAGTTGACATATTGGGCCTCTTCCAGCATTGGATGGTCATTCATTCAGCATATGTTTATTGAATTCCTTCCTAAATTTCAAGATTGAGGGATGAAAGCATGTTTCTTGTCCACTGAAGCTTCATACTGCAATTAGGAAGAGAAACCAGGAAGCAGAGTCTTAGGACAGATTACAACTCAAGGAGAGGAGGCCAGCTGGGGACAGTGTGGGATCCTGGAAGACAGGGTTCAGGTGGCAGATGAATGCAGTTGTATTAATCTCTGTCTAGCATTTGTGTGCCCAAAGGTTTCCATGTGGGCATATATGCATTTATTCACCCCCCCCCCATGATTCTGGGCTTCTAATTCTGCAGATCCTTCACCAGTTGTGGTAGCTCCTCAGCCATGTCTGCAGACATTTCTTTCTCCATTCTTGTGCTCTTTTGCAATTCCAAGTTGATATGTGCCCCTTAATCTGTCTTCCTTATTCATAATTTCTCTTTTTTTAAAATTTCTATTTTCTTGTTCCCCCTGTGCTACAAAAACTGATGGGCATTTTATTTGCACTTTAAAAAACTTTTTTTTTGTTCATTTTTTATTTATTTATTTGAGAGCAACAGACATAGAAAGACAGATAGAGGGAGAGAGAGAGAATGGGCGTGCCAGGGCCTCCAGCCACTGCAAACGAACTCCAGACGCGTGCGCCCCCTTGTGCATCTGGCTAACGTGGGACCTGGGGAACCGAGCCTCGAACCGGGGTCCTTAGGCTTCACAGGCAAGCGCTTAACCGCTAAGCCATCTCTCCAGCCCTATTTGCACTTTTAGCACTGGCTTGTTAGTTCCTTCTTTATTAGGTGTCTCTTATGTTTTGCACTGTATTTCAGTGATTCAGTTTGTCACTTCTAAAAGTCTTATTTGGTTCTCCATTTTAGATTGTATCTTGTCTAATTCTTTTAAACAGTCAAACCTAATTATTTTAAATTCAGTCTATGTTCATTCCATATTTTGAAAGCCTTGGGAATGTAAATTTATTTTTACTGAAAACTGGTAGTGATTTATTTTGTATGTCTTGTGAATAGTTTTGGCTGAACCTGGCCAGTGTAACTCCTTAGGCTCCACCCTGGGATATGCCTTTGTTCTCAGCTAGAACCAAGGCTTAGCTTATTGATGCTTGCTGACATGACCCAGGCTCATTTTCTCTTTTGAGATTGCACTAAAATTTGGATATCTATAGTAACCAGCTGCCTGGTTTGAGGTAGGAGTTTCACTGGAATATGACGCTTTAATTTTAGAACTCTTTTTTTAAAATGTATATTCTATTTATGTATTCATTTATTTATTTGAGAAAGAGGGAGAGGAGAAAGAAGCAGATAGAGAGAATGGGTGTGTCTGTCTTCAACCACTATAAATGAACTCCAGATATATGTGCCACCTTGTGTATCTGGCTTATGTGGGTACTGGGGAATCAAACCTAGGTCCTTAGGCTTTGCAGTCAACAGCTTTAACCACTAAGCAATCTCTCCAGCCCTAGATCTCTTTTTGTTGAGGGTAGGGTTAAACTTCTGGCCTTGTACATGTTAGCTTGGCAAATGCTGTACCATTGAACTACTTCCCAGCCTGGACAAGTGAATTTCAGCCACAGTAATGGGGCATTTATGGATAAACTATAATGCTTGACATGCTAATTCTGATTCCAGTGCTTAAATCTGCATTTGTCTGCCAAATGACCCTGCTCTCTCTCTCTCTCTCTTTTATTTCCTCTGGTTTTCTGAGGTAGGGTCTTGCCTTAACTCAATCAGAGTGGCCTTGAACCCTCAGCAGTCCTCCTACCTCTGCCTCCCGAATGCTGGGATTAAAGGCGTGCGCCACCCTGCCAGGCTTATGTTTTTGTATACTACTTTCCTTGTAGATTTCCTATACTTTCCTGAAAGTTCAGCAGTAATTTATACAAGACCTACTGCTAGCAGTGGGCAGGCCCTTCTGAGCATCCTATCTCTTAGCATGTAATTGCACTTCCTACTTCTGAAGTTACTGAGAATATCTTTCCATGATATTTGACAATCGTCTATAATGTAATTAATTATTAATGGCTTCATAACATTGTGTTTTATATCCCTGCCAGTACTTATTAAACTGATATCTCATTTTAGACATATTGATTACCTAAAATTATTCCCTTCTAAAAATACTGTGATAGAAAATATTATACCTAAGTCTTTGCATAGTCAAAAATTAATTCCCTGTGGTAATATTTTATTCTTGTTGTTGTTTTGAGGTAGGGGCTTACTCTAGCCCAGGCTAACCTGGAACTCACTCTGTACTCCCAGGATGGCCTCAAACTCACAGCAGTTCTCCTACCTCCCAAGTGCTGGGATTAAAGGCATGTGCCACCCTACCTGGCTAAATTTCTATTCTTTCTTTTTTGAGGTAGGGTCTCACTCTAGCTCAGGCTGACCTGGAATTCACTATGTAGTGTCAGGGTGGCCTCGAACTCATGGCGATCCTCCTACCTCTGCCTCCCAAGTGCTGGGATTAAAGGATACTCCATCTATTTTTTTTTTTTTTTTACTCCATCTATTTTTTAAAAATTATTTGTGCCTTTATTTGTAAAGAGAGAAACACAGAGAGATAGGTGTACCAGAGCCTCTTGACACTACAAATGCATTCCAGATGCATGTGCCATTTTGTGCATCTGGTTTTACATGGATACTAGTACTCGGCTGTCAGGCTTTGCAAGCAAGTGCCTTTAACTACTTAGCCATCTCTCCTGTCCTCCCCTACCCTATACATATTTTTCAAAGTTGAGTTGGTAAATCAAAAGGTTTGCAGTATTTTAAGTCTTTTGAATTACATCACCAAATTGCTAATTTTTTCTTTCAGTCTTCATCATTTTGATAAGTTAAATGCTCTCTTTCCCATCTCCACTCTTCTCTTTCCCCACTCTTTCTCCCCTCTCTCATTTTCTTCTCAGTTTTTAAAAAATTTTTTTGTTTATTTTTATTTATTTATTTGAGAGCGACAGAGAGAGAAAGAGGCAGATAGAGTTAGAGAGAGCAAGAATGGGTGTGCAAGGACCTCTAGCCACTGCAAACGAAATCCAGACACGTGTGCCCCTTTGTGCATCTGGCTAACGTGAGTCCTGGGGAATTGAGCCTTGAACCGGGGTCCTTAGGCTTCACAGGCAAGCACTTAACCACTAAGCCATCTCTCCAGCCCTCTTCTCAGTTTTTAAAGTTTTGTTTTATTATTTGAGAGACAGAGAGAGAGGTAGAAAGAGAGAGAAAAAGAGAGGGAGGGAGAGAATGAGCATGCCAGGGCCTTCAGCCTCTGCAAACAAACTCCAGACACATACAATACCTTGTGCATCTGGCTTACGTGAGTCCTAGGAATTGAACCTGGGTTCTTTGGCTTTGCAGGCCAGCACTTCAAGTGCTAAGTCATCTCTCCAGCCCATCTTCTCAGTTTCTTTGAAACAAGGCCTCACTGCTGTGCCACCCAGGCTGACCTCAAACTTGTCCTGCATCAGCCTCCTGAATGCTGGGATTACAGGTGTTCACACCATGTCGAACACTTTTTAAAATATATTTTTTAGATAATACTTTTGTTCATTTTTATTTATTTATTTGAGAGTAACAGAGAAAGAGGTAGAGAGAAAATGGGCGCGCCAGGGCTTCCAGCCACTGCAAACAACTCCAGATGCGCACGCCCCCTTGTGCATTTGGCTAACGTGGGTCCTGGGAAATCGAGCCTCGAACCGGGGTCCTTAGGCTTCACAGGCAAGCTCTTAACCGCTAAGCCATCTCTCCAGCCCATTCTTTAAAATATTTTATTTTTATTTATTTATTTATTCATTTATTTATTAGAGAGAGAATGAGAATGGACACGCCAGAGCTTCTAGCCCCTGCAAATGAACTCCAGATGCATGTGCCATCCTGTGCATCTGGCTTACTTGGGAGCTAGAGAATCGAACCTGGCTCTTTCGGCTTCACAGGTGTGCACCTTACCCACTAAGCCATCTGTTCAGCCCTCCAACACTCTTTATTGTTGATACTAGTGAGC
This sequence comes from Jaculus jaculus, assembly GCF_020740685.1. Taxonomy (NCBI): domain Eukaryota; kingdom Metazoa; phylum Chordata; class Mammalia; order Rodentia; family Dipodidae; genus Jaculus; species Jaculus jaculus. The sequence continues at coordinate 8,761,763 of NC_059110.1, read as the reverse complement.
CCCGAATGCACTGTTTTAACATCTAAGTTTCAAGTGGAGAGCCATTCTAAGAAGTATCTAGTTCCCACTCTTTTAAAAAAAATTTGTTGTTTATTTTTATTTATTTGAGACTGACAGAGAAAGAGGCAGATATATAGTGTGAGAATGGACATTAGGCCTCACTGCACACAAACTCTAGATGCATGCACCACCTTGTGCATTTGGCTTACATGGAGCCCCTCTTTTAAAAAATATTCATTTATTTATTTGGGAGAGAGAAAGAGGGAGGGAGGAAGAGAGAGAGAGAGAGAGAGAGAGAGAGAGAGAGAGAGAGAGGGAGGGAGGGAGGGAGGGAGAGAGGGAGAGAAAGAGAATGAATGAATGATGAATGGGTATGCCAGGGCCTCTAGCCACTGGAAACAAACTCCAGATGCATGCACCACCTTGTGTGTCTAGCTTACATGGGTACTGGGGAACTGAACCTGGGTCCTTGGGCTTCTCATACAAGTGCCTTAACCACTAAGCCATCTCTCCAGCCCCTACCACTCTTTCAAAACTAGTAATCAAGCTGTTTGTCGTGCAAGCTCTATTCCCTCTTCTCTCTGTAGGTAGATATTCATGTTCTTAGAACTAGCTTTTAAAATTGTGCACAGAAAGCAAATGAGTAGCAAACTTCCTCTGAAAATGTACCTCTCTGTGGTTTTCTGAAAACAGCAGTAAGCAATGGCCTTTCCTCTTGAATTCTTTTACTCACATAGGCATTGGTTCCCATCAGCCTTGGCTTCTAGGAGATCAAATCTGAATGGCTGATATTGATCTGGGGTTCACATAGAGAATCATTCAATCATAGTGTTTCCCATTTCCTTAAAAATCTGAGCTACTATGCCATTCTTAAGTGCTGGGTACTAATGGAAATACAAGTTGAAGTCAGACATAGTCCCTTTTTTTGGAGTTTATGGCTTGGTTGATGTAATTAATTAAATAGAAAAATAGCCTACCACAGCAGAGAAGACCCTTGTCATATGTTCATGCTATCATGGCTTTGTGTGCTACATGAAGAGGAGGGAGTAGTGTTCTGAATTAAACAGAACTTTCTGTGGACTGCATCTCTAAAGTTAACAGCACAAGTCAGTGGAGAAACGATTTGATACTGTGTAAGCGTAGTAAGAACACATCTTTAAAATAATCCTGGGTGTAACCATCTGTACATGAATTTAGTGACTTTAGTAGCATGGTTAAGAACTAAGAGGTAGGGCTGGAGAGATGGCTTAGCGGTTAAACGCTTGCCTGTGAAGCCTAAGGACCCCGGTTCGAGGCTCGGTTCCCCAGGTCCCACGTTAGCCAGATGCACAAGGGGGCACACGAGTCTGGAGTTCGTTTGCAGAGGCTGGAGGCCCTGGCGCGCCCATTCTCTCTCTCTCCCTCTATCTGTCTTTCTCTCTGTGTCTGTCTCTCTCAAATAAATAAATAAATAAAATAAAATAAAAAAGAACTAACAGGTAGATAATGGTAGCCTAGAAAAGACAGTCTTTCTTCTCCATTATCTTTGCACTGGTTATATACTTACATGTTATCACAGGCTTCTTCAGGGCTGATAAGTGATTGCTGGCAGTCTTAGCTAACAGTAGTGAACTAGTTTCTAAACAGCTAGTGAAACTGATGATGAACTAGTCAGAATTGCTTTGGACTTAGTGGGGATTTGTGGATTCTAGAAATCTTTCTAAGGAATGAGTGACTAATTCGGGGCAGGGCATTATAATTACTTAAAATGAAATGCAGAGTTTAGCACCTATTGCTATGAGAGGGTTAGGATAAAGGGAGCCCTGGGTGTGGAGAGGGCCCACCAACCCTCTTCACTGGTGGTAGAGCTGTCCACACTCATACTAGGCAGGAAGACACACAGTCACCATCCCTGGAGGAGAAACTGGGTTGTGTTTAATTCAGATCACCAAACAAGAAAACTCACTCCCCACAACCCTAACAGATCAGATACATCATTGAAGGCTTATACTTGTGGTCCTAGGACATGTATTTGAAGTTTCTACTGCACATTTTTCTGGCTTTGCATTTATGTAAAAACATCTGCATGATTTTTTTCCTGAAAAATCCTCTACTTTTGTTTCTCATTTCAATCTTAACTAATATCCTAATATTTTATCCTTTAGAAACAAATAGGACTTTATCCTCTTTATTTCCACATGCTGTTGTTTATACCTTTTCTTTGTGGACACCTTGGCTTGAGAATTAGCACCTTTGATGCTTTATTAGGTTAAACTGGGAATAGTATTTATTAGGTTGGATGCTATATTTTCAAAGAAAACCTTATTGATTGCAATCCTTACAAAATGCTCAGAGGAATAATGCCTAGTATACTGAACACCTCACTAAACTTGGTTTTGAAAATACATTTTTGGGGGGTGGTGGTGGTGGTGGTGGTGTGTGGGTGTGGGTGTGTGTGGAGGTAGGGTCTCACTCTAGCCCAGAAGGACCTGGAATTCACTATGTAGTTTCAGGCTGGCCTTGAACTCACAGTGATCTTCTTACTTCTGCTTCCCAAGTGCTGAGATTAAAGACATGCACCACTACACCTGGCTGAAAATATTCTTTTTATTTATTTATGTTTTATTTATTTTCAAGCAGGGAAATAGGCACTCAGGGCCTCCTGCTAATGTGAATGAACTCCAGATGCATGTGCCACTTTGTGCATTCAGTTTTATATGGGTACTGGCAAAGCAAACCTAGGCCATCAGGCTTTGCAAGCAAGGACCTTTAACTGCTGAGCCATCTCTCCAGCCCATTAAAATTATTAAGAAATATTTTTAGTTATTTGCAAGCAGAGAGATAAAGAGAAGACAGAGAATGGCAGGACCTCCAGCCGCTGCAAACAGACTCTAGATGCATGCACCACTTTGTGCATCTGACTTTACATGGGTACTAGGGAATTGAATCTGGATTGTTAAGCTTTGCAGGCAAGTGCCTTAACTGCTGAGCCATCTCGCCAGCCCCCAAAATATTCTTAAAATAGTTCATTGTGAGGTATCAATGTAAAAGGATGTGACAGCTGTGTATGTATCAGAGGTAAAGGAGCACTCATGGCTGCCACCCAGGTTATGAAATGGATTACGGCTGCTATACCAGCAGCGTGGCTCCCGGTGTCCTTTCCTGTGTACACATGGCACAGTACATGTACTGATTTCCTTGCTTTACATTTTTAGTCATAACTGTGAATATAGTCTTAGCTGATAAAATTACTTAGGCTTGCTTTTAAATTTTATATGAGTGAATTCTTTTATAAATATTTTATTTCTTATTTGAGAGAAAGGAAGGGAGAGAGAAAGGAAGAGGCAGAGAGAAAGAAAGAATGGGCATGCCAGGGCCTTCAGCCACTGCGAATGAACTCCAGATGTGTGCGCCCTTTTGTGCTTTTTTTCTTTTGGTTTTACGAGGTAGGGTCTCACTCTAGCTCAGGCTGACCTGAAATTCACTGTGAAGTCTCAGGGTGGCCTCGAACTCATGACAATCCTCCTACCTTGCCAACTGAGTGCTGGGATTAAAGGCGTGCACCACCACGCCCAGCCCCCTTGTGCATTTTTGTCTCCATGCCTTCTATAGTGAATTTTGTCTATGTTGGTAGAAAGGAGGTATCAGATAACAAAAAATAAACTGCAGTGAAAGTAACTCAAATTAGGAAGTAGACCACCCAGTGAGATGACAGTAGACACTCAAAACTCATGAAAACAGAAAATTCGATGCTGCCGAGCCCTCAACATTAAAGGAGACTTCTAACCAATCCTTCAGGCTCAGGGAACAGGAAGGGTGGACAGAATTAAGACCCACAGGATGGGAAGGTGTACGTGAGGCATTGTCTCTGCTCACCAGAGACTGACTGGTGCATTCATTACCCTGCAGTGATTATCCATGTATGTGGAATGGGGGTGGGGGAGTGGGAACATAAAAGTGTAACCCAATGGGAATATGACCAATTGCAATATTAAATAATTAAATGTTAATGTTAAATATTAAAATTTTCAAACAACCAAAAATAAAGTGGAATATGTAATTTGGAGAGGTACACAGCACGTCAGAGAAGCCTTCTGTGTAACAGATGTTCAGTTCAGACTTGCTGCAGACTAACTGAACAAGGGATTCTTTTCTCTGTACTCCACCATCCATTCTGTCTCTTCCTGGGCTTCTGGGCTTCTGCTTTGTCCTTGAGGTCTCAGTCCAGAAGGATAGAGAGGATGCTGAGGTTCAGTTGCTGGGTTTCTGGCTTAAATTTAATCAGTAATCTCAAAGTAGGAATGGAATTTTTAGAATTGGGTTTGGGTCAGATTACCCAGTGCTTATTCCTTCCTGATGAAGAGCTTCAGGATCGCTTCTGGGCAATACTGTAAAAACTGTCATCATGACAAATTGAGGAAGGTTTCAGTGTGTTATTAAGAGGCTTAGTTTTGAATAGTTACTTCAAAAATTTTGTTTTTAAAAATTTAGGTGAAGGCTGGAGGGATGGCTTAGCGGTTAAGGTACTTGCCTGCAAACCAAAGGATCCAGGTTCAATTCCCCAGGACCTACGTAGGCCAGATGCCAAGGTAGCACATGTGTCTGGAGTTTGTTTGCAGCGGTTCAAGGCCCTGGGGCACCCATATTCTCTCTCTTTCTCTCTCAAATAAATAAAAATAAAAACCATAAATTTAGGTGAAATACATAATAGGATTAAATTTACTTTTTTATCAAGTTTGTTTTTTGAGGTAGGGTCTCAGTGTAGCTCAGGCTGACCTGGAACTCTCTGTAGTCTCAGGCAGGTCTTGAACTCTTACCTTTGTCTCCAAAGTGCTGGGATTAAAAGCACGTGCCACCATGCCCACTTGATCTTTTTATTTGTTTAGCCAGCATAAGCTGGCTTCATCTTGCTATATAGCCAAGACTGGCTACTCCTCCTGCCTCTTCCTCCCAAGTGCTGGGAATACAAGCGTGCTGCATCATGCCTGGTTCTTATTTTTAAATGCATATATCAAAAGGATTAAAGTTTATTCACGTTGTTTAGTAATCACTTATTGCCAGAACACTTTCTGTTTTGCAAAACTGAAATTGTATAGCTATTAAGTACAAACTCTGTTGTCCTCTTCCCTCTGCCTCTGTGGTACTCACCCTTCTAGTGATATTTAACCTAGGTCTTGTGTACATAGAACAATTCAGCATTTGGGGCCTGATCCCATTGGCCAGTGGTTCTCAGATTTAGCCGCCTGACTCACAGAATTAATATCTTTTGGGAACTGGTTAGAAATGCAAAAAAACTAGGCCTTGCCCTAGTCTTTCAGTGCCTGGAGAAATTAGCTGCTACTCTTTAGGAAGGCAACTGTGAAAGTCAGATATAGTACCACATGCCTGCAATCGCAGCATTTCAGAGGCTGAGGCAGGATGATCAGCATGACGTTGAGGCCAGCCTGGACTACATAGTGAGTCTGAAGCTAGTCTCTGGGCGGCATAACTAGATCTTGCCTGAAATAGGAAAACAAAGGCTCTTCTGACACACCAAAGGAACCATGAAGCAGGCAGGAGAAGACAAGTCTAGTCTTGCTGTCTTTGCAGATGTGATATGAGTTTATATACTTCAAGCAATAGGAAGCTAGGATGGGCTTGCTAGAGACAGATTCTCTAGGAATTTGTTGCTAATAGACAACTTAGAAGCTGTAAAGAGCTGTGTTGTAAATCAAGGACAGGGCTTCTAAAGGCCCTTTATGTTTTGTATCTTTAGAGAATATATTCTGCTGATAATGAAAAAAATCAAATCAGTTAACCTGACTGGACCTCGTGAATCTCCTTTTTTTGCAAACAAACTCTAGATGAATGCACCACTTTGTGCGTCTGGCCTTATGTGGGTACTGGGAATTTAAACTTGGGCCTTAAGGCTTACAAGCAAGTGCCTTAACCACTAAGCAATCTCTCCAATCCCTTGAGTTTCCTTTGTGAGAAAATTCGCTTAAATAATGATCATGATCTTTTAGGGATAATGGTACACATTCAGGGCTCAGAGTTTTAGAAAGGAGAGCATAATGTGGGGAAAGGAGGCAATGAGTTCATTCAGATATGCCTAGCCACTGGCAACTTAATACGCTGGTATGTGGCAATCAGACTCCTTACAATGTATGTTTTCTTTTTCTTTTTGGTTTTTCGAGGTAGGGTCTCACTGGAGCCCAGACTGACCTGGAATTCACTATGGAGTCTCAGGGTGGCCTCGAACTCACAGCAATCCTCTCCCTCCTGAGTGCTGGGATTAAAGGCGTGTGCCACCACTCTTTTTCCTTTTTGAGGTAGGGTACTCTGTAGTCCCAGGCTGGCCTCAAACTCACAATGACCCTCCATTTTCTGCTCCCAAATGCTGGGATTAAAGGCATGCACCACCACACCTGGCTAATGTATGTTTTCTTGAAGTTCATGGCATATTATTTTCCCCTTGAATTTTATCTTTCTTTAATCAGTTGTTACATTAGGTAAGTATATATGTAAAGATGGGTCTCCAGTTTTACAACACTTAGTTTTTAGGACCTTTATTGATTATTTTAAAGCTATCTTTTTAAAAAATATTCTTTTTTGTTTTACAGATTGTTAGACACCAAGGCCTTCAAGCTGTACATAATCTGACGGTTCCTGAAGTAACAAGAAAAATAAATGCTTCACGTGCCAGTTGAAGAGCATGTCTCCGTATGCTTAAAACCTTGTCTCTCTACAACCACATTTACACTGTAAAACAGGCCCAGGCTTCTGCACATTTGAGAGTTTTATAACTGATGAAAATTAATTTAACAATCCGATGGAGCACGTTAACACCACTGGGCTCAGAAGCGCAGGGAGAACACTACATCACTAGCAACCAGTTTTCCATATGATGTTTATGGATAAAGAAAGTGTGGAAAAAGAAGAAGAAAATCTGTCCAGATTAAGTCAAGAATACCTCTCCACTTTAAAGAAGGAGCTAACTGAATGTGACCGAGGGAGACGCGAATTCAAATTGTTGTTCATGGGCTCACACGAGTGTTTTGTGCACTTTATTTTTTATTGGGTTTGGTAATTTGAACAGATTTAAAATTTTCGGACTGAAAGTCAATGACTTTTACTGTGGTTGTGGCTGGAGGAAAGCCAGCTCAGCTGTGACGAGACAAGTTGAAACATGAACTGATTCTTCTGCCTTTTTCCGTCAAGAGTATTTGATGAATACTCTTTAATATAGTTTTTAATTTAATTTAATTTAATTTAATTTTTCCTGTTTCATTTTCTGTCCCTGTAGGATGTTTTAAAAAACATTTTGAACCAATAATTGCAAAATAAAAAAAATATTCAGGAAAACACAAGCAAAGTTCCCTTTTCTTTGGACTAAACACTGTAAAAACAGGTCCTGAATGTGAACAGGAAGGTGGTTGTCAGCAAAGCATGGAGATTCTCTAGGGCGATATCACTGTGTGGGCCGCTTGGATGCTGGCCAGGGTGTGTGGTTTAAGGGATTGTCTGCCCTCTTCAGTCTAAGAAGATTGCATAGCAGTGGACTTAATTCAAAGATTACTCCTTTTCATTATGATAGAAAATTACACGATTTCTCAGAACAAAAAAAGTGGAGAAGGAACTAGGAAGTGAGAGAGGAGTCCAAGGAAAGGACCAGAGTCTGGCAAGAGGACTTAGGACTCGCCCAAGGCAAGCGCTTGGTCGCTTTAGTGGCTGTAGCCCGTGCCTTTGCGTCTATGGCACTGGACGGTGGAAGAGTCATTCCAGGGAGCCCTATGTTCCTGGGGACACAGGGCCCAGCTATGAGGCAGGAAGTCTCTGGTTCTGAGCAGTGGGGGAAAGAGTGTTTTTCTTCCTGAAATTTGGACTGCTGCCTGCACAAACTCTGGTCTGATTTACACAGTTTGTGTGCCTTCTTTTCCCTTCATGCAATCTTTTTCAGCTTTAGCCACAGAAAGTTGTCTAGTTGTATTAAAGGGTGTTTCAGAAGGAAGATGATCCTGTGTGTTGTCTCGTCCTGTAAACTTTTCTAGCTAGAGGGATTCTTAAAGCCTTAAGTTACTTGAAATCTGTCTGTCTGCAACCCTTTGTCTGTGGAATCATATTTCACAAAACTGAACCCTCAGGCTGAATGAGAGTAGCCGCACAGTAAAAAGGAAGAGGCGTTTCTCCCTCACCACTTACAGATGACGCTCCATCTCCAAAGGGTCGGTATGTTCCTTCCCTGAGGACTTGAAGTTACACATGGACCCCATGTTTTCTTAGAAGACTGCCATCATCTTTTATAAAGAAAATTTTCATTATGCATTTGGTGGATCTTTTTAAAAACTGACCTAATTAGCTCCAGGTCAGTCATAATTAAAGGGAAGAGGAAAAAAAAAAAAAAAACGCAAGCCAACCATAAAAGTAAAATAAGTCCATGACAGAACTTCGTTTAAAAATTTCAGAATAAAATTCACATTTAAAGCAAGATAATTAATTGAAAAAAGTATGTATGCAGCAGTGGAACATGGGCCTGTACTTTGCAGTGACTCCAATATTCTCTGCCTGTCCTGGAAGGGGCGCGTCCCCAAGAGTGAGAAGGAAAAGCCGGTGTGCAGGAGGCGCTACTATGAGGAAGGGTGGCTGGCCACGGGCAATGGGCGCGGTGTGGTGGGCGTGACTTTCACCTCCAGCCACTGCCGCAGGGACAGGAGTACTCCTCAGAGGATAAACTTCAACCTGCGGGGCCACAACAGTGAGGTAAGCCATGGTTTTGTTTCACTTTTTGTATCACTTCCAGTAGTCTTTCTGATTCCCCTGCCCCTGAACTTGCTTGAGTTTCTTAGAATTGTTGGTAGTGAGCTACCTTGACTTCGGTCCCCTGCGCCTTGTCAAGACAGATGGTAAGGTGGGCGTAGAGCGCGCTGTCCTTCCCTCCACAGGCGCGTCAGTCATCGGCCAGCTCACCGACGTCTCTCTGCCTGAGCGGGGCTGCTGCCTCTGAAAGATGCAGGTGTTCAAAGGGAGCCGTAGGGAGGTCAGGGGCTCTCTCACCAGGTGTAGGCGTGGGACTAGATCCTAACACCATCCTCTCAGGCACACTCCTGCCCAAGACCCACAGTGTGAAAACCAGAGTGGTGCCACCTTCACCTTGTAAATCTAACCCTGCTGGTGTCTGGTGATGGCTTAGGACCTGGTCTGTATTGTAGTTAGAGGAGAAGGAGAAAGAAGTTATTAGTTTGACAAGACCCGTGTGTTTTTCCCCCTACACAGCAGAATATTATATTGATGTACTTACCAGCTTTTTTTTTCTTTTTAATTTTTGGAGGTAGGGTTTCACTCTAGCCTAGACTGACCTAGAATTCACTACACAGTCTCAGGGTGGCCTTGAACTCATGCCTATCCTCCTTACCTGTGCCTCCCAAGTGCTGGGATTAAAGGCATGCGTCACCATGTCTGGCTTTCACTGGATTTTTCTGATCTAAAATACATACTGCCACTCTCTCTGAAATGTGTTCGGCTAACATTGAGGAGTGTGTGTTAGGTGCTGTGCTTGGAAGAATACCATTGCTGATAGTTTCTTTTAAGAATATTTGTATAGCACCTGAGAATATCAAGCTGGATTGTTTGCTACCTGATTTGGGTGCTTATGAAAAATTGGTGATTATTTCAGGTGTCCTAAAATGTCATTAGATGGTTAGTAAAGTGTTTGTCTTAAGCTGCTATAACAAAATGCCATGGACTTGGTGGCTTATGAACAACGTACACTTGTTTCTCACAGTTCTGGAGGTCTCTGGAATCAAGGCTACCAGCATAGTAGGGTTCTGGTGGGGGATACACTGATGATTCTTTGTTGGAAGGAGGATCTCTCTGGGTCTCCTGTGAGAACACCAATCCTATATAGGAAGCCTCTGTTTCTATGACTTAACCACTTCTCAGAGGTCTTACCATTGCCTTGAGGACTGGGATTCCAACATTTGGATTTGTATCAATATACACAAGAATGCTCTGATTTCAAGTGTACATGTCTATGCTTATTTACATATGCAGTCTCCCACATCAGCCTCAACCAAATTGATTGCAGAACAGCTCCAGCACTTGTTATAGGTACCTGGTGCACCTTCTCAGACTTTACACTCTGTCTTTTTCCATCCTTACAACCTTGTGTTGAGAAGCGTATAAACAGCAGAGGTTTATTGCTCATACAAAGGCAGATTTCACTGAACATGTCTAGTTAGGACTCGTCCTCCTTCATAGTCTCTTGTTGCAGCATCCATCAAGTCTTTTCTTTCATAATGGAGGAAGGGATTTATTGAAGCTTAGAGATCCAGGGAAAATTCCATAATGGCAGAAAAGGCTGGTCCTGCTTTCACAGATCCAAGCAGAGAGAGAGAAGCCGCAAGCCCCCACCATGCCTTTTCTTTTTTTTCTTTTTAAGTGTTTTATTTATTACTTATTTGTTTGAGAGACAGATGTGGGGAGGGAGGAAGAATGGACATACCAGGGCCTCTTGTCACTGCAAATGAACTCCAGGTGCATGTGCTACTTTGTGTATCTTGCTTTACATGGGTACTGGGGAATCAAACCTGGGCTTTGCAAGCAAGCACCACGCCTTTTCTAAAAGCACTAATCTTCTTCATGAGGGCATACCCCCACTGAGTGTGAACCCATATTCTTTATATACTTCTCTTTGGCTTCTGTTACTCAGCATAATATCTATCCATCTCTGTTGTTGTAATATTGCATTGTTCTTTTTTAGATTTTTATTTATTTATTTTGAGGTAGAGTCTTGCTCTAGCTCAGGTTGACTTAGCACTCACTCTGTAGTCTCAGGCAGTTCTCAAACTCACAGTAATTCCCCCTACCTCTGCTTCCCGAGTGCTGGGATTAAAGGTGTGCACCACCATACCTGGTTGCATTGTTCTTTTTAATTGATGCTAGATTTCCATTTAAGGGAGACACAGTTTTTCCACCCTCTTGTTCATGGATATTTGAATTGCTTCCAGGTTTTGGCTGTTAGAATCAAAGCTGCTGTGAACTTTGTGTGTAGTCCATATCTTGTTGTGACCTATGCACTATGCCAGCACAGCCTTAACAGAGAGGTGGGGGGAGAATTTCCGTCATAGTTTGGCATAGATTTAGGTTTACAAGAATAATTCCCAAAGTGATTATACCATTCTTATACCCCACTATCAATTGATGAAAGTTGCAGTTGTGAAGCCAGGATATATATGTATGTATGTACACACACACGCGCACATTTTTTCCCGAGGTAGCGTCTCACTAGAACCCAGGCTGACCTGGAATTCGCTGTGTAGTCTCACAGTGGCCTTGAACTCATGGCAGTCCTACCTCTGCCTCCCAAGTACTGGGATTAAAGGCATGCGCCACCATGCCCAGCTAGGATATATTTTGAGATTCTATTTCTCAGCCTAAGTTTAATTCACTAAGAATTTTCCCTTGAATTTGAACTTTTCTTATTTTTTTTTTAAAGTACAAGGGATTATATTTTATAGCTACTGCCAAGTTTACTGTAATGGGTACACACATACATACATCCCTATAATTTGAAGTGGGTACTCTCTTATAAGACATACTTTTCTTTTGTTGTATAACAATTATCACAAATTTGATGGCTTAAAACAACATCTATTTTAGATTTCCCAGGGCTGTGGTTCTGAAATCTTCACATGAACCTCCCATGGGCTTTTGTTCAAGGTCTCACAGTCTGGGAAATACGGTGCCAGCCAGGGCTGTGAGTGCTTAAGGGATCTCTTCTGAGCTTATGTAGGTTGTGGATTTGTAGGCAGAATCGCTGGTTGGTCACGGTGACCTCCACAGCCTGCAGTCTTTCTGACTGCTCCCAGAGAGGCCCTCCTCCCCCACAAGTTGGCATGCTCACCTCCAGCTCTGGAGGGAAGACTACAGGTTGTATAAAACCCGAGTATAACCCCCCCCACCAGTTGGCATGCTCGCCTCCACTCTGGGGAGAGGACTGCAGATGGCATGAGCCGCAGTGAGCAAGGGTAGTCTGCCTGCCGCAGAGGGGACTGCGACTCCTACACAACGGCCTGTTTCAGTACTGAAGTCATTTTCAGGTCCATTTGGTGGAGACCATGTATTCACTCAAAAACATTTCTTAAAATTCTGCATTTAAAAAAATAATTTATCTGCATTTTCTGTTTTCTCTAATTTATTAGTCAAATATTCAATCTCTTAACTAAATTTGTTTTATTTTTGAGAGCTTTTTCTCACTTTATTTTTTTAAGGCTCTCTAATGAATGATGTGGGGACAGCCATGATATTTTTTACTTTCAGTAGCTTCATTCCATTCTCTGCCCCGTTCATATCTATTTTCATATACTGCTATAACGACACAAGTTATAATTTTAAATAGTATTCTTTTCTATACATTGGAGCTGCAGTGTTTTGACATTTATTTATTTATTTTGGTTTTTCAAGGTAGGGTCTCACTCTAGCCCAGGCTGACCTGGAATTCACTATGTAGTCTCAGGGTGGCCTTGAACTCACAGTGATCCTCCTACCTCTGCCTCCCGACTGCTGGGATTAAAGGCGTATACCACCGTGCCTGGCCTGTTTTTTGACATTTATGACCATATAGGGATGGTCTTAAAAAATATGTATCTCAGCTGGGCATGGTGGCACACACCTTTAATCCCAGCACTCAGGAGGCAGAGGTAGGAGAATCACTGTATGTATACATGTATCTCCTCTATTTATTATCTGAGGCTTTTAAAGACGTCATGGTCCTTGAGCATTCATTCAGGTTTCAAGCAGTACTCTGTCATATCTTATTGTGGAATGGTCACTGGGAACCACCAGCTGTCAGCAGCGTTTAGGTTTTCTTCTCCCTTTCATATTCTTACTCACAGTGCAACATGGCTTCTTGGAGGCTCACTTGTTTTCATTCCTTGTCGCTGTCCTCATTTAGCCTTCTGTGATTTACTTCCTTTACCCAAGAATTAACCATCAGTGCCTGGTGTGGGTGGGAGAGAAGGATCACCTGGTCACGTCTCTCCTGGCTCTGGAGGAGGAGCTGCACCATACAGGTGGAGCAGGTACAGGGAGGATCAACTGTCCAGGGTATAGTTTTTCACAGGAGGACTCTGCATTCAGCCTGGTCAGCATCTTTCACAGAGCCTGGACCTTGCTTTTTGTGAGCCTCTTCAAGGGCTCCTCCCACAGCCATCTCTCTGGAAGGCTCTGTTTGGCCTTCCTCTTCTGTGTGCTTTACATCTTCAGATGTCAAGAGTTCAGGGATACGATTTTATGTAACTTGGCACCTTGAAAATGGTTCTTTGTTTTCCTTGTTTTGAGGAGATTTCCAAGAGAATAATGAAAGTCGTCTTCATTTTGATACTTTGGATCAGAAATTTTCTGTCAAGCTATTTTTAAAAAGGTTCTTATAAGCGTTGAATATAGATTTACTACTTTCCCCAGACAAAAAACACTATGTGGTGGAATCATTTTTTTTAAAAAAATAGCATTTGTCAAAATAATGCACTGTTTATTCCTTACTTTAGCAGTTATTTTTTTTTTCTCCTAATAGAAATAAATGATCTCTTCTGAAAGTAAATGAGGTACATGGGATAAACACTATCTTCTGGGTATAATTTTGCTGGAGAGGGAGGGATATTTGTGTAGGTAATAGGGTTTTTAGTTTAGTAGTAGCCTTGTAGGGAAACACCTTTGGGCTGTATCATGTTAAAACAAAAGTGGAGATGATTACTGATGTCCTAGACAAACAGATATTTCCTTAATGATATATAACCTGTATTCATGATTTATTGATAGGCTAACAGCCCCTATGGGTTCCTAACTGCTTCAGTTTGAGCTGGGCTTTCTGTGTGATTTGCGATGAGTTATTTGTACACTATACTTTGACTGCTCTGAATGTGTGGGAACAATCCCTCTGCTTGTGAAGTGGCTTGCATGACAGGAAGATGTGACCTACAGTCCCTGGAATGCAAGTGTTAGTTCTTGCTAGTTATTACTGGACACACTGGCCTGGGGATTTTCATTGCTCTGCATTTCCTTGGTTGTTTGGAAGAGGAGAGCCCAACACTTCTGCTGAGGTGTGGCTCCTGATTACCAAATATGGGAGTAGAATGTGAGGTGGGAGGCATGGGAAGATTTCTAACAGCTGCTGAGAGGTGTTCAGCTGAGAAGCAGGCTAGACTTAGGACACTAGTTCCACATAGTTTTGGGGCTTGGGGTACTAGGCATTTGATGTGTATTAATTATCTGTTGGACACTCTTGATTGTGTCTTACAGGGAGTTTGCACAACTGCTTCCTGTACCTAGCATAGCAGACTCAGGCACCTCGTGCGTGGAGCTGTCCATGGACACGCCAGCAGTGAAGTCTGTGCCTAAGCGCTCTTCCTCATCCTCCCTCTCCCTCCCTGTTCTTCCTTTCTTTTTTCTTTTTAATTTTTTATTATTGACAACTTGCATAATTATAGACAGTAAATCATGATCATTCCCCCCCCCACTTCCCCTTCACAACTCTACTCTCCATCATATTCCCTCCCCCTCTCAATCATCTCTTATTTTAATCTCATTACCCTTTCCTCCTATTATACTGGTCTTGTCTAGGTAGTGCCAGGCATTGTGAGGTCATGCATATCCAGGCCATTTTGTGTCTGGAGGAGCACGTTGTAAGGAGTCCTTTTCTACCTTTGGCTCTTAGATTTTTCCTGCCACCTCTTCCACAATGGACTCTGAGCCTTGGAAGGTGTGATAGAGATGTTTTGGTGCTGAGGACTCCTTTGTCACTTCTTAGCACAATGGTAACTTTTGTTGAGTTATCCCAAAAGTCATCTGAAAAGAGAAGCATCTATAATCAAAAGTGAGAGTAGCATTATTATATGGGTATGAACAGTAAGAGAAGTACTTACCAGGCAGTTTGGTGAGCATAAAATACATAATTAGCTAGATACCAGCAGATGTTATACCACTAGGGCTCATGACTTCCCCCATCATAGGTTTTCAGTATCAGACATGTATTCCCTCCCATGGAGCAGGCCGCCAGTCTATTTAGAGAGTGGTTGATTTCCCTTCTAACAGACATGCCACTATTGTGCTTGTTGGCTCATTTGGCCTGGTTGGCCAAACTTAATGCTTGCTTACAGTGTTCACTGTTATTTATGTCCACTGATGACCTCTCTCCCATGGAGCTGCATGCAACATAGCTTTTTCCAGCTTTCTGTCAGCTAGTCTACACAGAGGAGGTTTTCAGCTCAGCTTCAACAAGATTTCTCAGTGACCTTGCAGCCCAAGCGTGTGGAGTCTTCAGCAATAGGGTCTTTCCATCTATTCCTAGAGGGAAACCAAGAGCCTCAGCAATGGCCTGCAATATTTTGGGGGCATCAAGGACTGCCCTGGCCAACAACTCACTGGAAGGTATCCCATCCCTGGCACTGAAAATTGTCTAGTAACAATCTATATCTTCTGGATGTGCCATTGTCCAAAAAACTAGGTTTACATATGACTTATTCATACCCTCTTAGATTTTGATTACCCTCCCCCCACCTTTCCTGTACTTAGTCTCTTCCCTGAACTCACTTAGGCCTTTCCATCCCCAGTAATCTGTTTCTCTTACATACATACAATACCATCCTGTTAAGTCCTCCCCTCTCCTCCATCCCTTATAGCCCTTTCTAGATTATTGGCCTCTGCTACTGAGTTTTAGTCCAAGTAACATACAAGTCCAGACATTTGTAGCTAGGATCCACATATGGGAGAGTACATGTGGTACCTGGCTTTCTGGGTCTGGGTTACCTCACTAAGTATAATCTTCTCCAGGTCCATCCCTACAATAATTTCATAATGTCGTCTTTTTTTTAAACTGTTGAATAGAACTCCATTGTATAAGTGTACCACATCTTCATTATCCACTCATCAGTTGAGGGACATTTATGATGGGTTCCATTTCCTAGCTCTTGGGAATAGAGCAGCAATAAACATGATCGAGCAAGTTCTCTAAAGTAGTGTGATAAGTCCTTAGGATATATGCCTAGCAGTGCTATAGCTGGGTCATATGGTAGATCTGTTTTTAGCTGTCTCAGGAACCTCCACACTGATTTCCACAATGGCTGTACCAGATTGCATTTCCAGCAACAGTGTAGAAGGGTTCCTCTTTTTCCACATCCTCACCAGCATTTAGTATCATTTGATTTCTTTGAGTATAGAAATTACCATTTTAAAAAAATCGTTGTCAGGCATTTCATCTAAAACAGTCTCACTGGGGGTCATTTCTGATGGATTTATAGTTTTTGGTGGGATTGTCTTGATTTTTTTTTTTGTTTCTTGTAGAGATTTTTGCATCTTGAGTAATTTGATGCTTGGGTTTTCTGATTATCTGCAGTGTTATTAACTGTGTAAATCTGACTTTATATATCTTCAGGGTAGGAGTTTAAGGTGCCAAGTATAGCTCTTATACTCCAAGAAAATGGCAGAGGTGACCCTAGGTGTTGAGTTTGCCTGCTATTCAAGTATTCTAGTAGACTGGGTGGAGCAATTTACTGGCAAATTCTAAAATTCAACTGAGAAATACATACATTCAATCCAAACAGCACAGAGTATTTATGCAGTAGTGGGGTTTAAACAAACAGATAATCTAATAAAGCCAAAGCCCCTAAGGGTGTGTGCTGCCCCTCACCCTTAGTCCTATGGGGGGGAGGGTTGAGAAGGATAAAGCCAACCATTCAAATGCAGTATGTAACCTTTCCTGACATGGGAAGAGAGATTAGCACTTCCAGTACAGGCCTATGTACCTGCCTTTGTGTACGTAGGCTCTGTTACCTTCTAATCTCACCAATGCTTAGTGCCCACCTTGATCCCTCTCTGTTGCGCTGTGGATCTAGTGTTCTGATTGGCTGTGCTGAATGCTGTGCGGGCTGGGGCTGGATGAGTTCTCTGGAGGTTCATGGTACTGACGGTTGGGGATAGGTGGCCATGCAGGATGCCTGGAGTTGTACTGGAGCTGGTCAGCTGGGCCTGTCTGTGTTCTCTTTCAGCAGCTCAGCTGGTCCCTGCTCTCTTCTCCTTCAGGTTTCTTTACTTCGTGAGGAGCTAATGTGAGTAGAAACTCTCCCCACCTGGTTTCTGTTCCTGCAGCTCTGTGCTAGGCGGACGGGTGGGTAGCACTGTGTGAGATTCTGGCCGGTTTTCTCCTTCCTGGAAAATCTGAATCTCTCTCATTTCTCTGCTGTAGTTTATATCAACTTACATACCTTCACTTTTTGGTATAAGAGTTTATTTGGGTATTTTTCTGCTTATTTTCCTCTCTGGGCTGCTTTGGCATGGCTGCTATCTGCCATCTTCTTCATTTCTTTTTTTAAAATATTTTATTTTTATTTATTTATTTGACAGAAAGAGGGAGGGAGGGAGAGAGAGAGCGAGAGCGAATGGGTGCACCAGGGTCTCCAGCCACTGCAAACGAACTCCAGATGCATGTGCTCCCTTGTGCAGCTGGCTAACGTGGGTCCTGGGGAATTGAACCTGGGTCCTTTGGCTTTGCAGGCAAACACCTTAACCCCTAAGCCATACCTCCAGCCCTTTTTCCTTTCTTTTCTAAATCAGAGCTGTTAAGCTGGATGTGGTATAGGCTGGGATTGGAGGAATCCACAGGGAGAGCATGAGAATCTGTATTTTGCAACAGTTTGGCATTTCCAGTTGAGTCCACCCACACACTTGACTCTGAGCTTCCCAGATAGACAGGCCTGCGTGTGTTGTCCAAGATGACAGTGCAGAGTGTTTTTATTGTACCTTCTGGCAACCTGCATTTGGTTTCTCCTCCTCATTGTTGCTGTTGAGGGGAATTCTTAGTGACATATGTTATTTTTTTCCATTTGGCGTAGTTAGATTTGGTTTACTAAAATGCAGAACTGCATGTATCTTAGGAACCTTTTTTCTTTTTATCCTGAACTACTTCTCCTGTTCAAGGTTTCTTCCACCCTTTTCTTGTATAACAATGCATTAATTCTCTATTCTATTATTTTCTTTTCTTCTTAAAGTTTTAGATTTTAAGGAAAGAGCTCATTAATCATAGCTTTAGATAAAAAAAAAATTTTTTTTAAACCTTGGAAGCCAGGCATGATGGCGCACACCTTTAATCCCAGCACTCAGGAGGTAGAGGTAGAAAAATCTCTGTGGGTTCAAGGTCAGCCTAGGCTAGAGTGAGACCTGCCTTGGGAGGGGGGCAAAAATAAACCAAAACTCCTTGGGAATATTGTCATTGTGTAGGGTCTAGTTTATCAACTCCTTGATGCCTGAAGTCAATGTTTAATGACCTTCTCCATAAGATACTATGAGTTAATATTTAGGACTTGGGAAAATGATTTTATTCATACACACAACAGAAGTGTTGTGATTAATTAGGAAATTAATATGAACAAGAACTCTCGTTGTTTAGCTTTACTTTTTCTTTTTCTTTCTTTTTAGTATTTGGAGGTAAGGTATCACTTTAGCTCAGGCTGACCTGGAATTCACTATGTAGTCTCAGGGTGGCCTTGAATTTACAGTGATCCTCCTACCTCTGCCTTCCGAGTGCTGGGGTTAAAGGTGTGCGCCACCACTCCCGGCTTTTAGTTTTCTTTTTTCTTACTTGTGCTTAAAATACATAGTTATCTACTTGATTTTTCAAGATTGAAATCACCTTTGGGGAGTTAAAAACTTTAATGTAAACTGATAAGTATTGAAATGCTTGTTTAAAGGAGTAACACCTGTTAAAACTAAAAAGAAAGTGTTACTATATTTTAGATGAACACTGTGCATTAGAAATGCAATAGTAACCATCTAGCACTATATTTTATTTGCAAGCAGAGAGGGGTTGGGGAGGGAGAGAATGGGCATACCAGGGCCTCTTGCCACTGCAAATGAACTTCACATGCATGTACCACTTTGTGCATCTGGCTTTACATGGGTACTAGAGAATTGAACTGTGGCTATTGGGCTTTGCAAGCTAGCATCTTTAACCACTGAGACATCTCTCCAGCCAAAATACTAAGTTTTAAGTAGGAGATGCTTTAAAAGTAGATACAGTTAAGTTAAGTGAATTATATCATTATAAACTAGTATATGTGAAATATTATTTCTAAATGTATTGAGTGTAGACATTATTGGGTTTATTTATATTATTGTTTGCCTTGTTGGGCTTTGGAATCTAGCACATCTCAGTCTGTGTAGTCGCATCCTAAATACTCACTTGCTCCAGGCTGCCAGTAGCTATCGCACTGGACTCTGGTTTGAGACAATTCTTTTTTTTTTTTCAAGGTAGGGTCTCACTCTGGTCCAGGCTGACCTGGAATTAACTATGTAGTCTCGAGGGGGGGCCTCGAACTCTCGGTGATCCTCCTACCTCTGCCTCCCAAGTGCTGGTATTAAAGGTGTGCACCACCATGCCCGGCTTGAGACAATTGTTTTAAGGACTCTGGCAGAGTGTCATGCAGATTCACAGAAATCATGATGCATATCTTTGAAATTTAAGCTTACATAAAAGTTGAAACAAAGCACAGAGAATAGACAATTTGCTAAAATTTATTGGTTACTACTATTTTGCTTCACCCGTCATTTGTACTCATAAGAACTCCTTCCCCGGGGAAGGGAAAGTATGATAGGGTTTTACCCCGGACCAAGGGAAAGTATGCATCTTGGTCCTTTGCATTAATTAAAGTACTTACGTATATATCTCCTGAGAATGAAGACACTTCTCATGTCTCATATTGCAGTTACCTCCTTCAAGAAATTTGACAGTAAATACTTACATTAGATCCATATTCTGTTTCTGTGTATTGACCAAATAATATCCGTTATAACTTTTCTTTATTCCTCTAGGCAGGATCCAGTTTAGGCTCATTAGACCTCTGTAATCTGGAACATATTTTTCCTTATTTTCCATGACATTATCTTGTCTCCCCTTTTTAATTGAAGGTTTTGTGTTTGCTGGATTTTTCTTTCCTTTTTTTGTTCTTAAACTCAGAGTAGTCCTCCTCATACAGAATACTGTGACCTCGATCTCATGTGGAGGGAGACACATAGTTTATCTCCCCACCTCAGTGGCAGCACAGTGTGGACGGAGTGGCCTACGTACTTTCCATTTTCTCTTTTGTGTAGGACTGTTTACTCCCTTGCACTTGATAAGCAGTTTGTGGGGAGAATACTCTAAAACCATCCATGTAGCTTTCTCCTTGTTTGAATTTTTTGGTAGGTTTATGATCCATTGATGATTCTTCCTTGAACCATTTTTTTTCTGTGATGGCTGCAGAATGGTGATTTGGTCAATGTGTAGCTCAGTGGTAGATCGCTTGCCACACACATATGTGGGCATGGGATTGATCACTCCTTGCACTACAAATTAAACAAATAGTGATTTATCAATTCTAATACTCCCTCCATAGACTGCCCACAGCTGATATAGTTACATAAACATAGCTCTCTGGAAAATTGAATCAGGGTCCTCAGGCTTCACAGGCAAGTGCGTAACCACTAAGCCATCTCTCCAGCCTGTTTTTAACTTTTTAATGATTTTTTTCTGCTTCCCATTCTTCTAGATTTTATTATGAGTATGTAGAACATTAACATACAGTTGGAAGTCAGAACCACATTAAAATGTATACCATGGCCTGGAGAAATGGCTTCGAAGTTAAGGTGCTTGCCTGCAAAGTCTAAAGACCTGAGTTTGATTCCCCAGTGCCCACATACAGCCAGATGCACGAAGTGGTTCATATGTCTGGAGTTTGTTTGCTGTAGCTAGAGGCCCTGGCTTGCCCATTCTCCCTTTCTCTCCCCTTGGGCCTATTGGCACAAGCCTTCAATCCAAGCACATAGGAGGCAGAGGTAGGAGGATCACCTGTGGTTTCAAGGTCAGCTTGAGACTGCATAGTGAATTCCACATCAGCCTGGGCTAGAGCGAAACCCTACTTTGAGACAAAAAACAAAACAAAACAAAACAATACCCAGAGAAACAACGTCCCCCCTTCAGCCTAATACTTTATCCACCAACCTTGTAGTACTTTAGCTTTCTGATTTATCTTTGTTGTTGTCTCTTTTAAAAAAGGCCTAGACCATGAATATAACACTTTATTTCCTCTTCCTTTTTAAATTTATGTTTATTGACAGCTTCATTAATTGTAGACAATAACCCATGGTATTCCCCTCCCCCCTACGCAGCTCCACTCTCCATCATATCCCCTCCCCCTCTCAATCAGTCTCTCTCATTTTGATGTCATATTTTCCTCCTATTATGATGATCTTGTGTAGGGAGTGTCAGGCACTGTGAGGTCATGGATGTCCAGGCCATTTTGTGTCTGGAATAGTTCATTGTAACCTCTTCCTTTTTGACTAGAAAATGCACTATATATGCTTGATTTGTACTTTAAAAAAAATTTTTTTGTTTATTTTTATTTATTTATTTATTTTTTTTTATTTTTTTTTATTTTGTTTTTTTGGTTTTTCGAGGTAGGGTCTCACTCTGGTCCAGGCTGACCTGGAATTAACTCTGTAGTCTCAGGGTGGCCTTGAACTCATGGCGATCCTCCTACCTCTGCCTCCCGAGTGCTGGGATTAAAGGCGTGCGCCACCACACCCGGCTTTATTTATTTATTTGATAGTGACAGAGAGAGAAAGAGGCAGATAGGGAGAGAAGAGAGAGAATGGGCGTGCCAGGGCTTCCAGCCACTGCAAACGAACTCCAGACGCGTGCGCCCCCTTGTGCATCTGGCTAACGTGGGTCCTGGGGAATCGAGCCTCGAACCAGGGTCCTTAGGCTTCACAGGCAAGCACTTAACCGCTAAGCCATCTCTCCAGCCCTGATTTGTACTTTTTTCACTGAAAATCATTCCATGTTATTGTATTTCTTTTTTTGCTTTAAAAATATTTTATTTTTATTTATTTATTTGAGAGAGAAAGAAAGAAGTAGAGAGGCAGATAGAGAGAGAATGGGTGCTCCAGGGCCTCCATCTGCTGCCAGTGAACTCCAGACATATGTGCACATATGTACAACCTTGTACATCAGGTTTATGTGGGTCCCGGGCAATGAAACCTAGATCCTTTGGCTTTGTGGGCAAGTGCCTTCATTGCTAAGCCATGTCTCCACCCCCACCCCCTTTTTTTCCTTTGCTTTTAAACTGATCAGAACAGATACTACACTGAGCCTTTTATTTTTCTTAAATGTAAGACAGGGTTTTGGCTTTGTAGCTCAGACTGGCTCCGCCCTTGCAGCCCTCCTACCCGAATCTATCTAGTTCCACTGGGCCAGGCCAAGCCAGATGCTCAGGAGCATGAAGCTCCACTGTGTGCCAACCAGAATTCATGCTGCACATGTTGGAGGTGTGTCTTGAGGGTGGATTCTTAGATGTAAGGTAGCTGCACTGAAGTGTGAAGACTTTTGTAGTTTTTTAGACGTTGCCAAGCTCCTGTCTTAATGATGGACTATATTGAAGTCCTACCAGCCATGTGCCAGAGCACCTTCTCCTCCCACAGCGCCACCAGCAGTTATTACCGGGTATTGACAGAACACCTTCTCCTCCCACAGCGCCACCAGCAGTTATTACCGGGTATTGACAGAACACCTTCTCCTCCCACAGCCCCACCAGCAGTTATTACCGGCTATTGACAGAACACCTTCTCCTCCCACAGCGCCACCAGCAGTTATTACCGGGTATTGACAGAACACCTTCTCCTCCCACAGCGCCACCAGCAGTTATTACCGGGTATTGACAGAACACCTTCTCCTCCCACAGCGCCACCAGCAGTTATTACCGGGTATTGACAGAACACCTTCTCCTCCCACAGCGCCACCAGCAGTTATTACCGGGTATTGACAGAACACCTTCTCCTCCCACAGCGCCACCAGCAGTTATTACCGGGTATTGACAGAACACCTTCTCCTCCCACAGCGCCACCAGCAGTTATTACCGGGTATTGACAGAACACCTTCTCCTCCCACAGCGCCACCAGCAGTTATTACCGGGTATTGACAGAACACCTTCTCCTCCCACAGCGCCACCAGCAGTTATTACCGGCTATTGACAGAACACCTTCTCCTCCCACAGCGCCACCAGCAGTTATTACCGGCTATTGACAGAGCACCTTCTCCTCCCACAGCGCCACCAGCAGTTATTACCGGGTATTGACAGAACACCTTCTCCTCCCACAGCGCCACCAGCAGTTATTACCGGGTATTGACAGAGCACCTTCTCCTCCCACAGCGCCACCAGCAGTTATTACCGGGTATTGACAGAACACCTTCTCCTCCCACAGCGCCACCAGCAGTTATTACCGGCTATTGACAGAACACCTTCTCCTCCCACAGCGCCACCAGCAGTTATTACCGGCTATTGACAGGGCACCTTCTCCTCCCACAGCGCCACCAGCAGTTATTACCGGCTATTGACAGAACACCTTCTCCTCCCACAGCGCCACCAGCAGTTATTACCGGGTATTGACAGAACACCTTCTCCTCCCACAGCGCCACCAGCAGTTATTACCGGCTATTGACAGAACACCTTCTCCTCCCACAGCGCCACCAGCAGTTATTACCGGGTATTGACAGAACACCTTCTCCTCCCACAGCGCCACCAGCAGTTATTACCGGGTATTGACAGAACACCTTCTCCTCCCACAGCGCCACCAGCAGTTATTACCGGCTATTGACAGGGCACCTTCTCCCCCAGCGCCATTAGCAGTTATTATCGGGTATTGAAACGTTAAGTCTGGTAGAAACAGCACTTCAGTCTGCCTTTTATTCGATGTCACATTTTTTTTTTCTTTTCTTTTGAGGTAGGGTCTCATTCTGGCCCAGGCTGACCTGGAGTTCACTATGCAGTCTCATGGGGGCCTCAAACTTATGGCGATCCACCTACCTTTACCTCTCGAATGCTGGGATTAAAGGGGTATGCCACTAAGCCCAGCTTTATTTTAAAAATTTTTATGTAGCCAAATCTATTAGTTTATTGCTGAGGCTTTTTGTTGTTGTTGTTATTGTTGTTGCTATTGTTTTTCGAGGTAGGGTCTCACTTTAGCTCAAGCTGACCTGGAATTCACTCTTGTCATCTCTGGCTGGCCTCAAACTCATGGTGATCCTCCTACCTCTGCCTCCAGAGTACTGGGATTAAAGGTGTGTGCCACTACACTATGCCCGGCTGGTGCTCAGTTTTGAATCATAATTAGAGTTTTTTCTTGCATGTAGGATATAGAGGAATTTACCATATGTATTTCTAGCTCAGTAAAAGAATCAAAAGATCTGATAAGAAAATCAACATATACTTTGGAATCTTTCCTCACTGACTTCCTTACAGCAAGTACTAATTAATTAAACACTTGCAGACATAGTAGGCAATCTGTTTTAAAACTTCCTACAAATAGATAAAGAATAGAAAGATTTCCATCCAGGTATTTAGAATTTTAATTAGTGAGATAATTGTGAAAAATCAGTCTCTTCTTTTAACTCATTGATTTTTTAGTTTACTTTAGCTCATCCTTAAGCTGGTCAATTCCTTTTGAGATTCTTGACTAGTTAAATTGGTTATTTTGTTTAAGGTTTTTTTTTCCCCCCTTGATTCATTGGGTGTTTTGTGCGATTTTAGTTCAAGATCCAGCTTAGAGCTCTGTCTGTGCTATTGCAGAGCTGAACTTATTTGGAATGAGAGGTTGGTTATTTGCTTTAACCTTCCCAGCCAGTTCTCTCTGACGTAAACTGAGAAGGCAGTGAATCTGTCTGTGTGAAGCAGGTGCAGAAATGAGATACAGGCTCTCAAATATCTTTCTGCTGTCAGTCTCTTTTTCTCCAGGAGTCACACTTTTTCTAGCAATGCTTCACTTCCTATATGCCACCAGCTGGGGACCAAGCATTCAAAACACATGAGTTTAAGAGGGGGATATCTGGTTCAAGCCACCACATGTTCTGATAGTGTCCTCCCACCCCACCCCCAAGCTGGAGCTCCACCTCTAGATGTACCCTCTCCCCTCATAGTCTTCTGGAGAAAGAGAATCTGTTCAGAAGAGTGATCTGTGGTCACTTATGACTTTGTACCACTTGCTGGACAGATAACTTGCTCTTTTCTTTTTAATATTTTATTTATTTATTATATATATAGAGAAAGGCAGATAGAGAGAATGGTAGCATCAGGGCCTCTAGCCACTACAAACGAATTCCAGACACATGTGCTACCTTGTACATTTGGCTTACGTGGGTCCTGGGGAATTGAACCTGGGTCCTTAGGCTTCATAGGCAGGCACCTTCTCTACTAAGCCATCTCTCCAGCCCTCCTTTTCTTGGAATATATACATCTTGTTTCTCTGGTTTTGTTATTTAATTTGGGTTAGAGCCTTTTGTGTAAAAATAAGAGTAATAGTTAGTGGATTTTAAGGCTCTTCTGCTTTAAAAGCCCAAGAACTTGCTGCACTCCAGGAAGACTCATTTACATAGCTGTAGTGTTTATCTGTGAGTCACATTTTTGCTTTCTTGTTCATTTGCACAGACTTTTTAGATCTGAAACCTGAAAATTAGTGTTTTGTGTATAAACCTGGGTTTTTGTGAAGGAAAAGTATTTTCATATGACTGATCCATTCAATCATATGCTTATATTGCCAACTTGTTTGTAGCTTAGATGTGAAGGGCTCCTGGAATAATGAAACCACTAATTATAGAATATGTGTCTTACATTTTTATATTTGAAATGTTAATGTAAGAATACACAACTGTATGTTCAGTTGCCCACATTTGCTAGTGACTTTTTATTTATTTATTTTTGTTTTTTTTTTTCACTCTGGCCCAGGCTGACCTGGCATTCACTATGTAGTCTTAGGGTGGCCTCAAACTCATGGCGATCCTTCTACCTCTGCCTCCTGAGTGCTGAGATTAAAGGTGTGCGCCACCATGCCTGGCTCTGCTAATGACCTTTTAGAAGGAGGGATAAAAAGTACCAGTGTGTAAAGAATGTAGAATTTTGGGTTAGACTTTGAATTGATTCATATATGTGTCCACATAGCTATATAATCAACAATCCTTTAACCGTAGGATTGTTACAAAGATCAAGTAGAACAGTGGACATTTTTTACTTTTTTAAATTTTTTATTGAAATAAATAAATAAGTTTAATGTATGTACATTTTCTTTCAAAATTTGGGTGAATATTTACCTCCAGGTCACTCTATCTTTGCTCCCTCTGCTTCTGCCTCATCACCCTATGATGTAGGTGTCCCCAAGCTTCTGGCCAGGGTCATTTCTCTGTCCACCTTTACCTTCTAAGACACCTTACTCCATTGTGTAGGTTCAAATGTCTCCTCTGTGCTGATACCTCAGAAACTCGTGTTTCCACCATGCTGTCTCTACCATTCCTGTCTCCAGTTTCCATCTCACTACCTGATACTCCAACTTGGGTTTCCCAAAGGCATTGGCAGTCAGACATATCCCAAAGAGAATTCTTTTTTTTTTAAAGAATTATTGGGCTGGAGAGATGGCTTAGCGGTTAAGCGCTTGCCTGTGAAGCCTAAGGACCCCGGTTCGAGGCTCGATTCCCCAGGTCCCACGTTAGCCAGATGCACAAGGGGGCGCACGCGTCTGGAGTTCGTTTGCAGAGGCTGGAAGCCCTGGCGCGGCCATTCTCTCTCTCTCTCCCTCTATCTGTCTTTCTCTCTGTGTCTGTCGCTCTCAAATAAATAAATAAATAATTAAAAAATTCTTTAAAAAAAAAGAATTATTGACAACTTCCATAATTACAGACAATAAATCATGATAATCCCCCCCCCCACACACACTTTCTCCTTCACAACTCCACTCTCTATCATATTCAAAGAGAACGCTTGATTCCTTTCACTCAGAATGTCTTTCCAGTATGCAATTGCACAAAACCAGGTGCAACCTGGATTCAGATTCCTCTATTCCCCCTGCCTTGGCTTCTTGATTGCCACCCCATACATGTACGAGTTTTTTTCCCTTGGCATGTAACTTTTTGTTTCATTTTTCCCTAAACTAAATTTTATAATTAAATAGTTTCTATGGCTTTAAGAGAATTAGAAATTCCAGCCTGGGAGGGGGCTCAGTAGATAAAGCATTCACTGCTCAAGCCTGAGTGCCCGAGTTCAGATGCTGAGAGCGCACAGAAAAGCAGGAAGCTTGGGGCTGGGGGATGGCTTAGCGATGAAGGTGTTTGCTTGTGAAGCCCAAGGACCCAGATTTGATTCCCCAGAACCTATGTCAGCTAAATACACAAGGTGGTGTGCACATCTGGAGTTCAACCGCAATGGCTGGAGGCCCTGCGGCACCCATTCTCTCTCTCTATCCAGCTTTCTCTCTCTCACTCCCCCCTTTTAAGTAGATAAATAAATAAATAAAATATTTAAAAAATAAAAATAAAAAGCAGGATGCTGTGGTGGGCTTCTGGTATCCCAGCATGCTGATTGTGAGATGAGAGGTAGAGACAAGAGAAACTCCTTAAAGCCAGTGGACCAGCTAGTGCTAACCTGTATAGCTTAGCAGTGAACAGTGAGTGACAATCTCAAACAAGATGGAAGGTAAGGACTGACACCCAGAAGTTGTCCTCTGGCTTACATGTACACACCATGGTCCATGTGTGCCCCCCCCACAAACATGCATCTACATATACCAAAACAAAAGGAGAGAGAATTAGAAGTCCTGCAATGTGAGAGTCATGGATATTAATGATGCCATCCTAAGTGCACTAGAACATTACAGAATATCTTTTTTCCCCCCTTAACTTATTTATTTGTATATGTGTGCACACACGTGTTCACCACAAATGCCCAGCTTTACACGAGTGGCTGGGCAGGCTTTGGAAGCCAGTGTCTTTCAACATGGAGACATTGTCTCAGCCCCCAGAGTGTCTTCTGAAAAAGTGATTATCTTAAACATAGGTTTTTGGTTTTTTTACTCATTGCATTTTTAAAAATCATTTATTTATTTATTTGAGAGTGACAGACAGAGAGAGAAAGAGGCAGAGAGAGAGAGAGAGAGAGGAGAGTGGGCACGCCAGGGCTTCCAGCCACTGCAAATGAACTCCAGATGCGTGCGCCCCCTTGTGCATCTGGCTAATGTGGGTCCTGGGGAGTCGAGCCTTGAACCAGGGTCCTTAGGCTTCACAGGCTAGTGCTCATCCGCTAAGCCATCTCTCCAGCCCTCATTGCATTTTTTGATTAATAAATATTGACAAGTAGAAGTCTATATATTTGAGAAAAAATGTTTCTCATTTAGGCTTGGGGAGATAGCTTATTTGGTTAAGTGCTGTGCAAGCACGAGAACCTGAGTTCAGACTGCCAGGATCCATGTGAAAGCCACGGGTAGCCGAACAGGCCTTGAATCCCACAGCTGAGGAGCGCGGCGAGGAGAGCCCTCAGGCTTGCTGGCTAACCAGTCTATCCACATTGGTGAACTTCGAGTTCACTGAGAGATCCTATCTCAGAACGTGAGATGGAAAACCGGGTGTGGTGGTGCACGCCTTTAATCCCAGCACTCCACTCCGGAGGCAGAGGTGGGAGGATCACCGTGAGTTCAAGACCACACTGAGAGACTACAGAGTGAATTCCAGGTCAGCCTGGAGTAGAGTGAAACCCTACCAAAAAAAATAAACAACAACAACAAAAAGCCAAAGGACCCAGGTTCTATTCCCTAGGACCCATGTAAGCCAAATACACAAGGGAATGGATGTATCTGGAGTTTGTTTGCAGTGGCAGGAAGCCCTGGCGCGCCCATTCTCTCTCTTTCTCCCTCCCTCTTTCTCTCTCTCAAATAAATAAATTAATTAAATTAGAACAAAAAGGTGAGGTGGAGAATGATTGAGGAAGATGCCTGCTTTCAACTTCTTGCCTGCACGCATGTAGGATTATACATACATACATACATACATACATACATGTATACTACACACACATACAAATACAAAAAATATCTGTAATGTTTTCCAAGTTGCTTATTTCATCAAATGCAAACTCTTCCTACCCCTTCAATCTTATTCTCTCATTAAACATTCATGTTTCATATGAATACTTATGAGTTCCTTCCCTGCTGAGACACTCACTGTTCCCAGAGATTGGGTGCTTCAACAGCATAAGCCTGGGTAGATAGAAGCCATCAGGCCAAACACATCATTGCTTCATGTTGTGTTTTGGTCTTTATTGGTTTTGCAGGGCTTATCCAAGGGAATTTGTCCTTTGATGTCTGCGCTTGTCTGCTTTGTCTTTTGTTTGTGTTTGTGCCTGTGTGTATGCCAGTTTGCATGGATGTGGTGCACATATATTTAGGTATGCATGTGTGCACACGCATGTGGAAGGCAAGAGCAGATATTAGGTGTCTTCCTCCCCCCCCCCCCCCCGATCCTTTTCCACTTTATTTACTAAGCAAGGTTTCACTGATCCCAGAGCTCACTGATTCTGGCAGTACAGCTAGACATCATCCTCTGGAGACCCGCCCCCCCCCCCCCCCCCCCCCCGTCACTGCCTCCTGAACCCTGGGGTAACAAACAGAGCACCATGTCCACCTGGCATTTATGTCAACACTGGGATCTGAACTGTGCTCCTCATGCTTAAACAGCAGGTACCCTACCACCTGAGCCTCTTCTCCAGGCCTGCGTCTGAATGTTTATGTACTCTGAGTAGTCTCGGTTACTGCACTGCTGAGCCCTACATGCTCACATTCACATTGGTAACTTGAGAAAGCAGCGATGTAAGGCTTGAATGCTGGTCACATCTATTTTGGGGTGTAGAATTGGCTTCAGTGGCACTTTGCTGTGCTGCTCAGCCTTTGTGACTCACAGGAGCATGTCTTACCTTGCACTTAGTGTTTTGTGTTTCAGGGTCCTGCCAAGGGTGCTCTCAGCACAGCCAGGCTTAGTGAGGGTGTTGCTTCCTGTCCCGAAAGGGACTGAACAGCACTGATTTATACAGATCTGCCAAAATTAAGAGGATGGCCTGCTCAGTTACAGTGGTGTCTGCCATGTACAAGTGACTGTGACTGCTCTGAGGTGTGAAGGGGCAGTGGGCAGGACTCCCTCATACACTGGGTTAGTGTGCTCGTGGGCTTTACAAGCTGGATGACTGTGTGTAATTGAGGAAATGTGGTGACAAGCTGATGAGTTTATCATTTGCCATGATTAATTAGCCCTTTTACATTGCTATGCCATTAATTGTTTAAACATTTGGCCTCAAACATAGGATTAGTATGGTAAACAGCTTGCATAATAAATTGTATATTTCCACTTGCCTTTGGAAAGATTGGCAAAGTGAGCACTGGTTCTATTTTTGTAAGACTTCAGGGATATGGAGGTTGTGGCTCATAGATATTCTTTCTTTTCCTGTTACTAAGTGATTAAAGTGTAATATGTGAGGGCTTCAGTTTTTATTTATCCTACTGAAATGTAAATGTAATAGCAGTTGTTATATAGATTGATACTAGCTCATTAACTTCGGGTGAAGAGTAAATTTTTATGTCATTTTTATCCTGTTCTTCCCACACATTAAAATGTTGTTTTTTAAATATTAAAGATTGGGCTAGAAAGTTGGCTTAGTGGTTAAGGCAGTTGCCTGCAAAGCCAAAGCCTGGGTTTGACCCCCAGGAGCCATGTAAGCCAAATGCACAAGGTGACGCATGCACCTGGAGTTTATTTTCAGTGGCTAGAGGCCCTGGTGCTCCCCATTCTCTCCTCTCCTCTCCTCTCCTCTCCTCTCCTCTCCTCTCCTCTCCTCTCCTCTCCTCTCCTCTCCTCTCCTCTCCTCTCCTCTCCTCTCCTCTCCTCTCCTCTCCTCTCCTCTCCTCTCTTTCCCCCTCCCTCCCTCTCTCTCTTTCTTTGGGTCTCAAATAAAAAAGTATTTTAGCCGGGCGTGATGGCACATGCCTTTAATCCCAGCACTCAGGAGACAGAGGTAGGAGGATCGCCATGAGTTCAAGGCCACCCTGAGACTCCATAGTGAATTCCAGGTCAGCCTGGGTTAGAGTGAGACCCTACTTTGAAAAACCAAATAAATAAATAAAGTATTTTAAATATTAAAAATAAATCCTTTCTCCTTAACCATGTCCTCCATACCGTTTAATAGACATATTTACTTTAGCTTACATGCATAAATCTACCTATTTTAAGATTTTTACTATGATTTAAATAACAGACAGGTAAAAGTTCTTTCTTTCAAAATACTTGATTTTTTTTTTTTGGTTTTTCGAGGTAGGGTCTCACTCTGGCTCAGGCTGACCTGGAATTCACTATGTAGTCTCAGGATGGCCTCAAACTCTTGGTGATCCTCCTACATCTGCCTCCCAAGTGCTGGGATTAAAGGTGTGCGCCACCACATGCAGTGATAACAAATTTTAAAGCACTGCATTGCTCATTTATTAACATCTTTAGTTTTAAAGATTTTCTATTCATTTATTTGCAAGCAGAGAGAGACAGAGAGAGGACAGAGGATGGGTCTGCCAGGACCTCTAGCCACCACAAATGAACTCTGCATGCACCACTTTGTGCATCTGGCTTTACATAGGTGCTGGGGAATTGAATCTTGGTTGTTAGGTTTTGTAGGCAAAAGTGCCTTAACTGCTGAGCCATCTCCCCAGCCCTGTTAACATCTTTAAGTACAACAGGACTCCCATCTTCTGTCCTTAAATCTCATATTCTTTGAGATATAAGAACTAAGAGTTTTTCATTTGTGGAGACTAAATCCACTGAATTTTCTAACAGTAAAACCTTTGTGTAAGTTGCAGTTTATGGAGGTTCTTTGAAGTGGTTCTGTTTTATGTGAGCCCAGTCTTCGCAGAGTTAAAGGCAGAAGGTCTTTGGGAACTGGCTCCTGAGTCTTCAGGGACCTTGGAAATGTTCACTTCCAATAGTGTCCTTTCCCAAAGGCCCTGCATATTCTCAGCAGCACTGCTTCTGACCAAGCCCCTTTCGGGACTTCACCCTGGCACCTTAGGGAATTTACTAGGAGGTTGTTTATTTTACCTGGTAGGAGAAAAGTATTTAATATTTGTTAGTTGACAGAAGAAAATTAGGGTAGAAGCTGAAATGTGAGTAGCTCCTACGTCTTTTAACTTTGTTTAGTTCATCTCTAAGGCATTTGGAGAATGTCCAACTATGATGTCACCACTGAACAGGCAAGGGAGGTCATGGCCACACATTCTTTTGTACTAATAAACTGACATTTTTCATTACATGTTATTGTATTGGCTACTGGCATCACTGTGAACAAATAGTAAACTTACTTGTCTTCTTTGTTTTATAATTTTATTTTTATTTATTTATTTAGGAGAGAGGAAGAGATAGAGAGAATGGGTGCACTAGGGCCTCTAGACACTGCAAACAAACTCCAGATGCAGGCACCACCTTGTGCATCTGGCTTACATGGGTACTGGGGATTCAAACCTGGGTTCTTTGGCTTTGCAGGCAAGCACCTTAACTACTAAGCCATCTCTCCAGCCCTTATCTGTCTTCTGATAGACCTGTTGGGTTGTCATAGGCACGCTCGCAGTGTCAGTGCCCGCCCCCTTTCTCTGCCTCATGGAGCTCAGGCTGGCCTCAGACTCCCAGTGTAACTGAAGATGACCTTGGTTTCCTGATCCCCTCCACCTGCCGGGTGCTGCAGTTACAGGCCTGAGCTACTGCGCCTTGCCTTCTCTTCTTACATGAAAGAAGAAGGGAAGAAATCTTACTGAGGTGAGATGACTTGTCGATACAGGTGAAAGGGGGTAAAATTTGCCCCTAGAATATCCCTTGTCAAGAAATGAATTGTGTACAGTGAAATTGGTAACTGAGAGTAGAGGTGCGCATGAAGTGTTTAGGAGGCAGGGAGAACGCTGAAGGATGTGGCAGGGGACGGTTCGGACGCTGAACTGCAAGCAGGGTTTTGAAGGCTGAGTAGAAGTGTTGAGGAGAGTTGTTTGTGTAAGTTGGTGTAGTGGGAAGGAAGCTGAAGGATGGGGGCCGTGAATACTGAACACAGGTCATCCTGTCCTCTTGGTGATGGCAAGTAGCTGCCGGCATGGACGCAGGGGTGACCTGTTTTTTTTGTTTTTTTTTTTTAATTTTTGGCTTGTGTGTGTGTTGTGCATATAAATAGCTAGGTGTGGCCATGCACATGGCTGTAACCCCATTCCTGCAGGCAGAGACGTAAACACATGCATGCACAACACATAAGACAAAAAAAAAAAAAAAAAGAATTGGCTGGGTCTCAGGCCCTCTTCGAGCTTCAAGCTGGCATAGCAGGTGCTCAACACTACGCTGTCTCCCCAGCCTCAAAGGTCATTGTTTTTTTTAATTTTTTTTTGTTCATTTTTATTTATTTATTTATTTGAGAGCGACAGACACAGAGAGAAAGACAGATAGAGGGAGAGAGAGAGAATGGGCGCGCCAGGGCTTCCAGCCACTGCAAACGAACTCCAGACGCGTGCGCCCCCTTGTGCATCTGGCTAACGTGGGTCCTGGGGAACCGAGCCTTGAACCGGGGTCCTTAGGCTTCACAGGCAAGCGCTTAACCGCTAAGCCATCTCTCCAGCCCAAAGGTCATTGTTTTTAAATGAAACGGTTATCCACTGAAGGAGCGTGCTAGTGCTGACCATGGGCAAGACCAATGCAGGCCACTCTTCCAGGGCTCTGGCTCAGAATTGTGTCTGAAAAATGGACAGGCAGCCAGGCATGTGCCCAGGACACTCGATCCCATTCCTAAAACCCTTAAGTCTTGTATGGGTGGAAGAAGAACTCTGATGGCTAAGACCAGATTAAAGGTAGAGGCGTTGATGGACAAGTGGTGATTGGAGCAGGGCGAAAGGACTTTCACCCTTGTTCTGAATGGCAGGGTGCAGTATAAAGTTGGATTGGATGTGGATGGTTAGCTTGTGGGAGAATGAAAGAAAGGAGACCGAGCAGAGAAGGTAGTGTAAGGAACCAGGGGAAGTTGGAAAGTGCTCCTTCGGTAGCATGAAAGGGAATTGACCAAAGGCGAGTAAGAGTCTGCTGAGCATGAAGAGTAGGTGGACGCAGGTAACCACACTCCCCTGTGCTTCTAGTTGGAGTGGCTATCATGGTCCCCAGCCATGTCCTACAGCTTAGAAGCGGTTCTGTCACAAATGCGTAGAGTAACCGCATCCGTCATTTTCTCTGGTTCCTGACTACTTTCTGTACTAGGAATACAATGTCTGTCCATGGCACCTGGTCCCTTGGGAGTGCAGGTATCATACAGAAGATAGGTGCTGGCCCTTTGCCCCTTCTATTTGCAGCCTGCCATTATTGGAGTTGGATTTGTTGACTGTGACTAAATCAAGGCTTTTATTACTTAAATCATTTTTTCAGTGCTACAGATAGAACCCTGAGCCTCATGTATGCCAGGCAAATGCTCTACTGCTGAATTCATCTTGAGCACCCCCTCCCCATCAAGGTTTCTTTCCTGAGGATAACATTTTTCTTGGACAAAAATAGGAAAGGATGTGTTGCAGTTGTTACCAGAATTGCCAAGCAGAGGCAGTGTCCTAGGAGCTCTCAGGCTAGCACCATTTGTTAGTGGTCTGTCTTCTCAGTCATTTTGACATGTAAATGTAACTGTTGGCTTTTGGGCCAAGGAACACCCTGGGAAGATTGTCTTTCACAGCAGTCAGCATTGCCTCTGAAATGCTACATAAAATGACCATGGCAAGCCAGCAGTCCAGCAGATGCCATTGGCTCCATTATATTAGCAGAGAGAAGGCTGTGCCATCTGCTCTTGTGTTCACTGGCTGGTGGAACTCCATTAAAGGTGCCATCCTGTGCCCAGAAAAGGAGTTGTCTTCAGAACGTAGATGTGCTTGCTGCCATGTCATGATTGCCTGCTAGCCTCCTACTGCCAGGCACTTCCCGTTGCTTCTCCATTCGTGCAGTTTGTTGGTCAAAGCTAGATAGAGTAGCTTCCTGTTTTCACTAACTCACCGTACTTCTGACTCGTCTTT
Source organism: Jaculus jaculus (assembly GCF_020740685.1). Lineage (NCBI taxonomy): Eukaryota > Metazoa > Chordata > Mammalia > Rodentia > Dipodidae > Jaculus > Jaculus jaculus. The sequence goes on along the minus strand of NC_059110.1, from coordinate 8,726,870 downwards.
ATATACTCTTTGACCTCTTGTTTTTCTTAGTCATATTCAGAAAGCATGGCTGATATGACCTCGAGTTTCAGTGACTTGGGAAGTGAGACTGGGCATGCTACCTAGGGTCCACTACTGTGTGAGCCTAGTGATCCCTGATGGTACCTTAGAGTGCTCTGTGGGTTATGTGGGAGGATTCAGATGAGATCAAGCATCTTAAAGTCCAGTACAAATGTTTGTAGTTCTTAATATTTTATTCCAGAACTTTTCTTGGAGAAGCACCTGACTTTTAGCCTTTCAACCCTTTTGCTGCCCAGTTCTGTCTCTCAGAAGCTTCTCTACATTTTTGTGGAGGGTGGGTGAGGTGAAGAGAGACAGTATTTGGACCTGTAAATCCTTGATACTTTTTTTTAAGCTAAAGACTTTGTTAAGATAAGGATGCAGTTTTTTTTTAAAAAAATTATTTATTTATTTGAGCGATAGAGAGAAAGAGGCAGATAGAGAATGGGCGCGTCAGGGCCTCCAGCCACTGTGAATGAACTCCAGATACATGCACCCCCTTGTGCATCTGGCTTACACAGGACCTGGGGAATCAAGCCTCAAACTGGGGTCCTTAGGCTTCACAGGCAAGCACTTAACTGCTAAGCCATCTCTCCAGCCCAAGGATGCAGTTTTATGAGCTGTTCTTACAGGCAATATGTAATGATGTCTGTGAATCTAAGTGTGTTTCATTTAGGTACAAATAAAAGGCAATTATCAATTCCTTATTAAAACATCATTTTTATCTGGGTGTGGTGGCACATGCCTTTCATCCCAGCACTTGGGAGGCAGAGATAGGAGGATCACCATGAGTTCAAGGCCAGCTTGAGACTACATAGAGTATTCTAGGTCAGCCTGGAGTAGAGTGAAAACCTACCTCCAAAAACAACAACAAAAAAAACCCAACATTAATTTTGGGGGTACTGGAGAGATGGGTCAGTGGTTAAAAGTGCTTGCTTGCAAAGATTGCTTGGCCCATAATACTTTCCTAGTATCTACTTAAAGCCAGATGCAAAGTGGCTCATCCATTTGTGATTCAGAGTGCCTGCTGTAATGGAAGGCATAGCCAGGAGAATTCAAAGCTTGGGGAATAGCTAGTTTGACATTCCTTTAAAGTCCTGTCTCAAAGAAGGAGGAGCCCAGACACCTTGAAGGTGTCCTCTGACCTCCACGTACATTCTGTGACATGTGCACCCCACACACAAATAAACAACAATTTTATATATATATATGTATGTATGTATGTATGTATGTATGTATTTTTGTTTTTGGTTTTTCGAGGTAGGGTCTCACTCTGGCTCAGGCTGACCTGGAATTCACTATGTAGTCTCAGGGTGGCCTTGAACTCTCGGCGATCCTCCTACCTCTGCCTCCCGAGTGCTGGGATTAAAGGCGTGTGCCACCACGTCCGGCTGTTAACAATTATATTTTTAAAAACTTTACTTTTCAGCATTTATAGAAACTGGTTTTTGTGTTAAATATGGCAGAAATGAGAATTTTGTGAAGGACAGGTCATTTTATCAAGCAAATGAACAGTAAGTAGATGACCGGGTGATAACTTCACTTGGAGTTCTTCATTTCATTCACATTCCAGGCAAGTAAGAAGAATGAATGTTGTAACAAAGATTTTATTATTTAGGAGTTGGCAACTTAATTTACATCTTTTTTAAAAAATATTTTTTATTTTTATTTATTTGACAGAGAGAAAGAGTGAGAGAGAAAATGGGCGCGCCAGGGTTTCCAGCCATTGCAAATGAACTCCAGATGCATGCTTCCCCTTGTGCATCTGGCTAATGTGGATCCTGGGGAATTGAACCTGGGTCCTTTGGTTTTTCAGACAAACACCTTAACCAGTAAGCCATCCCTCCAGCCCTTAGTTTACATCTTACTCAAGGTTAAAATTTAAAAGCAGTGGGTTGGAGAGATGGCTTACCAGTTAAGGTGCTTGCCTGCGAAGCCCAAGGACCCATGTTTGACCCTCCAGATCCCTTGTAAGCCAGATGTACAAAGGTGAGGCAAATGCAAGATTGCACACGCCCATTAGGTGGCACAAGCATCTGGAGTTCGATTTTGGTGGCTGAGGCCCTGGCACGTCAATTCTCTCTCCCTTTCTCTCTTTCTGCCTTACCCTCCGTCTCTCCCTTTCTAAAATTATATATATGAAGCTGAAACATTGAGAAGCAGAGAGTTAAATTAGAGGAAAGAATTTCACAATTGGGAGTCATTGTAGCAAGGTTTTAACACATTTATGTTAAGGTGGGTTTCAGTTTGAACTGTTTTTATTTTGACAGGAGTAAATTTGTCTTCAGATGTTGAACTTTGATGAGTCTTTCTGTCCTGAGCTTTGGGCTTTGCAACTGGAAGCAGTCTTATGACAGATTCTTTCTGCCCCACACTGTGCATGTGGTACCTTTCCTACCGACTCCTTTTCGCAACAAGATCTTATCTGGGAGCTTCAGGCCTGGGTAGTGAGGCTGAAGGGGCTCTCCCTTGATGGACTGCACGTGCTCTGTGCTACTGCTGCTGCCCAGGCCCACAGCCCTGCCCTGCCCTGGGCACTGGTTGCAGAAGTCTTCAGTTTCCTTCCATAAGCCGTGGTTGGTGCATTAGGTCCGTTTGTCTTCCTCCACCCAGCCAGCCTCTGGTGTACGCCTGTGGTGCTGATGTCACCGCTGGTTCCTGCCGACTTAGTGTTAGAACTCAGCCACTGCCTGGGGTCTGGTTTCTCACCTTTGTAAGCGTGACTTTCTTCCTTCTCGTCTACTGAAAAATATTTTAGCCAACACCACTGTCATTTGGAGTTGAGAGTGTTAGTTAAACTTGAACTCAAAAGGCATCCTGCCCAGAAATTCTGTCTTCATTTTTTCATCTTAAGTAATCTCACAGGTACCCCAGGCACCACACATTTCTATTCTAGATGCACCAACAGCAGAAATTATTCATGCAGTTGGCATTTAGCTTGTTATTATCATCCCAATCACTTTCCTGATGGATTTGAGCTAAACAAGCCATAAATCACTGGTCTCAAAAGATGTCCCAAGTGAGCTATGCACTGCATTTACATACTACATTTACATAAGCCTCCTGTCCCATTCATAAAGCATATATCAGCACTGGGGAGGCTGAGGCATGAGGATTGCAAGTTTGAGGCCAGCCTTGGTTATATAGTGATACTCAGAAAATACAACCATAGTAACAAAACAACAGATATATAAAAGTTTGTAGCAGAAGCTTTTCCAGTTTTATTTGCCTTCCTAGTTAGTATTTTCCAACCTGGACTTTGCTTTTAGAGGGGAAAATCCTGTAGGAATGTCTTGGCTTGGACTTAATTGATCCAAAGACCACATCTGTGGGGATGTAGACAGCTGCTGTTTCTTGAACCTGTCTCACATCCCTCTGTCTTCCTGTGGCAGGATTTCAGACACCTGGATGTTTCTGAAGAACCTCCTCAGGACTTAGGGTCTCCAGTGTTGTTCAGCTAACAACACTTCCAGGGGCCCAGGAAGGTCACTTCTTGGGAGAAGGGAGAATTTACTTTTTTCACAAGCTTCTCAGGTCTTCTCATAGACGGTTGTTGAAGCTGTTTATGTTTTACAAATACTGTTTAATAAAGAACTGCCAAATTTGAAGTTTACTTTTTTTTTTTTTTCCGAAAAATTAAGTTGACAGTGAAGCTACCATATGCTATCTGTTTAGAACTGGAGATGCAGAGTCTTGTTTTAAAAAGCCTATAAGAAAGCTGAACATAAACCACCTTCATGAGAATAATGTGTGATTAATTTTTTTGCTTGTTTTTCAAGGTATAGGGTCTCTCTCTAGCCCAGGCTGACCTGGAATTCACTATGTAATTTCAGGATGGCCTCGAACTCACAGTGATCCTCCTGCCTCTGCCTCTCAAGTTCTGGGATTTAAAGGCGTGTGCCACCATGCCTGGCTGTGGTTAATTTTTTAATTAACTTTTACAGATAGCATATTTAATTTGGCAAGTGGAAATTCTGAGGAAATAAATTTGATTCCAGGGCATGGAGAGATGGATTAGTGGTTAGGGCACTTGCCTGCAAAGCCAAAGGAACCAGGTTCAATTCCCCAGGACTAATGTAAGCCAGATGCATGAGGTGGTGCGTGTGTCTGGAGTTTGTTTGCAGCGGCTAGAGGCTCTGGCGCACCTATTCTCTTTTTCTACCTGCATCTTTGTCTCTCTCAAATAAATAAATATTACTGTAAAAAAATGATTCCAGTTAGATGATTGGCTCTGTGAGATCCTGTTACTGCTAACCTAAGGGGAGAGTCGAATGTGGCTCCCAGTTTTAGGGAACTAGATGTTTAGTTACAGAGGAGCAGAGGCTGAGTGCCTGGCATTAAAGAGGAAAGAGTGGAAGGGAGAAAAGAACCAAAGTGAGGGGTGCAGCAGTGGCCCAAGAGTGCGCAGCCTGAGGTCCCCAGGGACTGTGCAATGCATGGGTGTTGCTTCATCTCCAACATGGGCGCCAGTGACGACTGATCCACTTGCACTGCAGGTTTGTGCTGCCTGTGACTCTCCTTTCCTTAATTCCTTGGCCCCCTTGATTAGTTTGTCTAAAAGGAAAGATTACCATTATCTAGAAAGTGGCTATCTATAAAATGATTCAGTTCCTGCATCAAAATATGATCATTGATGCTAAGATGACTTATAACAGAAGTGAGTGGTTCTCTTCAGAATTATTACGTGACTCAGTGCAATGTTCTTATCCCTACTAAACAGTGTCTGCTAAGCCTTCTGTCCCATTCATAAAGCAAATATATGTGAGAAGTCAGCCCAAGTAGTGTTTGGCAGCCTTTGTAAGCAGGGCTCATGATTTTAGGTTGTAACAATGCTGGTTTAGCTCCAGCTTCTGGGCCACCCAGTTCATTTTCTTCTGTTTCTGTGCACAGAGCCTTGATATCAGAAGAGAAATGGATCATCACAGATCTGTCCCTATTTTAGAAACAACTTCATGATGTGCACTTGGAAGTGGCATGTCTGTCAGTATTATTTTAATTAAAAGGTGCACACATACTGTCTAATATGCATAAGATTTATACAGTTACCTGTGTTGGAATAAACCCCAGGTTAAAATATTTGAATGTTTTAATTTCTCACAGTATTTAGCAGATGACTTGTCTGTTCAGCATAGCACTGAGAATCCTTATCACATGCTTCTAGGTCTCCGTGTGATCATAACCTTGTGGAAAAATGAGCCATGACATAATTTTGCCTCTTTGGAAGGTGTATGATGGAGTTATTGTATAATCTCAAAGAGTTATTATAGAAAGGATGGTACCAAATGGCAAAAATTATGTATCTTACATCTTATTAGGTCTTACTAGAGCTGTCTTTAAAAAAAACATGGGTTTTCATGTGGCAGCTGTAATTGTAACCTCAAAAGAATCTTTGTTTTATGCACCTTTTATTTTGTTGCAATGGCTTATGATGAATGTCACTTTGTAAAGGAGGAAATTGAGCATTGGAGGCTTTGATTCCTCTATCCCCTGGCATAGAGTGAAGTGGGCAGGAACAGGATTCTGAGACTGGGGTCATCATCTGGAAAGCTTTGTTTGATTTTGTACTGAGCATTTTCAAAGGTGAGAGCTCAGTGAGTTTCAGGTATGCTTTCAAAAACAAGGTATAGAATAGATGATGCTGTCATTTGGTTTTAGAAATTTTGTGCTCATTTCTGTATGCATAAAATATCTCTGGAAGTGATATGCAAGAAATTGGTATTGTTTTGCTTCTGGGAAGAAAACTAGTATGCAAAAAGGCAGGAGACAAGGGAGGTTTTTTTTTTCCTTCATCTCTTTCCACCTTACAGTTTTGTACCATGTACATGAGATATGTATTCACACAATAAATAGGAAAAGCACAAAATTTCACATTTTCAGAGTAGATTTGTTCTGATAGAAAGAGCCTATTTTTATTTACTCTGTTTTAACTTTTTATTGAAAACTTCAGTAAGCATAGCGTTGTCCACCCTTACTTCTCCTGTTGGGTTTTGATCACAGAGGGATTGTTAGGGAGCATTACCGCGATCTGCATGTGGAAGATCCCCTGGAAACTCTCCAGAAAACGGGCAGAAAGTAAGTCCAGACCTGCAGTGCAAGCAACATCAGTCTCTGCTTTGTTGTTGTCCTGAGCAGTGGTAACAGGTGACACTCCGACCGTAGGCAGTTTACGTCACAGCCTCTGCATCGCCATTGTCTTTCTTAGAGAGGCTAATGTGTACATCCAGCGTCTACCCACCTTCGTACCAGTCCTGCTCTTCCTGCTGCAGCTCTTACTGGGAGTCTCCAGTCTAGACAGGCAGCACGTGACCTAGGCCTAGGTTGGCAGCAGGGGCTGGGCTCAGATAACTGCCAGAGCAGTGAGATGCAGAAAAACTGTCAGTAGTGTATCAAGGGAGGCGGGGGGGGGGGGGGAATCTTTTTTTTTTTTCTTTCCACTGGATTTGAATTAAAAGAGAATGTCAAAGTTCAAGAGATGGTTCAGCAATAACGTGTTTGCTGACAAAGCTTACAGGCGTGGCCTCAATTTCCTAATACCCAGATAAAGCTAGAAGTGCAAAATGATACCTGCATCTGGAGGTCCTTTACAGTGGCAAGAATCTTTGTTACACCCATACTCCCTTAAGTAAATAAATATTTTTAAAAGATACCATATTGGAAGAGAATGTGAACTTTGGAATAGCATCCATCCATACTGTTAATAGCAGGAGCTGGAAAAAAGGCCACCATGAAGGAGATTTTGAAGTGTGGAGTCATGTTGTATCTGGTGACTCTGATGAGATCTGGCTCTGTCCATAGCTGAAATTTATCCTGTCTCCAGCCTCGGCTGAACTCTGAACTGTCTGGGCATAAATACACTTTTGGCTGTGGTTTGCCATAATGTGATAAATCCCTCCTGAGACATGTCAGAATCTTAGGTGATTAAGTGACATGCAGTCTGTGCAGGACAGTACATGACATAGAAAGTTCTGTGTGATGGTGTCTAGAGTTTAGTCATCAGAAGTCCATCTTACATTTTATTAATAGCATATTCCGAGGTAGAGTTGAAACTGCAGACAAGGTGTTTGGTGCTCTGCTTCTATGTGAGGTCACATAGTAAAACAACAATCTCCTTGGCGTATGATAGCCAAGAACTACTTAGATTTGGTTAGGTTGCATAGTAGAGAATCCCATAGCCTCGTTGGCACAAAGTAATGACCCAGAATCATGCAGGTAAACTGAATGATGTTAGGAGATTACAGACAGGTACTGCAGCTGTTTAGGCTTTGTTAGCAGAGTTTACATACAACATCAAGGAATACCTTCACTTTGTTTGTTAAACACATAGGGAGCAAAGGTTCAAGGTAAGTTCAAGATACTCTATTTCCCTTAGAGCTATCTGAGTGCCAAGGAAATGTCTTTGGTGACCTCCTCAGCATAAGCTATAATGAGAACACCTAATTTTGAGAGTCCAGCCAACAGCAGGCTCATGCATGTATGTGTTTGTATGTGTGTCCTTTTCTGTATATTGTGGCTTTTGGAGTTTCTCAATTTGGTCGTTCCCTTTGTATGTCTCCTACAGCTTACATGAGAGTATTTATTTACAAGTGGATTTGAATCTCCTTTGTTTTGTAGGTTTTTTGTTGTTGTTGTGGTTTGTTTTGTTTTTTGAGGTAGTGCTGGGATTAAAGGCATGCTTTTTGTAGGTTTTAAGAAGTATAATTGCATCCTAAGCTGGTAATGGTGGCACATATCTGTAAGCCCAGCATTCAGGAGGCTGAGGTGGAGAATTCTAAGTTCAGAGCGGGGCTACATAGTGAGATCTGGTCTAGAAGACAGCCCACTGTGATGTTCGGTACATATCTAGAAGAAAAGAGTCCGCTGATATGTGATGCTGGCATAGAGGAAGACAGCACGCCGTGACGCACGATGCTGGAATAGGCTGGGCGCGCCAGGGCCTCCAGCCACTGCAGACGAACTCTAGACACAGGCACCCCTTTTTGTATCTGGTTTATGTGTGTCCTGGGGAATCAACCTGGGTCTTTTGGCTTTGCAGGCAAACAAATGTCTTAACGCTAAGCCATCTCTCTCCAGCCTCCGTATTATTTTTTATTAGTTTGTACTTTTTATCTACAGCCACCTGGCTGGAGGCAGTATCACTGGGAGATCTTAAGGCAAAGTCATGGAAGAAGGGATATTTATTGAAGCTTACAGATCCAGGGGAAGTTCCATAATGGCAGAAGAAACTGGCCTGGTTTTACAGGTCCAAGCCAAGAGAGAGGGAAACACAAGCCAAAATGCTAAAAGCCACACAGCACACTTCAGGAACTCCAGCGAGGCACACTTGGCATATCTTTAGGTCGGAATCTCAAACCCCACCACCACACCTTAAGATTCCCCCAGTGATATTGCCTCCAGCCAGGTGGCTGTAGATAAAAATTACAAACTAATAAAAAAAAAAACTAATATATTGGGGCCATCTATTCAAACTACCACAATTGTCTTTTCATTTCAATAAGTAGAATATATAATATTGGTTTTATTTTCAGTTTTGGTGCTTCAATACGGTCATATTCTAAAAAAGCACATATTCTGTCCATTAGTCAGAAAACATTGAATATAAATATATGTAAAGAGCTGGGTGTGATGGCACACGCCTTTAATCCCAGCACTTGGGAGGCAGAGGTAGGAGGATTGCCGTGAGTTTGAGGCCACCCTCAGACTCCATTGTGAATTCCAGGTCAGCCTGGGCAAGAGTGAGACCCTACCTCAAAAAACCAAAATAAATAAATAAATGTAAAGAATTAGGAAATTGGGTTGATGTTTATTTTCTTGTGGTGATAATGGAACTATTGATAGTAGTTTCTGTCAGTATCTACACTGGTGTTGGGCAAGCCAGACCGAACTAGAAAATGAAAGTAGGCAATGAGAAAGAACAAGCTGGGAGCTGAACTGTAAAGAAATGCTGAGCCAGGGTTTACGGAGAAGTTCTTCAGAGTGCGTGAAAAAACACAGCCTGGTGCTGATGCTGGACACAGACGGTAGCAGTGCGTGTCTTCCTAACTGCTCCTGCTGTCGTGTGGGCCACGCGCTGTGCACTCTGTGTACGTTAGCCTGCTGACTGCTTCTAGCAAGCCTCTCGGGCAGGTGCTTGCTGCGTGAGGAAGCCATGGGGCATTAAACAACCTGCTCCCAGCACACACTGACTTGGTGTAGCTTGTGATCTCCACTACTTGTGCCTCTGGGTGCAGTGTTCCTGTGAGGAGTCACAGGTGTACAAACCAAGGAGACTTTTGCCAGAGACTGTGCAGTGTACATAGTCAGTTGAGTGATCTTGTCATCCCAGGTCTCAAAAAATGCGTCTAGTTCCACCTACCAGTCATGGGTCATATCTACACGGTAATACTATTTTAAAGATTTTTGTTTGTTTGTTTTTCGATGTAGGGTTTCACTGTAGCCCAGGCTGACCTGGAATTCACTATGTAGTCTCAGGCTGGTCTCGAACTCATGGTGATTTCCTACCTCTGCCTCCTGAGTGCTGGGATTAACCTGAGTGCTGGGATTAAAGGCGTGTGTCACCATGCCAGGCTGCTGCTATTTGTTTTAAGGTAGACAAATAATTTTGTTTTGTGTGTGCAAATGCATGCCAAATACTGCAAACTTTTCCCATCAATTTTCTCTCAAACACTGAGACTCATAATGCTGTATTCTGTGAACAGCCAAAGCTAATATCTTTTCACTTGAGTGCTGCAGCAAAACACAGGATTCACTCGTTACTATCCACTGTCTTCTTAATGATATCATTGCCTTCAGGGAAAGGACATTTGGGCTAGACTTGTTGTGACAGTCCCATGTCTTCAAGGCTTACTCCTTCAAGAAGCTGCTTTTTTCTTTTTCTTTTTTCATTTTAACCCATGTAGATTTTCCCTAGGGACTTATCATAATACTCATCTACCAGCTAAGTTGTAAGGTCACATATTTAAGGTTTCTTTTTGTTAGTCCCCTCCTCCCCCCGACACACCAAGACAGGGTCTCACTCTAGCTCAGGCTGTCCTGGAATTCACTGTGTAGTCTCAGGGTGGCCTGGAATTCACAGCATTCTTCCTACCTCTGCCTCCCAAGTGCTGGGATTAAAGGCGTGCGCCACCACACCTGCCGTCTTTTGTTAGTTTCGATACATTCATCAGATGTTTGAGCCTCTACTGTGTTCTAGTAATTGGAGATACAGAGTTTGTTCTTGAAGATTTCATCCTTAAGGCTAGGTACAAAATGGTCAGAATTTAGCAAAGAGATAGTTTGTATGGTGAGCACTGTACTGAGACAAGCAGGAAAAAGGCAGTTTGCACACTAGGAATGAAAGGGGATCTCCATGTTTACACACCCTGCTATTTGAGATCTTTGGTTGCTCAACTGTCTCTTGTTGGAATGGGGCCACTAGGACACTATGAATAACAGCAGTGCAGAGGTCTGCTTGGATGCAATGCTGATCAGAAATGAGTAGCAGGCATTTTCAAGGAGTTAATTACAAATGTGGATATACTGCAAATATTGGTGATATTTGTGCCTTATGCTGATTTTCCAGGAATGAAAGGCAATTGGGAAAGAGTTGCAAAATTCAGAGAAGATGATTACTTCATCTTTCTTCTAGGGCCAGTGCACCACTTTCTCCATCTGGAGAGCCCTGCTGGGTGGGAGCCTAGAGCTGCCATCCTGGAGGAGGTCAGGGGTCTTAGGTTCAACCTGCCGTAGACTTAAGCACTGCGCATCCCTACATTCACCATCTAATTTCAGAAATTCGCGATTTTACTTTTTAATATTTTGGAGATAATAAGAGTTGCTTCTAGGAGTACTGGCCCTCTCCAGCAGCAGTGGTAGAGTGAGCGTAGGAGCCACTGCACTGCACCAGGCCCCATTATGTAAGAGCTCATGACGTCAGCTTTTCAACTGTGAATCATTTCATGAGTGGTGCCTCTAGGACTCATTATGGTTTTATTTTAAAACAGATCTGAAATGTGACCTTTTTTCAAAGTAGCTTATTAAGGGCATTTTTTGATATGTTTACATAGTAGTTACGGTGTTATTTTTGTAAAACTGTGGCCTTGTTATCCTTACATAAACTAAGTGCTAAAAAAAATTCAGGTTCTCAAATATAAGTTAAGTAATTACATAGGTTTTAAAAAAAAATACTGGGGGCTGGAGAGATGGCTTAGCGGTTAAGCGCTTGCCTGTGAAGCCTAAGGACCCCGGTTCGAGGCTCGGTTCCCCAGGTCCCACGTTAGCCAGATGCACAAGGGGGCGCACGCGTCTGGAGTTCGTTTGCAGTGGCTGGAAGCCCTGGCGCGCCCACTCTCTCTCTCTCTCCCTCTATCTGTCTTTCTCTCTGTGTCTGACGCTCTCAAATAAATAAATAAAATAAAATAAAAAAATACTGGGACGGTAGACGTGGCTTAGCAGTGAAGTTGCTTGACTTCAAAGCCTAAGGATCGAGGTTTAATTCTCCATAACCCACATACGCCAGATGTACATGGTGGCGCACACATCTGGAGTTTCTCTGCAGTGGTGAGAGACACTGGCATGCCCATTCTCTCTTTCTCTAATAAATAAATTAAATTTTAAAAATTCCATGTGTCTACATATTCATATGTGTGAGTCTTAGGGGCATTTGTGCTATGGTGTACATGTAAATGTATATGCACATGTTTGTGTGTCTGTGAGTTGCAGGGGCATGCATGGTATGACACATATGTAAAAGCATGTGCAAATGTTCATTTGTGTGTGAGTTGCAGGGACATGTGTGCTCTGGTACACATAAAAAAGTGTGTGCACATGTTTGTATGTGTGTGAGTTACAGGGGCATGTGTGCTCTGGTACACATAAAAAAGTGTGTGCACATGTTTGTATGTGTGTGAGTTACAGGGGCATGCGTGCTCTGGTACACATAAAAAAGTGTGTTGGGCTGGAGAGATGGCTTAGCTGTTAAGTGCTTGCCTGTGAAGCCTAAGGACCTCAGTTTGAGGCTCGGTTCCCCAGGTCCCACGTTAGCCTGGTGCACCCATTCTCTCTCTCCCTCTGTCTTTCTCTCTGTGTCTGTCGCTCTCAAATAAATAAAAATTAAAAATTAAAAAAAAAGTGTGTGCACATGTTCATGTGTGCGTGAGTTACAGGGGCATGCGTGCTCTGGTACACATAAAAAAGTGTGTGCACATGTTCGTATGTGCGTGAGTTACAGGGGCATGCGTGCTCTGGTGCACATACAAAAGTGTGCACATGTTCGTGTGTGTGTGAGTTACAGGGGTATGCATGTCTGGTGCACATATGAAAGTGTGTGCACATGTTTGTGTGTGTATGAGTTACAGGGACATGCATGCTCTGGTGCACATACAAAAGTGTGTATACATGTTTTTGTGTGTGTGTGTGAGAGAGAGAGTGTGTGTGTTAAGGGGCATGCATGCTATGATGGACTTGTAAAAGTGTGTGCACATGTTCTTGTGTGTGAGTTGCAGAAGCGTTTCATGCTCTGGTACACATATAAAAATCAGTGGATATATTTGTGTCAGTCCTCACCTTCTGCCTCTTTTTTCTTTGGTTTGTTGTTTGAGGCAGAGTCTCACTGTAGCTCAGGCTGACCTGGAATTCACTATGTAGTCTCAGGCTGGTCTTGAACCCACGGTAATCCTCCTATCTCTGCCTCCCGAGTGCTGGGATTAAAGGCGTGCGCCACAACGCCCTGCTACCTTCTGCCTCTTTTTGAGACTGTGTCTCAGTGTTAATCTCGTTCATAGTGAGCCTTCAGGAAATTCTGCTTCTGTCTCCCTCCTCACCCTAGGTGCACTGGGATTACAAAAACCTGTCAAAGCTTCAGGCTTTTACATGGGATCAGGGGATCTGAACTCAGGTCCTCAGAGTTATACAGCATGTGTTTTACCCATTGAGCCACCTACCAGCTCCTAAATTTTCATTCCTTTCCTTCTTCCCCCTTCTTTTTTTATTTGGGGTGGGGGAGAAAATTGGTGCGCCAGGGCATTAGCCACTGCAGTTGAACTCCAGACACTTGAGCCACCTAATGGACATGTACGACCTTGTGATTGTCTCATCTTTGTATATCTAGCTTATGTGGGATCTGGAGAGTCAAACATGGGTCCTTAGACTTTGCAGGCAAGCGCCTTAACCGCTAAGCCATCTCTCCAGCCCCTTCCCTCCCTTGTTTGTTGTAGCACAGGCTGGCTTTGAATTCCTTGTCTCAAGGGATAATCTAGCCTCAGCCTCTCAGGTAGCTGGCATTATAGGTGCTAACCACCACACTCAACTTTAAACTAATGTGTAAATATGGGCATATGTTGAGATCTCCATGAATTCATACTCGATGAAAGAAACTAGGAAGCTGGAAGAAAGAAAAAGGAGACAACATATCTTTTAGGGGAACTAGGAGAGACGGTTTTGGTCTGATGGAAGTCATGGCTTGATCAAGAGCTGGAGAATACATCCTTTGCTTTTCTAGCTCAGACTGGAGTGCCAGTAAGGGACAGGGAGAGACTGGAGACCAGAAGCAGCCTTGTATCTTAGAGAGGGGAGATAAACAGATGGATAGGTGGCACAAGCTAAACCTGGCTAACTCAATCCTCCTTCCATTTTCTCATCCATCTCGCGGTTGATCTCTACTACTCTTGTAGTTGTCTGTTGTAGCAGAGCATATTGTCCTGAAACAAGAGGAACTGTTTGTTGATCAACAGCTTGGGAGGAGCCCCACTGGACAGTTCTAGCTGTGGGTCTGATATGAGGCTGCACGCCAGTGGTGGTTGGGTGATGTTGGGGTCATCTTGAAGGCTGTTCACTGACAGATCTGATGTTTGAGCATGACAAACCCTCTTCAGGCCCCTCTGTTGTCTGTCCCTGTGGTCTCCTCAGGATAGCCAGGCTTTTACCTGATATCAAGTGAAAGAGAAACATGGGCCGAAGTCTTATCTTTTCTCTCATATCCTGAAAATCCCACAGCATTACCTCCATTGTTTTCTGACACTCAGCCAGGTTCAGAAGGAACGAGCCTAGATCCCTTTCACTGTAGAAGTTTTGGACTTGCAGTTTAAGAAGAGTGTGTAGAATGAGTTGAGTTACTGCCACAACACAAGAAGCTGGAAGAGCTAACTGCCATTTCAGCTTCCTATAGGAGGAACTTGAGGGGCTGTCCTGAGAAAACTTACATTTTCCACGTAACAGAAGCAGACATAGCAAACATTGCCCCACGTCCCATGTTTACTCTGTTGGGCACAGCTGTTGCTCCACGAGCTGTGGCAAAGGAATGGAATGGTTGGCTCTAACGCTGTTGATAGCCACTGCGTGAATGACAGCTGCTGCCCCCCTGTAGACTTCTTGTTTTGTGGAAATGTAAAATGTTTATGTATCTGAGGTGTTTCTACTTAAGTTTCTATTGCTTGTGCCTGAATGCCTTTCTACTGATATATGTGATATTAAACAATGTGGTAAGGTACAGTAGTAAAGTTTTTTGTTGTTTTTTATTGATAGCTTTCATAATTATAGATAATAAACCATGGTAATTTCCTCCCCCCCCTTTCTCTTTGCAACTCCACTCTCCATCATATCCCCTCCCCTTCTCAATCAGTTTCTCTTTCATTTTGATATCATGATCTTTTCCTCCTATTATGTGGGTCTTGTGTAGGTAGTGACAGGCACTGTGAGGTCATGGATATCCAGGCCATTTTGTGTCTGGACGGGTGCATTGTAAGCAGTCCTACCCTTCCTTTGGCTCTTACATTCTTTCTGCCATGTCTTCTGCAATTGACCCTCAGTCTTGGAAGGTGTGATAGTGATGTCTCAGTGCTGAGCACTCCTCTTTACTTTTTCTCAGCACCATGGTGCCTTTTGAGTCATCTCAGAGGTCACTGCCATCTGAAAAGAGAAGTTTCTCTGATCAAAAGTGAGAGCAGCATTAATATATGGATAGGAACATTAAGAGAGATGCTTACTAGGTAGTTTAGTGAGCTTATATATATTTAGCCAGACATCAGCTGATGTTATACCCATAGGGCTCATGACTTCCCCTGTTATAGGTTTTCAGTACCAGGCACATATTCTCCTCCTGTGGAACGGTCCTCCAGTCCAATTAGAGAGTGGTTAGTTTCCCTCATAACAGACATGCCACTATTGCACCTGTTGGCTCATTTGGCCTGCCTGGCCAAACTTAAGGCTTACAGTGTCCACTGTTTATCTCCATTGGTGATTTATCTCTTTCCCTTGTTTTTTGTTTTGTTTTTATTTTTATTTTTATTTTTGCTTATTTGTTTCTTTGAGGTAGGGTCTCTCTCTAGCTCAGGCTTACCTGGAATTCACTATGTAGTCTCAGGGTGGCCACGAACTCACAGTGATCCTCCTACCTCTGCCTCCCAAGTACTGGGGTTAAAGGCATGTGCCGCTATGCCTAGCTGCCTTGTTTTTGTGTTTGAAACCAATTCTTAGTATGTTGTTCAGGCTGGTCTTGGAACTTTTGGTCTCAAGTGATACTCCAGTTTTAGCCTCTTGATGATTGTTTTAAAATTAGTATTACAAAAAAGTAATTAAAACTTTGATAGGCAGTGAGGCAGCGTAGCATTTCTTATGTAGTATGTGTGGTCAGTCTGATAATAAAATATTCAACCTGTGTCTACTACATGCTGAGCACAACAGCATCACTGTGGCTGAGTAAACACTTTATTTGGAAGGAGGAAAGAAAATGGGTGACATTGATTCTGACATGAATATGCGGTTTTTCCATGCCAGGTTGATACTGAGAATATGTGAACCTTTGTGTTTAAACTCCAGAAGTATTACCTGAGGAAAGTGTTCATATCCTCATTTCCTAATTGTTTTTTATAGATGAGGACATAGGTACCTAGATCAGGTAAGTAATGTGGCTAAGTTGAGCTGCAAGGTATTCTGTTGTTTTAAATATAAAACAGTATCCAGTTTTCAAATCCCTACAGGACAATCACTTAGCTCATCCAGAAATATTAGGCCTCTGCTTTGGTGGTAGACACTGTGCTAGACTTCGAGAGTAGAGGTGAACTATGACAGGGCCCTGCCCTTGAAGAGCCCAGTGCGGTGGAAAGGCCAGCTTTTGCATAACCACAGTCAGTATGGCACAGACCATTTTCTGAGGGTCATCTCTGTGTTCAAATCTCTTTACCTTTTAACACACTGAAGTTAAATTTTGTAATGGTTATTAATGTAGCATAACAAACCATTTTAAAACTCAATAACAGTTTATTTAACTCAAGATTTTTGTGGGTCAGAAATTGGCCTAAGCTGAGATGGGTCTTCTACTCTTAGTAGGCTGAGTCATGCGTGTCTGGTCAGCTGCCAGTTAGTGCTAAGATCAGCAGGCTGTCAGTTGAAATGCCAGGGGCAATAAGTCATATGTCTCTCTTCAACCAGTGGACTAGCCTGCCCTTGTTTTCATGGCAGCTATCCATGATTGAAGGAAAGAAGGAGGAAAAATGGGAGTAGAGGAGGAGGGGCAAGGGAGCAGAACCATGAAGGGTCTCTGGAGTCTAGTCTCAGAACTGGTCTATGCACTTTCCTATAGTATTCATGGAGCTACAAAGCCACATGGCAAGGCAGAAGATGAGATATGGATATTTTTCCCATTTGCCTCAGGTTTCATCATAGCAGTGTATCCTAGCATTGAGACTTTAAAGAAAGTAATAATTCTAAGGTTTCTCTCTTAAAATTAGGGTGTGATTGCATGGGTGCACTATGCCAGAAACATAGACAACACACTTGTGGTGTTGGGATTTATTGAGTAACAATAAGTTCACAAGGTAAAGCAGCTTCAGTAGCAGCAGTTTGCTAGCTACTCCCTCTTTCCTTGATAGCCTTGGCTGAGGCAAACTCAGGCTCTTTCATTCAGTCTTCATTACCAATGTTAGCTCTCAGATCACATACTGCACTTCACACAGTCAGTATATCTTTATCTTCTTTCCTTCCATCTCTCTCTGTATCTGTCTGTCTAGCTATCCTTTAACATCTATCATTTGATGGAATCACTCCAATGGGTTAAAAAGGCAAAGAGTTTCAAAGAGGTCTGAGGCACCAGAGCTGGGAAAGGATAGAAATGGGAAAGTCTCTGTTGATAAGACATCTTCCTGCAGCTGCTGCTGGTGGTGGTACTGGGAGAGTTAGAGCTGAGCTGCAGAAGTCAGGCAGAATGAAGGTCCAGACAGAAGAACTCATGGACATAGGATCAGCAGGTCCAGATGGGTGAGCCGCCAGCCAGCCATTGGATAGACTGTGTCAGCAGCCAGGCTGGGGCTGAAGTTGAAACCCCTTGGTGGTTGGTGGGTCGGGACTTCCTTGACTGACACACCAGGTGGTCAAACGACAGGTCAGGGAGCATCGCCATTGTAGTGCTTTATGGGTCCACGTGGAGGAGCTACACTCTTTTCTCAATCTGGTGTGTCCAATAACTTCTTGGACTTGTTTTTCCCAGTAGGATTTTAATACCCTCATGTGCTCCTATAGTCCCAATTCACCCTGATAAATTTGTAGAGGGACTTGCTTTCTACTGCCAGGAATAAGTCATCTGTAAGTTTGTGGAGTGAACCTAGGAGAGCCCTGGCTGACTGATGGTCAAGGTGACTGCGGATTGGTTGGGTTCTAGATATAGAGGGATTAGATAGGCCAGAGACTCCCATTTGTGGTGTCCTGGCGAAGACTGTAGGCTTCCCAGCCTGATCAGCTGGGATGAGAGCATTGCCTTTAGCTCAGTCAACTACATTGACCTTTGTATCGGTGCTGGATGTTGGTAGGCAGGGTGGGATATTACCAAGCACTGTTAAATAGTAAAAATTGAGCCCCACACTTGATGTTTTTGACAGAGCCTATGGTGGAGCTCCCATAAAGGGAGGGAAGGGAAAGAACTGCCCAAATCATGCCAAAACAGGGACACATGGGGTTCCAGAGGAAGGATCGCTCAGTACAGAGCCCTTGTTAGGCAGAGGGCTGTTGCCATCTTCACTGTGGCAGCGAGCTAGGGAAGAGGAGACGTTCTGTTTAAGTGTGTCCCTGAGTGGCTGGAACATGAAGTTTCTATAACGCTTTAAGGTATTTGGCTCAGGGTTGGGCCTTGCTCCTGAGTGTTCAGTGACCTCACTTTATCAGTGCCTGGGAATATCCGAGACCCAGGCTTGGGTTCAAGTACCCAGGGAAAACATGCAGCTGCAGTCAAGGTTCCGGGGAGGGAAGCACACAAGGGTAAAGGTGGGCTAGAGTGTTTAGGGCAGCCTTCCCCAGTGCTGCTTGGAACTTGCTATGTGTTGAGCTGCTCCTCTGACATCGCCATGGAAATAGAAAGTGATCTAGAGCTGACAACTGGAAGTTGCCTGTGTGTAACTGGTATCTGAAGCCATTGGATGAGGTCATTGACGGGTGCTCTGCTAAATGACCAGCATGTAGGTAGGGTGAGGCAGTGGAAGTAATGGGTGGGAAAGCCCAGGGCTAGTTAAAAGTACAGGCCAGGCATGATGACACACACCTTTACTCCGAGTACTATGAATGCCAAGGTGGAGGATCACCGTGTGTTCAAAGCCAGCTTGGCACTACAGAGTGAGTTCCAGGTCAGCCTGGACTAGAGTCCCTGCCTTGAAAAACAAACAAAAACCTACAAAGGACTTGGCAACAAGCCAAAAATCTTGAAGGTAAAAATAGACTACTGTGGTGGCTTCTCATACTTTGAGATCTTGTTGTCAGCTTTTAATTGTAATCCTTTTGGGTTTTACATGTGCATGTTGTGTGTGTGTGTGGTCTGCTGGGTGTGCCCTATGCACATGTTTGTGGAAGTCAGAGGAAAATGCCAGGTCTTCTCACACTTTGGTGTGTTTCCCTGTGATGGAGTCTCTCACTGAACCCTGGTGCTGTTTTTTTTGTCAGACTGACTGACCAGCGAGTCCCAGAGATTCTGTCTTTGCTCCTCAAGGTACTGGTGTTACAGGTATGTGTGGCCACGCTCAGCTGTGTATGTGGGTGTTGGGGAATTAGCCTGGGGGGAGTCAGGTCCTCATGCTTGCCCTGGAAGTTCTCTCACCCCTGAACTATCTCCCCGGCCCAGGTAGCTTGATCACACCTTCAGGTGGTGATTATTTGAGATTTGAGTATACTTTGAGTCTTTCCACCAAAGTTCAACAGGAACTGCAGATAGCTCCTTGCCAGCATCCACAATACACAGTTCCCTTTGCTTTAGCCATCACAGGAAGCACTTGTGCTAAACCCATGCTTCTTAGCCTTAGGTGGTCATTACATTTACAGCCATGCCTTACATCACTTGGTTCGTTGTATCTCCCAGCAACTTTCAAGTAGAACAAGACGCCAAAAGCAGCACCCCCACAAAGGTTGGGTGAGCACTGACGCCCACAGTGTAGTCAGGGTGACTAAGTAGAATTTAGTGGCACACTCCTCCCGTTTGACAAGAGCCCAGCTCTAGGTAGGATGGAGAAAACATCTGACTTTGTTTGGTGGCCCCTGATATTGCAACAGACAGACATGGTATGAACAGAGATGGCACATTGCCTGGGCCAGGTGAAGGGCCGACAGGGTCTTTCTGAAGGTGGACATTGTGATTCACCTGGACCTTTTCCTCTGGTTTGTGGTGACTTGTTTCCTTTCTGCGTGTTTCTTCTCTCCAGGTAGTGCCTCTTTGATACGGGCCTGTAACTGTATCTGAAGCTGAGCATGGTGCTGCGTTTGGGTCTTGGGAGTGACACATGTACAGTTAAGCATGAGAGGCTCCCTGTGGCCAAGTACAACTTTCTGCCAGAATTGACTAAGCAGAAGGAACATGGGCTTAATAGAAGCTTGTGACAATTTGGGACAGATTTTGCAGTCAGGCCAGCTTAAATTTTATCATGGAAACAGTGAAAATTTAAGAATTGTAAATAATTAATGAGGGACTCATTGAAACATAGGTTCTGTTTGCTTCCTTGTTTATGGGCTTGATGCTACTCGAGTCCTGGGGTTGAAATAACATGAATTTGTGACTTGCTGCATAGGACAGATTTTAGCATTTTGTGCTGTAGCAGTAGAAAGCTACCTACCCAAAATACTTTCAGGTGTATTTATCCATTGATGACAGCAGCACTGCTGCTGTTTCTTTTTTTAAAAAATCTCTTTAAAAGCTCAATTAGTAATACTTCTTTTAGTGAAACCCCAAGCAGACCAAGTTGCCCTTCATGATTTGTTTTACTTGGATTGACACCATCACAGGTGTCCCCTGATAGATAGTAAGCTAGTGGTATGACAGTGAGTTGGGTAGGAAATGTGGTGATTTCCATTTTTACTTCTGACATCTCACATAGTAGATGCTCAGTGTGGTACATGCCTGTAGGAGGAGCAGGAGTATGAAGGAGATGACAGCATTATTCTGGCGTAATGCTTGGACACCACTGGATCTCCATGTTCATCAGAAACTTCCAGAAGAGTCCCTATAGTCTCCTGTACTAAACTAACACTTGTTTGCAAAACCTTAACAGTTCTGGGAATTCATCTGACTGGCTGCTCTGGAATTGAGAAACATTTGCCTATGCCCATGTAGGTGTATTTAGTTCTGTGCTCTGCTCAGTCTATTGTGCCCACTGACCTTATCTTCTTCCTCCCTGAGTGACAGGCAGAGAAGTGCTGTCAGTGCCCCATGAGGCTGTGAAGATTATTTCTCAGAGTCTGGCCTCACAGAGTAGGAGGAAAACCTGGCATCATAGGTGTCCTACAAGTGGATGGTAGTAACCCTCCTCTTCCCTTCTCCATTTGCTGTGTGCTCTCTTAGGCAACAGAGAGCGTGATAAAGCTAGCAGACTTCAGCTAGCCTCGCCTTGCTGGTTTTATTTCAGTGAAATTGCCTTAAATCTCTGAGCCAGGTTCTCACGTCTGAAATGATAAGCTTTATCTCACAGGTGTATGATAAGATGCAGTGGGATCCTTTAAATGATACGGTAAGGCTGACACATGTCAGTGTCCACATCACCACTGATGACAATCCATTCGAAAGCCAGGGGACTTAGAAGTCACTACCTCTGGCATTTATTTGAGAAGTTAGCATGTCCTGATAGCAAAGGGTTGATGTGTTAATCAGAGCAGTGTCCTTTTCACATAAGTGAGTCAGATAATATAACAAACACCACTGATTTTTGAAAGTTAAAAAGGAATGGAGCTGTGCCAAATGGAACAAGAACTCAGGTTCAGAGATCATGGTCATAGTAAATTTAGCTACTGTGAGTCATAAGCAGTTTGTTAAACTTGGGGCTAAATTAAGCACAGTTTGCTCAGCTCCCACCTCAAAGTCCAGGTCCCACCATCAAGTGGGACCTGGACTTAAACCTAGCCTTGCAACATCAGACCTGGGGTGCCCAGTACACATTCCAACACACACAAGTGCTGCACTTTGTAACTTCTATGGAATCTTAATATCTAGTTCCTTGCATGAGAATGGTTTGGTACTGTTGTGGTTGTGACGGTTATAAAGAAACGATAGAAGTGGCACACAAAACAATGTCATAAGTATTTAGCTGTTAGCTCAAGACATGGTTTTACATTATATGGAATGAAGTAGTTGTCTATTTTCAGGGCCATGGATGACTGAGGAGATGAAACTTACAAAGGTTATCTGTCTACTAGAAGCCACTTTAGAAGGACATGAGAATCTGTAAAGAAGTTGTTGTAGAGGAGTAAGTGACCGAGGCTTCATCCCAAAGACCCACATGTCCGGGACTGGGTAGAGGAAGTAGTTCTGCCAGTGACTTTGGAGAGTCAGGTTTGTGAGCAGCTAGTGACGTCCTGTGTGCTCTCTGCTGGCGCCCGAGTCACTCACTCATCTCAAGCTCCAGATGCTGGTTTCTCTAGCAGAGAGCCAGTTCTTTTACTCTCATGTTGCATCCAGAATGTACTATATATTATAGTAAGTTAACTTAATATAGAAAATTTGACTTTGGGGGAGGGGGAAGGGGAAGGGGAGACAAGACCTCATTTATGTTGCCCAGGCTGGCCTTGAATTCATGATCTATCTGACTCAACCTCTCTTGAGTTGCCTAGAATACTGATGTATTACTCCCAGCTGAAAATTTGACTTGTGACAAGAACTTCATGCCTGTTCAGCATTTATAAAAATAAATTTTATTTTTATATATTGGCATCAGGCAATCCTTTTTTTTGGGGGGGGGTAGGCAGGCATTTGAGTTTGTTAACAGAGATCAGCCAGCTGTCTAAACTAGGTTGAGGTGGCATTATAGGCCTGAGTGGTGATTTTGCTCTGTGGCATCAGGCCTGAATGTGGTTGTGGTTGAAGGCCTCTGGGAACAAGACATTCTTGGGTTATAGGAATGAGAGGGTTGTTGATTGAGTGTCAAGGGTTCAACAGATTATTGTTAGAAGTGGGTTCAATACAAAGTGACTACAAATCAAATAAGCTACTTGAAAAATTTCCCAGAGGTAACTTTTGAAACTCTAAAATTAATGCTCGATTATATCACCTATCACTCTGGCTTTCCAGCTAAGTTTAATGGTTGACTAACGAATAGATACTTTCATCTGAAGAGGAATTGCCCTCACTTGGTGGTGGTGGTGCTCTGGATGTTCACTCTGTCTATGTACAATTCAATAATGTCCACAAACAGTCATTTAAAAAAAAAACACCAAAAAACCTACCATCTTATAAGAATGTCAGGACATCATGAGCTTAGAAGGATAGTTCACTGCAGTTAAAACATTTTGAGACCATTCTTCCTGTCTTTCTCTTGTGCCTATCTGCCCTTATGTATCACACATCTATAGTCAGAGGCTTCTGGCTTGGGAGACCGCCACCTCTGGTCAAAGTTGTGCCATGGGTAACAGCACCCAGGCAGCAATTTTGGTCCAAGTAAGAAATACATGATGGCAGAGAGAACATGGTTTCAAGGCTGGAGAAAAGTCTTAGCAGTTAAGATGCTGGCCTGCAAAACCTAAGAGCCCAGGTTCGATTCCCCAGAACCCACGTAAACCAGATGTACAAGGTGGCACATTCTGGAGTTCATTTGTAGTGGCTGGAAGCCCTGATGTGCCCATTCTTTCTCCCTTTTGCTTTGTCTCTTCTCTTTTCTCTTTTCTCTTTCTCTTCCTCTTCCTCTTTCTCTCTCTCTCTCTCTCTCTCTCTCTCTCTCTCTCTGCCTCTTTCAGACTTTTTCTGTCTCTCTCAAATAAATAAAAAGAAAGTAAAAAGAAACATTTTCTAGAGTCAACAGATTCTGGCATCAAATTCTAGGCTTCAAATTATTAGTGTACATGTCACTTTGGGCAGCTGCTCTCTGAACCTCAGATTCTTCTATAAAATGTGGGTACCATCTGCCTCAAAGCATTGTATTGAGTAAACAAATGTCCATACATGTAAATAAACATACATATGCACATGTATTTTTGCTAGAGCAAATAATCCTGTCTTTTCTGTATATTACAGTAAATGACCAGGTCCATACAGTTCATACAGCATAGGACTTCGTATCTGTGCTCAACTAGCAAGTAACTTTGATATTGTATTGGTAAAGAAGACTGGCAACAAAACTTTCTATCCATCATATCAGTTGCTTGGGAGGCAGAGCCCTCATTGTAGTTCTAGTTAGCCTGCACAAGTCAAATCACATCATCAACAAAACAGTCACTTGAAAGTAGAATTTTCACTTTCTGAAGTGATCCAAGTAAATTAACTCTGTAAATTATGGTCTATTAGTGTCATAATTGAAATCTCAGAAGTACATAGCATAGCCCAGACTAGGTCACGGTTTGTCCTTGAGTCCTGCAAAAGTACTCTGTTGAAAGTAGAAGTGGTATGGTACCCCCCCCCCCAAAGGACTGCCACGATGGGCACCAGTCAGCCACCGCTGTCAGCCTGCCCTGAGCAGTTACTTCTAATGCCTTGTCTATGTTTTTGGTGACTGTCCCAGTGCTTGATGATGTGGTTCACAGATCACTAGATCCAGAAAAATGTATGAAGTGGAGCCCGATGTGGTGGCACATGCCTTTAATCCCAGCACTTGGGAGGCAGAAATAGGAGGATCACCATGAGTTTGAGGCTACCCTGGGACTACATTGTGAATTTTAGGTCAGCCTGGGGTAGAGTGAGACCCTACCTTAGGAAGACAAACAAACAAACAAATCTATGAAGTGAAAATAAACACCATTTTCATAAATCTGCAGATAGGATCTGTTTTTTCTGTAAATATCTTTTTGTCATTTTTGTTTTTAGGCTGGCCTCCAATTCTCTATGTAGCTAAGGAAGTTGTTCAGAACACTGGCTCTGTCCCTACTTGTAAAAGTGGGATCTTCCAAAAGTGAGAGGTCATAATTACCCTCTAGGGTTTTGCAGGAGGATTGAGTGAGATGGCAGTTAAGAAATTGGGAATTAAATCCAGAATGAATGGTCATCGCTTTGAGTTTTAAATGTATATTTATTTATTTACTTACTTACTTACTTAATTATTTCAGAGAGGGGAAAATGGTCACACCAGGGCCTTGTAGCTTGCTGTAAATGAACTCCAGATTCATGCTCCGCATTGTGCATCTGGCTTACATGGGTACTGGGGAATTGAATCTGGATCCATAGGCTTCTCAGGCAAGCACCTTTACCACTAAGCCATCTCTCCAGCCCCATTGTGATTTGTTTGTTTTGTTTTTATTTTTCGAGGTAAGGTTTCACTCTAGCCCAGGCTGACCTGGAATTCACTATATAGTCTCAGGGTGGCCTCGAACTTGTGGTGATCCTCCTAACTCTGCCTCCCGAGTGCTGGGACTGAAGGCATGTTTCACCACGCCTGTGTTGTGATTTTTTTTTTAAACAAGTACTTTTGCAATAGTCCAGTTAAGAACTGACACCTTTGTTTACACATGAGGAAGCAGGCTTGGTAGCCTCCCCAGGGAAGCTGTGCAACTCCCAGAGACCCTGGCCATCATAATAGAATTGACTGTTGTTTTAACAGCTTATTACAGCTGAATTTTGTGGCTAAGGTGCAAGAATGTCATGTGTGCATTTGCCCACAAACTGCAGATGTGTGTGAAATAATGGATCTTTCAGCAACCCTGGGAAAGATGAAATTTAAAGGGTAGAGCTGTAACTGAATGCAAATGCAGAGTTGCCAAATGGCATCTGGGCTAGAAACGAATTCAATATGATGTGTTCCAGGTAACTCAGGCTGAGGACAGAAAATTAAATACAAGAAACAGTGTGAGAGGAAAACATTAAGTGTTAAATACACTAGGCCATAATAATAATCTTTGTTTTGTAACCATTAATAGACTCACACCAGTTTTCATGGCACAAAGGCAGTGTTGGGCAGGAGGGCAGTCACTGCTCTGTTTAAGGGATTCATGCAGAGTGCTTAGTATCTGAGCAGGGAGTATGCTAATACTTCTCTCATTCTGAGTGAGTGGAGGCAGCTACAGATTTCTTGTGGTGGTGTGTGACTGAGAAAGCTCCTGACTCTGCGCTGTGCTCAGAGCATTTTGCAGCTGTTTCTGACACTGCACTGGGCTCATTGTTGTATAATTATTTACCTATTTGGCCCCCCTGTCCTGAGCACTTAGGTATGTCAATCAAATGCTCCTTTGGCTCCAGCATGGTGTCTAGCTCATGGTAAGTTTGAGTAAATAAGAAATACCTCAGCTATCTCCAATAGCTCTTTTTACATTTTAGTTGGAATTTAGCCCAGTGTCAATCGCCTTTCAGTTATGTAGTCCAGACAACCCAGATTTGTAAACAGTTTCATTGGTAGGAAATTACTTAAGAGGCTGGAGAGATGGCTCAGCTGTTAAAAGCAGTTGCTTGCAAAGCCTGGTGGCCCAGGTTTGATTCCCCAGTATCCATGTTAGGCCACATTCAGAAAGTGGCCCATGCATCTAGAGTTTGTTTACAGTGGCAGGAGGCCCTGGCACACTCATACACAGACATATTCTTTTCCTGTCTCTATCTCTGTCAAATAAACAAACAAACAAATAAATAAAACTTTAAAAAATGACTTAGGTCATACTGGTATTAGCTTGAAGGAGTGAAGAATTTAACATCTAGCTTTTCAAAGCAGGAAAAGTCATAAATGAATTTGAAAAGAAAGACTTACTGTCTTTCCTTCTTCATAATTTGTGTTTTACACATTTCTCTGACAACAAACCATTTCATTTCAAAGCTGATGACATTTCAGTCCCTTGGATTGTATAGACTGTGCATTGGAGCCAGCAGAAAAGTAAAATCTGTAGACTGCAAAGCCACTACCTGTGGCTGATTGGTTCTAGGTTGGCCTTTTTATGAAGTGCCTTTCCCCCTGAAAGCAAAGAAGGGTTGCATAAATAGAGTGAATGTAGGTGTGCACAGGGTTGACTCCTCTCCATTGGTGAATGTGTGTGCTGAGATGCTGGGAAGGGCGGCGGGTGGGCGGAGGGGTGTTTTTACCCTTGCGTGTGTATGCATGTGGGGTTCTTTTCTCGAGGCAAATGTGTGGGCATGTGGGGGTGGTAGTTATCCATTAGTGAATGTGCTGGATGTGGCTTGTTCTTAATCACTGGTGAATTTGTATGCATGCAGGGCTTGCTTTTTATCCATTGAATGTGGATCTGAGCCAAAGTACAAGGTGGCCTACAGCCCAAGCAAGAAGCACTGCTAGTGATGAGTGAAGCTGAGTGGATCATGCTGAGCAGCACATCATATCTTTTTGTTTCGTTTTAAAGATTTTTTTGTTTCATTTTAAAAAATCTTTTTAAAATTTAATTTTATTTGTTTGACAAAAAAAGAGAGAGAGGGAGGGAGGGAGGGAGGGAGGGAGAAGGAGAATGGGTGCATCCATTCTCCTCTCCTCTAGCCACTGCAAAGGATCTCCAAACACATGTGCTGCCTTCTGCATCTGGCTTTACGTGGTTACTGGGAAATCGAACTTGGGTCCTTTGGCTTTGCAGGCAAGCACCTTATCTGCTAAGCCATCTCTCCAGCCCATAAATAAGTACTTTTTTTAAAAGAAGTTTTTAAAGAAAACATCACATCAGGTTTAGCTCTGAGTAAACTCTGTGAGAAGTGCTTCCTGCACTGGTGTCTCGGCCTCCTGTCCTGCCCAGCCTCTCTCCCCTTGCCCTTTTGCTCGCTCCCTTCCTTCTCTGTCTATCTGTCACTGACCTGTGGTCCTAGTATGGCAGCTGGACACTGTGCACTGACTCTTAGTATCTCTCAGTCCTGCTACTGTCTCTTATCTCAAGCTCAGTGCTTCAGTAAGAACAAGCAGAAGTGGGAAAGGAGAGCTACAGACTGCCTTTCCCTCTGTTCTCTTGGCGGATAGAGATTGTGGTTATTTTGAAATCATTTGTATCACAAGAATTGAGGAAGGCATGATCATACTAAGAGATGTCCTATGGAAAGGCTCGCCTGTATTCTAGACATAGCAAGCCTTCCCTGTGTTTTCCCTCTAGTCAGTATCAGTCACTCCAGCCAGTGCAGTCGCTCCTAGTTGCCTATTGATTCAGAGCTAACAGTGGCTGGTAGTGGTGGTGGTCATTTTATTTTATCATTATTGCATTTACTTGTTTTTATTTATGAAAAATAGAATTGGTGTCCTGTAGCCACTACAGTTGAACTCCAGACACACGTGCCACCTTGTGTGCTTGTGTCACCTTGTGCATCTAGCTGACGTGGGTTCTGGGGAGTCCAACCTGGGTCCATAGGCTTTGCAGGTGAGCACCTTAACCACAAAGCCATCTCTTCAGCCTGGCAATGGTCTTTTAACTTCCATTTGATAGTTATTGTTTTTAGTGGAAGCAGTCTCCCCTTTGGAACTAACATCTCTATGCTAGAAGATCTTCCTGTCTTAGAAACAAAAAGCAAAAATTTTGCTAGTGGGCCACTAGGTGTAATAGTGAATGGTGCCATTCTCATTTCTTGATTTGGGCCTATGGACTTGGCTGTAGACAGAATAGCACTATATTTTGGATGCTCATTGAGGACATACATAAACTCATGGAGAGCACCAAGCCATGCAGAACACTGGTACCTAGCTGAGGACAACACAAGCTTAAAAAGGCCATCCCCCATTCATTGGGCCAGCAGGCAGCCCTTCTTTAGCAGTAAAGTGCATTCCTTGGTCAGAACCAGAGTATAGTTTGTCATGCAGTGATGGGGCATCCTGTCTGTCCACAGACAATAGTTTTGGCAGGAGCATTGCATGCGGGGAAGGCAAACCCATATCCAGGGGTCTGTCTGCCTAAGGGCAAAGTGCTGCCCTTTCCATGGGCACTTAGCAGAGTTACTCATCTGATCAGCCTTGGTGAGTGGAAGTCCGTGTTGCTTAGCTCATGTAACTTCCATCCCTGCCACCATGGCTACTTCATCCGCAGCCCACTGGACACATGCCTGGGAAAAGTGGCTGGCTGGCACCCAAAGAACAGGCCGTCTTATCTATTACAGTCTTCCTCTGCAAAGGTTACCCTTGAGTGTCCATTCATGTGACATGAGTATTGGGATTTTTATGTATGTATTTTTAGCCCATGTCTATCTACCTGCTTTGACAAATTTCCTTTTCACTACTTTCCTCCTAATCATGTTCCTTGCAGAAGGTTCCCTAACTATTCAGGAAACCATGAACCATAGTCCATGAGTCTGTCTGTGATTGGACATCCCACCATTTTACCTTCCAAGCAAAGTGCACAGCCCATGTACTATCTGCTGGGAGGATTTCCCTCACCACTGTCCTCTTACGGGTGTGTCAGAAAGCAGCCCATATCCTGTACAGAGCCGTGTGTACACCGTGCCCTGGTCATCTTCACTGTGAGCTGAGGTGGCTACTTGCCATGAAGCCATAAGTGCAAGCTGGGAGAGGAAAGGGTCTGGTATGGTGGTAGGAGTAGAGATCATGGATATTTGGACCTTCTTCATATAACTCATACTCTCAGAGTCTGCTTGAGCCTCATCACACATATATCTCCTCACCCATGATAGTGTACTGCTATGCACACCCTGTTTAATGGGTGATGATCAGACAGATGCCAAGTCAAAACAGATGAGGTGTCACGGTAGCTTGATTTCCTGAGATCATTCAGTCTCTCCTAAAGCTCACTAGCATCCACAAGGCATTATCTGTAGAGGATGGCAGGACTTTGCTTCCTAATCCAAGGGTCTAAACTGTGGTCTGCCATGGAGACCCACCAAAATCTCTCTGTCACTGACTCTCCAAACACCATTGGTTCTGTTGGGCCATGTGGCCCTGGTGATGAAGAGAGAGGCTTATAAAGCAGTCATTAAATAGGCTGGGGTAACACAACCAAGCAAACACATCTTGCCTCTGATGTCCAGCGACACCCATCATGTTAACACATACAAGTGTGCTTTGCAGCACGGTGTTGTGGTGGACAGAAACTCAATTTAGGGAGCTGTAGAGTCAGCTGTGCATTGCTGGCAGAAATCACCTGACCAAAGAGCACCTTATTGAGGGGGAAAGGTTCATTTTGGCTTACAGACTCAAGGGGAAGCTCTGCAATGGCAGGGGGAAACGATGGCATGAGCAGAGGGTGGCCATCACCGCCCAACATGAGGAGAAGGGAAGAGAGGGGAATGGAAGAGAGAGGAAGGGAAGAGAGGGGAACGGAAGAGAGGGGAACGGAAGAGGGGAAGGGAAGGAGAAAATTATTAGCCTTTATCCTATGCTGGTCATGTCTTTTGGCCATCCAAAATTAGCCACCTTTCTCATAGGTCATAGGTCTTGCACCTGCGGACTTAGGACTGCGATGCGTGCCTTTCCAGAGTGTGGCTGTGTCTTCCATGTTTTCACCTTCCCAGGGTGGGTTGGCTGTCTTGTGAGTACCTGGTAAGGAGACTGTTGGACAATGAAGATTCTGGTTTCCTCTTAAAGAAACCATGAAGGGCAATAATGTGATGATAGTGCATGGCCAGGCACTGAGCATCACTTTTTGTTTGTTTGTTTGTTTGTTTGTTTTTTGAGGTAGGGTCTCACTGTAGCCCAGGCTGACCTGGAATTCACTATGGAGTCTCAGGGTGGCCTTGAACTCATGGGAGTCCTCCTCCCTCTGCCTCCCGAATGCTGGGATTAAAAGCGTGCACCACTACATCTGGCTTGAGTGTTACTTTATGTAAGCACAGTGTGAGACAGTTGAACCAGGGTGTTCTAACCCAAAGAGAATGTGTACATCTATTGTGAAAAATAAACATTTCAAGCCAAATATAAAATAATTTTATACCTATTAGATTGGGAAAAGTTTAAAGGAGGAGGCACTTTTGAGTACAGTAAGGATTTACGTTAGGGTACAGATAAACTGCTGGCAGGGTGAAAACAGTTTCCATCACTTTACAAACAGCCTGGCTGGGCATGGTGGTGCACACCTTTAATCCCAGCTCTCAGGAGCAGAGGTAGGAGGTAACCATGAGTTCAAGGCCACCCTGAGACCACATAGTGAATTCCAGGTCAGCCTGGACTAGAGTGAGACCCTACCTCAAAAAACCTAAACCAAACCAAACCAAACCAAAAAAAAAAAAAAAAAAAAAAACCCCACAAGGAAATAGCCAGGTTATAGCAATGCGAGCTGCTGAGTTCGTTCTGCTCCTAGGTGTATACTCCAGAGAAGTCTAGTACAGTGTTCATATGCAGCAGTGTCAGTAGTTGCAGGTGTTGTCATCTTTATACTTCTGACACCAAATATGTGGTTTTTGTTCACATCAGCACCAAATCTCCAACTGTCTGAACACCCACTGAGTGTCATCAGTTTAGTTCTGACACTACCTGGAGTTGGCAATCAAGCTCCATGAGGTCAACCACTCTGTTCTACAAGGCTGCCCTTAGTAACAACTTTGGGTCCCTGGTTTATCCACACTTGGCTAGAAGTTGAAGTCCCCCTCCATTCAGGTTGGATAATTTTCTAGAATGGCTTTACTGACTTACCTTACCTTACTTAGCTTATCAGGATGTTGTAAACGGGGAGTGGGGAGAAAAAAAAAAAAAAAACAGCTTCCTAGTTTCAGGTCTTATATTGATGTCTTTAATCTATTTGGAATTGATTTTTGCATATGGTGAAATGAGTGGGTCTAACTTCATTTTTCTACATATGGTCATCCAATTTGTCCAACACCATTTGTTGAAGATGCTGTCTTTTGTCCAGTCTGCATTATTGTCACCTTGGTCAAAGATTAAGCAGCTATAGTTACTTGACCTAAGGTCTATGTCTTCAATTCTGTTCCATTGGACTATGTTTCTGTTTTTATTCCAGTACCATGCTGTTTTTGTCACTGTGGCACTATGGCTTTGTAATACAACTTTAGATTTATTATGGTGATACCACCAGAGGGATTTTTTTTTTCCCTGAGAATAAGTTTGGCTATCCGAGGCCTTCTGCCATTCCATATGAATTTTGAGATCATTTACGTAATTTGGGATCTCTCTGTCTTTGTAATGAAGGCATTTAGGGCTATGAATTTTCCACTTAGGACTGTCTTCATTGTGTCCCATAAGTTTTGGTAGGTCATGTTTTCATCATCGTTCAGTGGAATTTTACAATTTCTTTTTTTTATTTCTTCCACGACAACCTACCCCTTGTTTGAAAGTGTGTTATTTAGTCTCTAGGAGCTCGTGGAGTTCTTGATGTGTCTCTTGTAAATTTCTAGCTTTAAAGCATTGTGATCTGACATGCAGGAAGTTACTTCTGTCTTTAGTGGTGAGGTGGGTTTCTTAAAGACAACAGATAAAAGGGTCCAGTTTTTTGATCCATCCTGATAAACTGTGTCTTTTGATGGGTGAGTTAAGACCATTAATATTTAAGGTTGTTGCTGTAGGTTTGAAGTAAACCCTGCCATGATGAATTGTTTATGGGGTTTGGTGCTTTTTTTGTGTTTTGTGTATTTTGAGCCTGTTCTTTTGGTTATTGTGATCATCTTCTTCTTGTTTGACTGTTCTGTGTAGAAAATTCCCTCCAATATTCTCTATGGACTTGCCTTTGTGGTCATATAATCATAGAGTTGACTTTTTTAATGGAAAGTTTTTCTTCTACCATCTATTATGAGTGATACTTTTGCTGGGTAGAGTAGCTTGGGTTGGATGCCATAGTTTTTTTTTTTAGACTTTGCAGTGTTCCATTCCAGGCCCTTCTGGCTTTCAGGGTTTCCATTGAGAAATCTGATGCAATTCTGATGGAATTGCCTTTGTATGTTGTAAATTGTTTCTGTCATACTGCTTTTAACACTCCCTATTTGTTTTTGTTGTTGAGAGTTTTAACTATAATGTGTCTTAGAGAGTTTCTTCTTTGGTCCTGTTTGTTCGGTGTTCTGTGGACTTCCTGTATTTGAATGGGCTTTTCTTTTGAGACATTCTGAAAATTCTATTCAATAATTTTGTTGAATATATTCTCTATGCCTCTGGCCTGGATTTTCCCTCCTTTTGGTATACCCATGATCCGGATATTTGGTCATTTTAGGGTATCCCACAATTCCCTCATTTTCTGTTCACTTGATTTTTTTGAACTTAGCCGTTTTTGGTCTCCCAATCAATTTCTTCTGCCTTGTCTTCCAGGTCAGAGGTTTTGTCTTCCACATGAGTAACTCTGTTGGTGAGGGTTCTAGAGAGGGTTTTTTTTTTTTTTCACTAATTAAATACTTTATTGAATAAATACAATACCAAACAAATGCATCCAAATGCTTTAAAAAAAAAATCAAGGCCCTTCTATTCAGGCTAATGAGAAATACAATAAAGGCAGATATGCTAGTTTAACATAATTGGCTGACTTTATACAGCACTTATATCTTTTAGTCCACAAGTATATTATTAAATGATAGAGAACATCTAATACAACCATTTCTACAGAACTAGGAAATAAATTTCTAATAAAGAAAGGTTTTACAGACCCCCATCTTTTATACCCACCCCAACAGTCTAACTCTAAAGAGGATAAAGCCAATGCTTTTCCTCACAAGAGCTCAGGACTAAAGTCACTTTGCTATCAAAATCTGTGTTTGTGATCCGTTATGAGCATTGAGACAAGATTCAAATATTCCCAAAGAAGCACAATGCACGTTGTGATCGCCTATTCAGCAATAGGGAGCACTGCATTCAAAACTCTCATCCCAGGAATTAGATAAGGTCAGCCACATTCATGGGCATTTCCTCCACTGTAGTATTGTAGAAAGTCTCAATGTCACGAAGAATCCTCTTGTCTTCTTCAGTAACAAAGTTTATAGCCACACCTTTCCTCCCAAATCGACCCCCTCTGCCAATTCGACTCGCTCTTTTTACAGTGTGCTGTTTCGCTTAAGATTCCACGTCCTAAATTAGGTCAACGACGTTTCTGAGCGCCATCTCGTCATCAACTGCTGCTATCGACTCCTGTGAATATAGTTTTCACGATTGGTAGGTAGATCATAGTTTATAACCAATGACACTTGTTGCACATCAATCCCACGAGCCAACAAGTCAGTCGTGATCAAAACACGGCTTGACCCTAATCGGAATTCCCTCATGATAACATCTCGCTCCTTCTGGTCCATGTCACCATGCAGAGCAGAAACTGTGAAGTCCCTGGCATGCATTTTCTCAGTGAGCCAATCCACCTTACGCCTTGTATTGAGAAAAATCACAGCCTGTGTCATTGTCAATGTCTCATACAAGTCACAAAGCGTGTCCAGCTTCCACTCCTCTCTCTTTCAACATTAATATAAAACTGTTTGATTCCTTCAAGGGTTAATTCTTCCTTCTTCACCTGAATTCGAATTGGATCTCTCATGAACTTCTTGGTCACTTCCAACACATCAGTTGGCATTGTGGCAGAAAGCAACACAACCTGAATGCTTGTGTTTAGTTTTTGGAAAATCTCATAGATTTGATCCTTGAATCCCCGGCTCAACATTTCATCTGCTTCATCCAAAACAAACATTTTGATCCATTTTGGAGAAAGGTATCTTCTGTTTAACATGTCAAACACTCTTCCAGGTGTACCAACAACAATATGTAGTGCTTCAGCCTGCAGCTTCTGCATTTCATTTCGAACATTTGTTCCGCCAATGCAAGCATGACATGTTGCTCCCATGTAGTCGCCAAGAGCTAAAATTAGCTTCTGGATCTTTAATACAAGGAATAATAGCTCTCTGCTGAATAGCTAAAGGCTTCTCAAAACCGTAAGCATCACGAAGAAGAGACTCCTTTAAATTCATATCATCAAAGTTATCAACAATCTCATTCCAGTTGCTCTCGATGACACCATCGGGGTCCATTCCCTCTGGGCCGCCATGTTCTCTGTTATAATCCGCGGAGCCACCAGACATGATCCGACAAACCGCTCAGCACCTGACTGGAAAGCTAGAGAGGTTTTTATAATTTCTATTTGATTTTTGTTTTCTGTTGTGTTACTTTGCATCATGTCCATCTCTTTTTTTTTTTAATTTTTTTATTTTTTTTCTTTTTCAAGGTAGGTTCTCACTGTAGCCCAGGCTGACCTGGAATTCACTATGGAGTCTCAGGGTGGCCTTGAACTCACAGCGATCCTCCTACCTCTGCCTCCCGAGTGCTGGGATTAAAGGCATGTGCCACCACGCCCAGCATGTCCATCTTTTTTGAGGTATGATTTCAATTTGAGTCTGATTTTCTTGATGCTTCCTGGAATTCATTCTTGCATTTGATCATTTCTTTATTAAGCTTAATCAACCAGTTTTTGAGATCTCCCATTTCTTAATTCACCTTCAATTTATTCATATCTCTTTGGAGGGTTCTAACATTTTCTTCAATCAAGTTAAGCCTACTGTCAAAAGCTGAATGCTCTAGGAGACAATTCTGTTTGGTTTCATTGATACGATTGTTGGTTCTCTGATGGTTTGCTTCCAGTTTGGTGTTTTTGTTTTTTTTTTTAAATCAGGGTCTCACTGGTTGTTGTGTTTTCATCTTGGGAATGAATTTCTGTTGATTTCTCTGTGATTTCATTGGAGGCTTCCATAGTAAGACTAGGCATCCTTGGTGGAGATCTCTGTTTTCTGACTTCTTTTGTTTTTTTTTTTGCATTATTTTCTACCCATTTTAGGAAGATTCTTTATTTTATTGAGGAGGAAGCAAGTTTTTGTTCTTTGGCCCATACACCCTCTGGCTCAGGTGATCAAGGATGTTGGTACCTAGTGGCCAGTCAAGATACCAGAGCAAAAGGCCTGATTCCACAGCTCACACAAGGACCAGACCTCCCCAAGCAAGGCATAATGGGACCTACCAGGACCAGGAGACTGGTAGAAACTATGGGACAGGGATATGGCCTACTCACTCCATACCAATGCTCCCGCGAGTGCACAGACTGGTGCAGGGAACCCCAACCAGGGAGCTGGGGAGGAGCCAGGAAATGGGTCTGGCCTCCTCACTCCATACCACTGCACCTGCCTCAATGTTGGTTTGTTTTTGTTCGTTTGTTTGTTTTTCTTCATACATAATGTGTTTTGATTACTCTTCTCCCATTCCTCTTCCCCATTTTTGTGTTCCTTTTCCTCTCATGATCTGCTTTCAAGTTTCATGACATCTACCCATATTCAAACCCACATATATACATATATACAAAGTTAAAAGCAAATATTTGCATATGAAAGAGAGCATACAGTTTTTATCTTTCTGAGTTTAGATTACCTTGCTTAATACTCTAATTTCCAGGTCTACCCATTTTACTATAAATTTCTATTTTCTCTAACATCTGAATAAAACCCTAATGTATGTGTGTGCCCTGTTTCCATATCTATTTGTCTGTTACATTTCCTTGATTTTGTGAATTGAATAGCAATAAACAGATATACAAGAATCGTTGGTAGGATTTAGAGTCCTGTGGTTGTTGGCCTAGGAGTGGTATAGCTAGATTATAAGGCAATTCAATTTTAGTTTTTTGAGAAACTTCCATACTAATTTCCATAATATGCCAGCTTACACTCACCAGCAATGAGTAAGGTCTCTACTTTCCCCACATCATCCCTCTCATTTATTGTCATCTGTTTTCTTGATGACAGCCACTCTGACTGGGGTGAAGTAGAATCTCAAAGTAGTTATATTTGAAACTCCCTGATGGCTAAGGGTGTTCAACATTTTTTTTTAATTTTTTTATTTATTTATTTGAGAGCAACAGACACAGAGAGAAAGACAGGTAGAGGGAGAGAGAGAATGGGCGCGCCAGGGCTTCCAGCCTCTGCAAACGAACTCCAGACGCGTGCGCCCCCTTGTGCATCTGGCTAACGTGGGACCTGGGGAACCGAGCCTCGAACCGGGGTCCTTAGGCTTCACAGGCAAGCGCTTAACCGCTAAGCCATTTCTCCAGCCCGGTGTTCAACATTTTTAAAAAATATTTTTTGGCCATTTGTACTGCTGCTTTTGAGAACTGTTTATTCAATTCATTAACATATTTATTAATTGACAGTTTGGGTTTTTTGAATTTTACAGTTTCATATGTATTCTAGATATTAAATGCCTGTCTAAAGTATAGCTGGCAAAGACTTTCTCCTATTGTATAGTTTGTTCATTCTGCTGGTTGTTTTTTTTTTTTCAATTTTTTTTTGTTTATTCTTATTTATTTATTTGAGAGCAACAGACAGAGAGAGAAAGAGGCAGATAGAGAGAGAGAGAGAGAGAGAATGGGCATGCCAGGGCCTCCAGCCACTGCAAACGAACTCCAGATGCGTGTGCCCTCTTGTACATCTGGCTGACGTGGGTCCTGGGGAAGCGAGCCTCGAACCAGGGTTCTTAGGCTTCACAGGCAAGCGCTTAACCGTTAAGCCATCTCTCCAGCCCTGTTTTTTTTTTTCCCCCTGAAGCTTTCTAATTCCATGTAATCCCAGTTTTGTTTTGTTTTGTTTTTTCCAATTACTAGAGTTATTTCCTGTGCTGTTGGAAAGTTTTAGCTTACCCCTGTAGTTTGGAAGTGCTTCCCCTAGTCATTTCAGCATTTCAGGTTTTAAATTGAAGTCTGTGGTCTGTTTTGAATTGATTTCTGTGCAGGGTGAGATATGGATCTAATTTCATCCTTCTATAGGTAAATATCCAGTTTCAGCTGCACCATTTGTTGAATAGGGTGTCTCCCCTCCCCCCCCTTACAGTGTATGTTTTTCTTACCTTTGTCAAAATTAGGTAGACAAAGGTTGTGGCTTTGTTTCTGGATCTTCTGTTCTCTTTTTCTGCATGTCTGTTTTTGAGTTCTGACCATGCTGCCCTTGTCACTATGGTTCTGTAATATAACTCAAGGTCAGGCATTTTGATACTTCCAAGCAGTGTTCTTTCTGCTTAGGATTGATTTAGCTATTCTGTGGCCTTTTGTGTTTCCACATGAATTTTAGTGTTGTTTTTTTTCCTAGTTCTGTGAGAAATGTCATTGGAATTTTTATGGGGATTGCATTTTCTCTGTAGCTATTGTTTGGTAACATAGCCATTTTCACATTTATCCTCCCAATCCATAGGCACATTAAAGGCATTTCCAGTGTCTGTTGTCTTTTTTGATTTATTTCAGTGTGATGATGTTTTCATTGTAAAGGTCTTTCATGTCCTTGTTTAGGTTTATTCCTAAGAATTTTTTAGGTGATTGTGAATGAGATCCTTTTCCTAATTCATTCTTAACAGGTTTGTTGCCATAGATACACACACACATATGCACATATGTACATATATACATACATATACACGCACACACATACTGGATTTTGTATGTTACTTTTGTATCTAGCAACTTTTATTTAATAAATAAATAAATGTTTATCAGGTCTAAAAGTTTTCTGGTGGAGTCCATAGAATCTTTCTGTAGTCTTACTGCTCTATCTAAGATCTCAAACACAATACTGAACATGAATGAAGAGAGTAGGCACCCTTGCTTTGTTCCAGATTTTAGAGGAAGGGCTCTGTTCCCCCCATGCAGTGTAATGTTGACTGAGGTTGGTCATATGTAGATAGCCTTTATTGTGTTGAGGGGTCTATTCCCAATTTCTTCTGAACATCTCAATATGTTATATCTTGCTTTATTCTTGTTCTTTTAATGAGAGAGAATTGGCACGCCAGGGCCTCCCGCCACTGAAGTTGAGTTCCAGGTGTGTGTGCCACTTTGTGTCATTGTGCAACCTTGCGTGCTTGCATCACCTTGTGCATATGGCTTGCGTGGGATCTGGGGAGTCAAACGTGGGTGCTTAGGCTTTGCAGGCAAGTGCCTTAACTGCTAAGCCATCTCTCTAGCCCTCTTGCTTTATTCTTGCTCCAGGAGGTTGAATGGTGGTTTTGCATTCATTTCTGGAACCTTACGAAGTTATTTCCCCCTTGTATTAGTCAGGGTTCTCTAGAGGAACAGAACTGCTAGAATGAATTATTTTTTTTTTAATTTTTATTTATTTATTTATTTGAGAGCGTCAGACACAGAGAGAAAGACAGATAGAGGGAGAGAGAGAGAATGGGCGTGCCAGGGCTTCCAGCCTCTGCAAACGAACTCCAGACACGTGCACCCCCTTGTGCATCTGGCTAACGTGGGACCTGGGGAACCAAGCCTCGAACCGGGGTCCTTAGGCTTCACAGGCAAGCGCTTAACCGCTAAACCATCTCTCCAGCCCTAGAATGAATTATTTTAAAAAGGGAATTTATTATATTATCTTACGATAGCCCAATAGCAGTTGCAGGCCCGAGAATCACAGAACCTGGTAGCTGCTCAGTCCACGTGGCCAGATGCCTCAGCAGTCCTGGTCCGGCACCGCAGATGGCATGGGAAGGTGTGGAGGTTTCCTGGGGAGCCGCTGAGTTTCAGTCCACACAGGTCTTCAGTTGATGCATGTCTTTAGTCCGCACTGGTCTTCAACCCATGCTGGAAGGCATCAAGCAGCTCCGGCACAGCCAAATGGAAGGAAGGAAGGGGCTCTTTTCACCCAGAGCTTCCTTATATGAAGTCCCCCTCTGAGTGGGGCTGCCCGCTCTGGGGGAAAGGCTCACTCTGGGGGAAGGACTTCCTCCTTCAGTGAATCCTTCCTGGAAGCAACCTCAGAGACCCACCCAAAGGGATTTCTGTGGATTACTAAACGGATCAAGTTGACATCACCTTAACTATCATAAGTCTACCCCTTGTCAACTTGACACCAAACCATATCTCCTTACATCATACTTAATTGCCAAATGAAAATAGTAACAAGCTCATAATTCTGCCTAACATGGTATAACTATTCCATGTACAACCAGAAATGCAAAATCTTTCCCCCAACACAAAGCTTAGTCTCTAATATAATAGGTCTAATATAAATTCATCCATTAGCTAGTGATATAATATTGGTGTAGATATATACAAACACTCTGTATCAAGGCAGGACAGAAACATTACAATCACAGTCCTCGTTTCTGTAACTGGTCACATGGCCTTAGCTGGTATTTGTAACTGCCTTCTTCTACTACCCATTCTGTATTTCCTTCACCTTCAGCAAGCACTTCAGCAGGTCTTGGTTCTTTACCTGGACGGGTGACCCATACCTTCATTCCTGAAGGATCTGAGCCATTTATCACACTACTTTTATTGGGTTGTTGCAGTCGTCCATTGACTCTGACAACAGGACATGGTAACACTAAGAGGTGCCCGAAAGGATCTTCTGCTCTCCAGACAAACTCTTCCTTACCTCCATTGTGGAGGAGCAGTCCAGTTTCCCCCTGGTAGTCTGGATCAATCACCCCTGCTATCACTGTAACTCCTTTCTCAGCCTGTTCACTCAAGGGTATCAGGAGCCTGAAGTGGCCAGGGGGAAGTCTTAGCTTCCAGTTCAATGAAATATTCTTTGTGTCTCCTGGCAAAAGCACTCCCCCCTCTGGGACCAAGACTTGTAGGCCAACAGAGTGTAAGGTTGCGGGAACAGAAAGCAAAAGTTTAGCTAATGGGTCACTTGGGGTGGTGGCAAGTGGGACCATTCCCATTTCCACCCTTTGATTCCTGGACCCGAGAATCCGGGCTATAGGAGAAACAGCACCATATGTAGGACACTGACTTCAGAGCATATACAGCCTGCTGGAGGACACGCCCCCAGCCCTCCAAGCTGTTGCCATCTAGTTGGCGCCGTTCCACCGTTCTATAAAGTCAGCTGCTTCAGGATGGTGGGGTACATGGTAAGACCAGTGAATTCCATGTTCATGTGTCCACTGCTGTACTTCCTTGGCGGTGAAGTGAGTTCCTTGGTCAGAAGCAATGCTGTGTGGAATGCCATGACAGTGGGTAAGGCATTCTATAAGCCCACAGATGGTAGTTTTGGCGGAAGCACTACGTGCAGGAAAGGCAAATACATACCCAGAATAAGTGTCTATTCCAGTCCTGACTGTTAGCATAAATCTGTTCAATAAGATCTATTCTTTTCTAAGAAGGCTTAAAAATTTCAAGAGGGTGGGACAACTCAGA
Organism: Jaculus jaculus; assembly: GCF_020740685.1. Classification (NCBI taxonomy): domain Eukaryota; kingdom Metazoa; phylum Chordata; class Mammalia; order Rodentia; family Dipodidae; genus Jaculus; species Jaculus jaculus. Next base: position 8,686,487 of record NC_059110.1, on the reverse strand, counting down.
AGGTATCATAGTCCTGGAAAGAAGTGACTGGAGTACTGAGTAACATCTCGATCACGCCTTCCAAGCTCAGGGTCTAATGCGGAAGAGGTGGCAGAAAGAATGTAAGAGCCAAAGGAAGGGCAGGACTCTTTACAACGTGCTCTCTCCAGACATAAAATGGCCTGGATATCCATGACCTCACAGTGCCTGACACTACCTATACAAGACCATCATAAGAGAAGGAAAAGATCATGACATCAAAATAAAAGAGAGACTGATTGAGATGGGGAGGGGACATGATGGAGAATGGCATTTCAAAGGGGAAAGTGGGGGGGGGGGAGGGTATTACCATGGGATTTTTTTTATAATCATGGAAGTTGTTAATAAAAATTGAGGAAAAAAAGTTTCAAGAGGGAGTGTGTAACTATCAGTTCCAGGGAAGTGTCTTGAAGAAGCAGGGATTATGAAGTCATCCCCAACTCATCAGGTGAATAGACTGTTAGAGGTTCCCTAGCCCCTAAATTCAGGGCTCTGCTCTGAATTCTTTTACAGTCTGTGGGTGATTCCACCAGTGGAGTTCTTATCAATAAATTGAACTAATTAAATGAGTGGATGAGGACTGGATTCATGAACATTTCAGTGAAAGAAATAAATTGGATTACCCAGGAATTAAATTTAAAGCTTTTCTCGGATGTAGCCAGTGTCTGAGAGCACTTAAGAAGAGAAACTTGCCAGGTGTGGTGTGCATGTCTTTAATCCAAGCACTTGGGAGGCAGAAGTAGGAGGATCGTTGTGAGTTCAAGGCTATCCTGAAACTACAGAGTGAGTTCCAGGTCAGCCTGGGCTAAGTGAGACCTTACCTCCTAAAACCAAAAAGAGAGAGAGAGAAAGAAACTGACTCCTATAATTCAACAGGAAGGAAAAAAAAAAAAAAAACAAAAAAACACGCCATTAAAATGTGGCCACAGGGGCTGGAGAGATGACTTAGTGCTTAAGGTGTTCACCTGTGAAGCCTAAGGATCCAGGTTTGATTTCCCCAATGCCCACATAAACCAGATGCACAAGGTGGGACATGTGTCTGGAGTTTTTTTTTGTTTTGTTTTGTTTTTGCAGTGGCTGGAGGCCCTGGTATGCCCAATCTCTCTCTCTCCCTGTCCCTCTCTTTCTCTCTCTCTCTGTCCCTCTATCTCTCTCACGCTCTCTGCCTGCCTCTATCCCTCCCCCCTCTCTTATAAATAAATAAAATATTTAAAAATGGGTAAAAGATCTGAACTGGCTTTTTTTTTTTTATTAGGGCTGCAGGGATGGCTAAGCAGTTAAGGCATTTGCCTGCAAAGCCAAAGGACCCAGGTTCAATTCCCCAGGACCCATGTTAGCCAGATGCACAAGGTGGCACGTGCATTTGGAGGTTTGCTTGTTTGGTTTTTTTTTTTTTGTAGTGGCTGGAGGCTCTGGCACGCCCATATTCTCATTCTCATTCTCTCTCTCTCTCTTTTTCTCCCCTTTCTATTAAATAAATAAAAATATTTTTTAAGAAAGAAACAGTGTATTTATTTAAAAATATTTATGTAACACTACCTACACAAGACCATCATCATAAGAGGAAGAAAAGATTATGACATCAAAATAGAAGAGAGACTGATTGAGATGGGGAGGAGATATGATGGAGAGTGGAATTTCAAAGGGGAAAGTGGGGGGGAGGGTATTACCATGGGATACTTTTTATAATCATGGAAAATGTTAATAAAAATTGAGAAAGAAATAAAATAAAAATAAAAATATTTATGTGTTTGCAAGCAGAGAGAGACAGAATGGGCATGCTAGAGCCTCTTGCCTCTACAAACTAACTCCAAATGCATATGCTATTTGGTGCATCTGTCTTTACATGGGTACTGGGCAATCGAACCTAGGTCATTAGGCTTTGCAAGTAAGTACCTTAACACTGTGCTATCTCTCCAGCCCATAAACAGACTTTTCTAAAAAGATACATAAATGGTCAACAGGTACTTAAAAGTATGCTCCATGTTATTGATCATCAAAGAAACACAACACAAACCACCTCAGAAGCATTAGGGTGATCTAATAAAGAAATAGCCCAGAGTGGAGAGAATGTTTAGAAACTGGAACACTCATTGGTGGTAGATGGGAATGTAAGTTGGCAGAGCCACTTTAGAACACAGCCTGGCAGTTCCTCAGAAAGTCGAGCATAGAATTATTTGACCTAGCAAAGAGAAATTAAAATATATGTATATACAGAAAACTTATACACAGATATTCATAGCAGTATTCTTTATAATTCCCCAAATATGAGAAAATTCAAATGTTCCTCAACTGATGAATGGCTAAACAAAATGTGTCCATGCAATGGAACAGTATTGACCTCATAAAGGAAGGCAAGTGTTGATAGATTCTACATGGGCTAGCTTTGAAAGCACTACTCTGAGTGTAAGAAGTTGATCACAATAGGCTTGTGTGATTTCATTTCCATAACATGTCAGTGGCTGCCTGAGTAGTAACGAAGGGTGCAGTGGTGATTGCTAAACAGTGTGGGCCTTTCTTAGACTCATTAAAAATACTCTAAAATGGAGTCCAGCATAGTGGATTATGCCTTTAACCCCAGAACTCAGGAAGCTGAGGCAGAAGAATTGCAGTTAGGTTAAGGTCAACCTGGACTACAGAGTAAATTCCAGGTCAGCCTGGGCTAGAGTGAGACCTTACCTCAAAAAGGAAAAGAAGGGATGGAGAGATAGCTTAGTGGTTAAGCACTTGCCTGTGAAGCCTAAGGACCCCGGTTCAAGGCTCGGTTCCCCAGGACCCACATTAGCTAGATGCACAAGGGGGCGCAGGTGTCGGGGGTTCATTTGCAGTGGCTGGAAGCCCTGGTGCACCCATTCTCTCTCTCCCTCTCTCTCTCTGCCTCTTTCTCTGTCACTCTCAAATAAGAATGAACAAAAAAAAAAATTAAAAAAAAAAAGGAAAAGAAGAAAAAGTTCTGAAATGCTCTGTATTCAGTGTGCAAGTCTGTAGTTTTTACATCCCAGTGTTAAGAGAGGGCATAATACAAAGTATGTAGTTTACAAAGACTTGCTGGCTGGCTGTTTTGTGCCTGGCCCTGCTGAACCCAGGGGAACAAAAATAAAGAAGACTGGTGAGGAAATTGGGATGGATGAGCTCCAAGACCTGTGCACACTAGACTGTATAGAAGACACCAGGCACTGTAAGCCGGTATGTTTGAAAGGTCTGGGATGGCGTCCCCACCACATATCAAAAGGGCAGAATGTAATCCAGGCCAAGGTGGCATAAACATGTAGTTAAGTATGGTCTTTCAGGCCCAGAGGTAGGTCAAGTGTGAGGAGCAAAAGGTGGCTCTGGAAAGGGAGGTGGACTTCCCAGTCATCTGCCTCATATGAAAGATGAGGACATCACAGTTCATAGGGTGCTTGACTTCAGGAGACTAATGAGACACAGCTCAGAGTTACTGAATGTTTGCCACGGGTCTAATACAGTGTAAGTGCCCTCAACAATTTGATAAGAATATGCCATGACCCTGTCCCCCCACCCTTAGGAGATGAGCAATGAGGCAGCCAAAGGACCCCAAGGCTTCCCACAGCCTTGTAGATGGCAGACTAGTGACAAAGTCAAGAGTAAGTTATAGCAGCCAGGCTCCAGCATGCCACCCTCCACATTTGGCTATGAACTGCCACGAGCTGATGTAAAGACACTGTTCTCACAGGATATCCTGCCAGTCTCAAGATGCTTTGGGACCGCGGTGAAAATGATTAAGTGCATGTTGCAGTCATTTTGTTTTCTTGTTCACTTTGACTTGTTGCTTAAGTACAGGGTAAGGAAGTGAGTGATGATAATCACAGGGCTTTCTTAGCTGTTTATATTTCAATCTTTAAATTGTGTTCTGTTTAGATGTACCAAAATCTTTTGAACCTTGGTGATCTGGTTGCTTACTGCAGTAGTTTCTTCTGTGCGTACCTGTCAACACCATTTGGAGGGATTCTGCTTCAGAAAGTGGATACCCACTAAATGGGACTTGTTTTACTCTCCCTGAAAATAGTTCTAGGTGTAGGAAGTGCAGTGGCTAATTTTACAACCCAAATATGCCTCTAGCAACCCATCCTGTTTTATCTTGGATTTTCATACCTTTAATTGCTTTCAGTAAACATTAATTGAAAACATTGTAAAATGATCTAACATATATTGGAGATAGTAACAGGCAGGTACTTTTTGAATAAAATAATCAGAAGCATGGTTCAGAACTTGGCTCACCTGATTTAGAAGAGCACACTTCAGTGCACACTGTACACACAGGTTCTATGGCTCTCAGCAAATGAGAGGCTTTTTTTCCCTTTAGGTCAGAAAAGCTGTGCCTTAGGATGCCTGGGCACATCAGAGCACGATTTGGGCAACTAAGAACTTGGTTGGCCCCTGGCTGGTATTCCTCAATACTCTGGTGTGTCTTGACATCATTGTCAGCTAGGCTGGAGGGATTTAGAGAGCAGGAAATAAGCTGCTGGGAGATGAGACTGAGGCTGAGTGCTGTAGACAGGAGGGGAAATGAGAATGAATGAGCCAAGGAAAGGACAGTAGCAGTCCCAGCTTGTTTTTAAGCTGAGAGCCAATTCAGGGAAGTCACCCAGCAGCCAGCTGAGCAGTTAGTGAAGAAGCCCGTGAGTGGGGCCATGTTTCCAGTTACCTTTGCATCGCAGTGGTTAGGAATCACAAAAGGGAGCTGGAGAAATGGCCAGTGGTTAAGGTGCTTGCTTGCAAAGCCTAATGGCCCTGGTTTGATTTCCCAGTACCCATGTAAAGCCACATGAACAAAGTGGTCCATATGTCTGGAGTCATTTGCAGTGACATGAGGCCCTGGTGCACCCATTCCCCCTCTCTCTGTCTCTCCGTCTACTTGCAAGTAATAATTTTTTAAAGGAAAGAATTACAAAAGGATGAGGTTGAATCTGTGAATGCTTCATTTACCCAACAATAGCAACTATTGTCTTAAGACCCAGAAATTTTTCTTAATATTAAAAATAATGTTAAGGGCTGGAGGGATTGCCTAGCAGTTAAGCTGTTTGCCTGCAAAGCCAAAGGACCCTGGTTTGATTCCCCAGGACCCACATTAGCCAGATGCACAAGGGGATGCATGTGCCTGGAGTTCATTTGCAGTGGCTGGTGGCCCTGGCGTGCTTCATTCTCTCTCTCTCACTCTCTCTCTCTCTCTTTCCCCCCCCTTTCTCTGTCAAATAAATAAAATTTAAAAAACATTAAAATATTTTTTTTTGCCTCTCCTCTTTTGTGGTCATGTTACTCTGTGCCTCTGTAAGATACTTTCCTGAAGAAAAGGTTTTCTTGTTGATATTAAGTAAATATGCAGCTGTAAATGTCAGTGGCTAGTAAAGGCAAAATAGTAAAAACACACAAAAAGTGACTAATGTATGTCCTCTGAAATATGAGACTTTATTTTCAAATGCTATTTTATTGTCAGCTTCTAGTAGATGAGTATCACTGTTAATCTAGGAAGTAATTTAAATACTGGTCAGTCATGAACATCATGTTCCATTGTGTTACCTGCTCTAAAGTGTTAATGATCATGGATTTCATAACTGTCTGTCGGTAGTGACCAAATTGTAACTGCATGCACATTTGTATAGTGTTTTGCCAAATTACTATTGATCTGAATAAAGCCGGCTTTATTAACATGGGGGGTGTGTGTGTGTGTGTGTGTGTGTGTGTGTGTGTGTGCGTGTGTGCGTGCGTACACAGTGTGTGTGGTGTAATCACACATGCAGGAACCAGAGAACATTAAGTGTCATCCTGTATCACTCATCAGTGTTTTTTTGGGGGATGAAGGCTCTGAGCTGCCATTTTTTGGTCAGACTGGCTGACCAGCAATTCTTCATTTTCTACTCCCCACAGGACTGGGAGTACAGTATATTTGGCCAAGCTCAGATGTTTACTTGAGTCCTGGGGATCAAACTCAGGTGGTTTCAGGCTCTCTTGCTTACACAGCAAGCACTCTTACCTGTTGAGTCTGGATACTCTGATAGTTTTGAAATTCTAACTTTCATGACACATTCAGTTGCCGTTTAAAGACTTCCGTTGTTGGTTTGCCTTTTTAAAATAAAATGGAAGTATTAATTCAAATAGAATATTAAAGCTAGATTTACATAAGTGTATCTTAATTTGTTGTTCCTTTATCCATCCATGAAGGTCCCCTCCCGGGTATGTTTGCAACTCTATAATTCTGCATGGAGCACATAGGCTATCTGTTTAGTAAGCTCCAGTCCATGAGGCCACAGATGTTTTATCTACTGTCCTTAGCTCATAACAGTGTCTGGATCCCCTTAGGCACACAAGCAGTATTTGCTGTTGTTAAAATGTCTTTGAGAGTTTGAAGTAATACTTAATATCTTTTGTAGTTGAGTATAATTTAACAAGGATCATAACTTCTGATTGTATAGTATCCACTTGCAAAATGTACTGCAAATCCCTGTGCCAGTATTTGAAGATGGCTGCTTTCCTCAGCAGCACAGATCTACATCGACAAGCTGACAGTGTGGTGGATGGTGTTAGCACTGTACATACAGAGCTGGCCAGAGCCCAGGAGGGCTGAACATAGACCTCAGCCACATGGGCTGCCTGGTGGTTCCATCCTCACTCCGCAAGTTGACTGGAGTGTGGGGAGCTGTCACTGGATTACATAAGTAGTGAGCGTCAGGTCTCAAGAGATCATAAACTTCGTAGCTTCCTGTTCTTTTGTGCATTTTAGAAACACTGTGTAGTATTTTCTCTTGAAAAATTTGAGGTAAGTGAAGCATGGCTGACTCAGGGCCTATGGTCTGAAAGCAGAAAGTGTGCTTTGGACAGGTGAATGTGATGGAGGTTTGGCACTGTAGAGGTCTGTGACTATGCCCATTAGTTCTCAGGCTTTTAACTTCAGAATCTGAATTGGAATTTGGAAAGCATTTTTGCTAGTATCAGGCACCAAGTGCTGGGAGGATGAGCGCTCTTGCTGGTGAGTGGTGTCCTTTTTCCCTGACATAAGGCTGCATCCACAGGTCTATGGATGTTCTGACTTCCAAGCTTAACTTGCACCTTACTGAGGGTGGAAAGTGTGGTTTATACCTTCCAACGTGACACTTGTCACACAACATGAGCATGATAAACACTTACATGCTGAATGTCTGACCAGATCGTTCAACACAGTCAACGGGAGAGGCTAGTACGGGTAGTCTTGGGACACTCCTATGGTGAACTTTGAAGTATTAGTTTTGTGGCTCATATTCTCTGTGCACTTGCCCCAAGCCCTCAGCACTGCTTATGTTTTCCTGGCTTTTGTGAGGATGGGTCTCAGACTTTTGTCTCACAGAACTCCTGCCAAATATTCTGGTGTTTTAGATAAGGAAATTATAGTTGACAAAGATGAAAGTAATTTACCTAGATTCAGAATTTTCTGTATGTAATCAGTAAGTTATTTTCTAGTTTAAAATTTTTTACTAGTGTATATTAATTGCACAAAAGGAATTAAATTCTTATACTCCCAAAACTGGAACTTTATAGCTTTGTATTTTCACTGTGATAAATCCTAAACAACTCTGACCTTCCAACTGTAAGTTTTCACATTGTCCTTGTTGAGATGTGGAACTCTTCAGAAATAAAGTAGTCCAGAAAAAACATAAAATTTAAGACTTACCTTTTTTCTGCACTAAATAGATCATAATGTGACTTAAAAATACAGTGAATTTTATGAAAACTGTTTCCCCATAGCTCAGGGCCAGCAGATGAGGGTTCATTGCGCACCTGTGAGAAGCAGGTGCTAGGTTCAGATAGGTCCTCTCTCTTCCTAACAGTGGGCATATTTGAGCTGTGTCTCCTGTGTGCTCAGGTACCTGCTGTTTGCCAGGATGCCATGTTAATGGTGTCTGGATCCATGTAGGCTTTACCAGGTCTTTGCCCCCACTAATCACCACATTCTCCCAGCTCTTTTTTTATTTAGTTCTGGAGTCTGAGCACTTGTTGGAAGTAACCTTGGCCCACTGGTTTCTCTCATTTGATGAATACTTTCTTGTTGTTTTTCTAGGTTGTGCTGGTGAGGTGGAATGAGCCATACCAGAAACTGGCCACATGTGATGCAGATGGAGGAATATTCGTGTGGATTCAGTATGAAGGCAGGTGGTCTGTGGAACTAGTTAATGACCGTGGGGCTCAGGTGAGTAGACGGCAATCCTGCTGTATTGAAGATCACAGGCTGAGGGCCAGAGCCCCGTGGGAGCTCGGCCTGCACTGCAGTGCTCGCCTCCATGAGGCAGAGGGAGAAGTAGAACTGAAACCTTCTCTCTCATTTAGCGCTCTCTGTCACTCCACCAGCTGCTCACCCGTGGCTGCTGCCATGAGGACTTAGGCTGTACTGGATCTGTGAATGGTTTTCTAGCCACAGTGTTGTGGTGACATGTTAGGTTTGGATCTTCTAAAGTGCTTCTGGCACCTCCCTTTTGTGCTGCCTTGTAGAAGGTATTGCCCTGTACTGTGACCGGCGCTTCTTTCCCTGGGAGTGCCGCAGGATTGCTTCTCACAACCTGCTCTTCACGTGAGGACGCTGACACTTTCTATCATGTTTCAGTAGCGTAGCCGCCTGTTGTCATCTTCAGTTCACTCTTTCTGATACAATTTGTCTTCATCTGAGTAAAACTGTTGCTCAAGGCTGCCTTGCTGAGCTGTTGCTGTTTCTAGAACTCTTCCATGGACTGTCCTGGCTTGTGGTACTGTTCTCCAGTGCGAGGATGGGCCACTTGGCAGTCTATATTTAAAGTCACACTTCAGAGCAGGCAGGTGGAGTTAGCAAAGCTCACACTTGAGAAGAATCCTCAGAGTGTTTATCGATGCAGCTTCTGTCTCCTGCTGTCCATTGCCCTGAGATGGCTTTACTGTACACTTCTGACTTAGTGGATTCTCATCCTCCCCTTTCCCTCCTGGGCTTAAATAAACTATGAACTACCCAAGTTGGAAAGAGACCAATAAAGTGACATAAAATTGTAAGACATTCAGATGTTATTAACAGTGAGTGTCAGGTAGGTTGAGGGTCTCTGGGGTAAACATAGCATAACTGACTCTATAAAGCCATGTCAGTTTCAGGCGTGCCCCTGAAGTAAGGAAGGGAAGAGATGGTGCCTGCCCTGCGACCACCCATCAGCCTTTGAAGGACACATGCAGATGTAGCGCCTGCATGACCATGAGAAGCTCGTGTCGCTGTGAGGCCGGTGCAGTGGTCAAGAGCATGTGCTCTGGATTCAGACAGCAATGCGTTAGAAAACTGAGTGGGAGGCAGTTCTCTGTGCCTGTTTCTTCGTCTGTAATACAGGGACAATAGTGGTGCCCACCTCCGAGTAGCACAGTGAGGATTAAATGAAGCTGCACCTGACAAGCAGTGTTCATTGCACTATCTACACTGCATGGGACCGTGATGCCTGCAGTATCCGATAGCGCTGCTGCGTGGTGGACCTGCCACAGAGCCCCTGTCCTGTCCTGGAACAGTGGCCATATGTCATCCCCAAAGACAAGTTTCAGGCCTGGAGGTAGTGATTCCTTATGGAGTCTGTGAGGTGGACACTTCTCCAAGGTGGCCTCTGATGTGGCAACATGCTGTAATTCTTTGTCCAGCTAAAGCACAGAAGCTTTATTTTCTCAGAGAGGCCCCATGATGTGGTGAGATTTGTCTTCAGATTTAGGATGGCAAGAGCATTTTATGAGTTAGGATATGTGCACCAAAGTTCTTGGCCTTCTTACATGTTTTCCTCTCACTCTTCATATGAACTTCAATCTGAAAACTGATTATTTTCAGTTAATAGAAGAAACAAGGTCAGGAATGTTAAGTAACTTGCCTAAGGAGGTTGGTTCATGGATGCTAAAGCCAGAACTCAAACCCCATTTTCATTCCAAAACATTCCACTACTGTTCCCAGACCAAACATTGAAAATAAAATAGGAATATGATGGAGAATGGAATTTCAAAGGAGAAAGTGGGGGGGGGGGGAGGGAGAGAATTAACATGGGATTTTTTTTATAATCATGGAAAATGCTAATAAAAATTTTTAAAAAAATAAAATAGGAAGGAAGGAAGAAAAGAAAAATAAAATAGAAAAAAGAAGGGAAGAAAAAAAAAACCTATTTTCTCTGGGGCAGAAATCTGTGTCATTCATAGAATATCCCCAAAATGCCCAGATTTAATTATTGTTTGAAAGGCATCCCCCACCACCCAGGCCCCACTACATGATTCTCTCCTGGTGCAGCCTCTCTGAGCAGGAGCACCCTCCCCACACCATGACCTCCATGTGGCAGCCTTGTGGTTGATACTACTTGCCACATCTTTCCATGTGTCCTTCCAGAGAGATTTCAGAGCAGATCAATGTGCCAGAGACAGGGAAGGTAGAGCGAGGTGTGTCCTGAAATACCCGACTTACCCGCACTGTGGGACATCTGGCACCATCCAGAGCCGGTGCCTGCCACACCACTAGAGTAATTGCTTTATCTCAAACCTGATTTTCATTTTTATGTACGTTTGCTCTCTGAAACTTACCTTTAAACCCATTGAGCAGATGCCATCATTAAATACTGACATTTGGAAGGTTTTGGTTGCTTTCAATGTGAATCAGCTCTTACTTGAGTAAAGTCAAGATGCCATACGTGGGTGCCTGTGGGTGAAGACACTGATGGCTGTACATAGCTGGAAAAGCACCCGGTGGGAAGAGCAGTTCAGGAGCTTGTTGGAGCAGCAGCCGTGAAGCCAGCCCAAAGGAAAGCACTTGTTTCAAAAAGAATGACAGATCATCCTTCCGTAGAACTTGCCTTCATCTGTCATAAAGTAATTGAACATTTGGCAAAAGCTAAGCAATACTTAACAGTTTCTTTTCAGGAAATGGCTCTGAGGCCATTACTTCACAGTGAGTGGGACAGTGCGTGCATTCTTTGACAGCATTAGTCACTGAGGGTGGCTGTGCCAGGCTCGCCCACGCAGAGGCAGTCTGATGTAAAGCTGCCGCAGGTCATGGTGCGGCAGGGCTGCTGCTCAGCTCTAATTACTCTGAGAGCTCTCTTTAGTGAAGCGAGGGCACTGTAATCCTTCCTCTCTGCAGCTAAAAACCACAGAGAGGGACATTTCTGCTGTCTTCTCCTCAGCACTGAGTACTTGGTACTTGGCTTCTCCTCGTTTACATTTATATTTATATATGCCTGTGAGGGGTTGTGGTGCTGAGGATGGCACCCAGGTCCTTGCATACACTAGGCCGCACATGATCATGGTGCTACACCTCCCGCCCTTGGGGGAAGAAAGCATCACATGTGCAGTCAAAACACCGTGACTCATTACATACATAGTCTGGAATCTGAGCTAAAGTTTTCAGATAGTGTCGAGAAAAGGTATGTGCTGTGTATTCTGAAGCAAGGTTGCAGTGAAGGCATGCAGTGTAACACAGGCAAGCCCTGCCAGAAACACCTTGAATTTCCTATCAGTTACTTTCTCATTGCTGTGCCAAAATACCCCTCCAGAAGCAGCTTAAGGGAGGAAAAGGTTTTTTGTCAGCTTACAATGTCAAGAGAAAGTTCATCCTGGTAGGGAAAGCATGACAGGAGCAGGAAGCAGAGTCACATTGTCACATCCTCAGGGAGGAAGGAGAAAGGGAAAAAAGAGTGACAGAACAGGAGGAGGGGAAGGGAGAAAGGCAGAGGAGCTGAGCTGTAACACTTCAAGGCCCACCCTCAATGCCATACTTCCCTCAGCAGGGCTCCACCTTCAAAAGTTCTCACAACCTTTCAGAACAGTACCACCAACTGGGGACAAACTATTCAAACACATGAGTCTATGAGGGACATTTCATATTCAAACCACCACAGATTTATTGTGTATTTGATTTTGAATTAATTTTTGGTCATTGAATACCAAGAAACCTTGGACTGTTGCAGAGTCTTTGTAATTTCCACCACATTCCTTTGTGACCTCATTTAAGAAGCTGAACAGAGGGCTGGAGAGATGGCTTAGTGGTTAAACGCTTGCCTGTGAAGCCTGAGGACCCCAGTTCGAGGCTCTATTCCCCAGGACCCACATTAGCCAGATGCACAAGGGGGCGCACACATCTGGAGTTCATTTGCAGTGGCTGGAAGCCCTGGAGCCACTCTCTCCTCTCTCCTCCCCCCCCCCCGCCTCTTTCTCTGTCTGTTGCTCTCAAATAAATAAATAAAAACAAACAAAAAATAAATAAAAAGAAGCTGAACAGAGTCACTTTAGATAACAGTAATGATACTGTATAGTTATATAACCATATACTATATAGTTAAGCAAACAAGCAAAACCTTAAAGGATGTTGAATGTTTTCATCACAAAGAAATGACAAATGTTTAAGGAAATAGATGTAGAAGGGAAGGTTCACTAATATCTCTGAGAAGCTTTTTTACTTAGCTGTATGTTTCAGCCTCCTTTTAAGATGTTTTCCTTTTATTTTTCTATTTATTTATTTTGTTTTTTTGAGGTAGGGTTTCACTCTAGCTCAGGCTTACCTGAAATTCACTCTGTAGTCTCAGGGTGGCTTTGAACTCACAGGGATCCTCCTATCTTTCCCTCCTAAATGCTGGGATTAAAGGCATGTGCAACCACACCCAGCTGTTTTTCTTTTTAGTACATACCCTTTTCAAGAAACATAGTTAAGGCCGGGCGTGGTGGCGCACGCCTTTAATTCCAGCACTTGGGAGGCAGAGGTAGGAGGATCGCCGTGAGTTCAAGGCCACCCTGAGACTACAGAGTTAATTCCAGGTCAGCCTGGACCAGAGTGAGACCCTACCTCGGAAAAAAAAAAAAAAAAAAGAAACATAGTTAAGGTCTGGGGGACGGTTCAGTGGTTAAAAGTGATCACTATACAAACCTGACAAGGGAGCTTGGATCTCCAGAACCTAAGTAACGCTGGCTGCCAGTGGCGCGTGTCTGTAACCCCAGCCTGCCTACCGCAGCAGAAGGTGGAGTCAGGAGACTCTCAAAGCTCATGCATGGGCCACCTAGCAGCAGAAAACAAGAAAAACCATTTATGAAACAAGGCAGAAGGTAAAATGGACAGTGAAGGCCAACACCCTGAGATTGTCCTCTGACCTCCACATTGTATCAGGACACACGTGTGCCTGTGTGCACACATGCCAGAATAGAAAAGGTGTGTAGTTCAAATGTTAATAAACAATAGCAGCATATTTGTAAGCTGAAAGAACTTTTGTATGTCTGTTACATTGTATGTGCTTCTGGAGAAATACTGTTTTATGTTCTTAAGAAAAACTAGATAGTATAATTCATTGGGAAGTGATAGGAACCCAGAGTTCCAAGTTTACCAGAAACATGACCTCGGAGCAGCTGCCTCCCAAAGCCAGTGTTCCTGCCACTGCAGACATGCTGCTGAGCACTCAGTGTGAGCCTCTGGCCCCTGCAGGAAAAGCATGTCCTTTGCTGTTGGCTCAGTTATTTTCTTTTTTTTTTTAATGTAATATATGTAGTAATAGTGTCAGATTTTTAAAGAACGTTCAGTATTTCCAAGTCTAAGCAACAGTGAAGATTATAGGTAGTAATATTTGTAAGAAAAAATTAAAAAGAAACAAAAATAGTACAAACTGGAAAATTAAATCAGGGTGGTAGAGAGAAATCAAATATAACACTGACTAGAAAAAATGTAAATGGAGTAAGTTCACCAATAAATAATAAAACTTGACAGATTATAAAGTTTTTTTGTTTTATTTTGGTTTGGTTTTGGTTTTTCAAGGTCAGTCTCATAGCTAGGCTGACCTGGAATTTACTATGTAGTTTCAGGGTGTCCTTGAACTCACAGTGATCCTCCTACCTGTGCCTCCCAAGTGCTTGGATTAAAGCCGTGTGCCACCATGCCCGGCTCTCAGATTTATAATTGTTACAGCTTGTGTATAGGCTGTTAAGTCTGTATGTAAAGTTTAAGAGTATATGCAAGTTTATCAGGCTGCTGTAGCTGTATCTGTACCAGACAAAGTATTACTGGTTGTTGCAGTCTGGTTCACATTGCTGGCAGAAAACACCCAACCAAAAGCAGCTTGGGAAACTGGGGAGGTTTGTTTGGGCTTATAGATTCGAGGGGAAGCTCAATGATGGCAGGGGGAAGCAATGGCATGAGCAGAGGGTGGGCATCTCCTCCTGGGCAACATTAGATGGACAACAGCATCAGCAGAGTGTGCCAGACATTGGCAAGAGGAAGCTGGCTATAACACCCATAAGCCCGCCCCCACCAACTATGCACTGCCTCCAGGAGCGTTAATTCCCAGAGTTCCATAGCTGGGAACTAGCATTCAGAACTCCTAAGTTTATGGGGGACACCTGAATCAAACCATCACCCTGATTCATACAAAGCAGATAATAATAAGCATTATAGTTTACCAAGGTGTTTTTAATATGTATATTAGCTATTTTCGGGTGGCTGTGATTAAATATCCAAGTAGTAACTCAAAGGAAGGAGGCTTGGCTTCAGCTTAGAGTGTCGGTCCATGGCGGGAGAGGCATGGCAGCGGAACCAGTCACTTCCCATCAGCATGCGGAAGCTAAGTGTGGTGCTGCTGGTGCCTACCCCTTGTCTTGTTCATGCAGCCGGAGCCCGGCCCACGGAGCACAGCCACTCACATGGTGGTCTCTTCATCACAGCTAACCGACTCTAGAAAACTCCTCACAGACACGCTCAGAGACTTGTTACCATGGTGAGTCTAGCTCTTGTAAGAACTGAGATTAAAGCAGTGGTTAAGTGGCTAAAGTGAGAGAAATAGAGAGTTTTGCGCTTCCTAGGTGTGTGCTCTACCATGAAAGTACGCTTGTATGCAGCCCACTCTTCATATAGTAGACCCGTATTGTCTGCAGGTACACAAGAGGAGCTTAAAATGTTCACCCCAACATACTGAAGGGAAAACGGTTATTTGGGGAGGGAGGGATTGCTTGGTGATTAAAGGTGCTTGCTTGCAAAGCCTGCCAGGCCAGGTTCAGTTACCCGGCCACCCACATATAAGCCAGACAGACATTTGTTTGCAGTAGCAAGAGATTTTAGTGCACGTGTATGTGTGCACGTGTGCATACACACACACAAATAAGAAATGTAAATAGATGTAATAAATGCATTTGATAAACTCAATACCCAAGCATAAGCATTATTTTCCACTTAGATTTCTGTCCCTTCATATTGATGAAGGGAATGTTCTTGGCAAGGTTGGAAGGAAATAAGAAATTTAGAGCTTTACTGTTTTGGTAAGTAAGTAACAGACATTGATGGAGAATCCCTTACTAATCCCAAGTGGGAAGTTGTATAACTGAGTAAAAAAGTGTCCTGGAGCCACGCCTCCCTGGCAGAGCTTTTGGCTCTGCTGTTTGCAGACAAAGGATATAAATGTATATAACTACATATAAGTGGCTTAGCCCTTTGATCTCTCTGTTGACAAGGTGACACAATTCTTTCATAAGTAGTTGTTATTGGGGCTTAATGAATGAATGTACCCAGAGTACCTACATTACTGCTGACATTTTGCTCCAGACATTTTTACTATAGCTTTACTCCCTTCCTTTCTCCTTCTACCCTGCAGTGCTAAGTTCAGAACTCAGTGCCTTGTTCATACTACCTGACGTTTTACCCCTGGGTACAACCCCAGCTATTGGCTTTGCTTATTTGAGATAGTCACACTTGTAGCCCAGGTTGGCCTTGGAACTGCATGTACATCATGCCTGGCTGCTATAGCTTTTCAAATGATGCCTTTTATGTTGTTTTAAGGCCACCTTTGTCATATGGCCAAGTTAATGGCTATGTCTAGGCTTTTGATAAACTTGTTTTCCCTTTCAGGTAACAAACTGACCCCTCTTCTCTGTTTCTCAAAGGTGAGTGATTTCACTTGGAGCCATGATGGGACTCAAGCACTTATATCATATCGAGATGGTTTTGTCCTGGTTGGTTCTGTCAGTGGACAAAGGCATTGGTCATCTGAGATCAACTTGGAAAGTCAGATCACATGTGGCATATGGACGCCTGATGACCAACAGGTAATGCTGCTGGAATGTCAGTGTTAGTGCTACCACAAGAGCTAAGAAGGATAAGGGGCAAGAGGAAGGGAGAAGGCGCAAAAGTATCACAACAACAGGGTGTTGGGGAGATTACAGTTAGCAAAGTGCAAGTATGAGGAACCGAGTTTGGTCTCCAGCACCCATGTTAAAGCTGACCATGGTGACACAGTCCTGTAATGCCAGTACTGGGAAGGCAGGAAGAAGAAGAACATTTAGACTTGCTGGCCACCCCATCAGCTGAATAAGTGAGCTGCAGGTTCATTGAGACACACTGTCTCAAAACATAGGTGGATATCAATTGAGGAAGACACCCAGCATTGACTTGTATCTACATACGTGTATGACCACAGTTTTGCATACCACATACACAAAACAAAAGAGCTTAATAGTAGAGTCTTTGCCTACATGCAGAAGGCCCTGGGTTCTGTCCTGGACACATGAGTCAGGTAGGGAATCTCAAAGGAAAAGCAATAAAATTGTCTAGGTAAAAAAATAAGTAGCCTGGTGTGGTAGTATACACCTTTAATCCCAGCTATTGGGAGGCAAAGAAGAGGATTGCCATGAGTTCGAAGCCACCTTGAGACTACATAGTGAGTTCCAGGCCAGTCTGGGGCTAGAATGAGACCCTACTTTGAAAAACAAAAAAAAAAAAAAAAAGGAAAACCCAAAATTCACTGGGCATGGTGGCACATACCTTTATTCCCACCACTCAGGAGGCAGAGGTAGGAGGATCACTGTAAGTTTGAGGCCACCTGACTATATAGTAAATTCCAACTCAGCCTACGCTGGAGTGAGACTGTGCCTCAAAAAAATAAACAAAAAAATGTTTTTAAATTTTAAGCAAGCAAAGAGAAACATATTTCCTACCAGTATGACAAACATCAAGTTAATATTTTAATAAATTGTTGATATAAATTTGTTTTAAAAGCTACATAAATAATCCGTATGTGGTGGCACATGCCTTTAATCCCAGCACTTGGGAGGCAGAGGTAGGAGGATAGCTGTGAGTTCAAGTCCAACCTGAGACTATGTAGTAAATTCCATGTGGCCCTGGGCTAGAGTGCGACCCTACCTCGAAAAAGCAAAAGTAAAAGACAAAACAAAAGACCTACATAAAAAGCTAGTTGATAACTAGATGACAGATATAAATAACTGATTGAAGAGGTAGAATGGTAGAAAGGAGGGAAGAGAAGAGAGTTAAACTATTGACAATCTAGGAGGGAGGGAGGGAGGCAAGGAAGGACTAGGTCAAGATTTGCCCTTCAAAGGCATGCCTCCCATGATTTAGTTTCTCCAACCAGGCCTCACCTTCCACAGTTCCCCTATCTCTGAGCAGTCTAGTGAAATTTTAACCCATCGCTGGATTAAACCATTGATTAGGTCAGAATCTTCATAATCTAGTAATATCTCAGACATCCTCACAGACACATTCACAAATATCTTGTAAGCATCTCTCAGTGCAATTGTCATATTCTATCTGTGCCATATTTCTTATCTCTTGCATAATTTGAGAATTAATAGTGAACAAAGAGCATGAGGACAACTCAGGTACCAGCCTCCTGTTTGTAATTAGTGATCAAGACTCAGCACTGGGTTTTGACATGGATAAGGGCTGCTGTGGTCCAAGTGGGTCTGAAGGCAGACATCAAAGGAAAACAGTAAGGTAGCTCCAGGTTTACTGAGACTCTGTCTCAGAGAAGTAAGACATAAAAGTGATAGTGGGGACATTTGACATCCTCCTCTGGCCTCCACGTGTGAATACATCTATGCACATGCATTTACATATCATACATACCCCTGCACTTACCCAAAGAAAAAGAAAGAAGAAAATCTCTTAAAAGAATGTGCATTTGTCACCGGGCGTGGTGGCACACACCTTTAATCCCAGTGCTAGGGAGGCAGAGGTAGGAGGATCACTTTGTGTTCAAGGTCAGTTTGAGACTAAAGAGTATATTCCAGGTCAGCCTGGACTAGAGTAAGAGCCTACCTCAAAAACAACAACAGGGACTTCCAGGTAAGATGGTGGCATAGGAGCCACACCAAACCAGCCAAGGGAGAGATTTAAGCAAATCCCCAGCAAAGTACACTCTTCTTCTGGAAAGTGAAGTATAGGTTATTCATAGACACAGTGGAGAAGCCGAAGAGACCAAGATCCTCAGAAAGGAGGAGGAACATAGCCAGAGGCCTACTGAGGTGCTTGCAGCCCATGATCCATGCTCTGCGCACCCGCCCAGCACTGAACCGACAGGCGTGTGGCAGCAGCAGAGACCAAACAGCAGATTTTTCAACTTCATCAGCCTTCTTGCAAAGTTAAGAAGTCTGAAGGAAAGACAGCTAAGATCAACCAAAGAGCTACTGAAAGTGCAAGCAACTCCAGAAAGCTGAACTCCCCTGTCCCCTACCATCAGAACCACGAACATCTGGCATTCAGCCCCCAGTGGCAGCACGGCCAGCTGAACTGATCAGAACTCCAGCTCCACACCACAACATGGAGGGACCAAGGTGGGGGCTCAGTATGGGTGAGATTGGAAGCCATCCCAAAAGTTAAAGAGGCTGACTAACCAAAAAAATAAATAAAAAGGTACACAGGCCTGCATTGGAAGAGCTAATCTTGCTTTCCTTGTCAGGGCAGGTTATGAGTTATATATTGTTGGTTGGCTTTACCATTTTCAAATAACCTGTATTTGGGGGTTGAATATTGTTGCCTTTGATGCTTTCAGATTTATAGGGCCTTTGTCTTTTGCGTCTGTCATGATTGGGGGCAGGGTCTGGTGCAGATGCAGGTTGACCTGAAACCCAATTCAGAACAGAAATCTCTACCTCCCAGCTGACAAGATTAAGGGTGTAGAACAACACATACCCTAAGGGGTTTTGGCTTTATAAGACTATCTGTTTGTTTTAATCCCCAAAATCGCATACTTTGTGCTGGTTTTTATTGATTGTGTATGTTACTCGGTTGAAGTTTAGAATTTGCCAGTAAATTATTTTACCCAGTCTACTAGAATGCTTGCTTAGCAAGCAAACCCAACACCTAGGATTATTTCTGTGGCTTGATTGGTGGACAAGAGCTACAACTAGCACTTTGAACTCATATCCTGAGGGTATATAGAGGTGGATTACCACGTCTGGGAACACAGCAGTTAAGTAGAAAACCCACACATCAGATCAATTCAGGATGCAAAAGTTGCTACAATATAATAAATGCGAAGAATCAAGACAATACAGTCCCACCAAAAACTAGAAATCCACAAGAAATGATTACCAATGAGACTTTTAGATGAAATGCCTGACAAAATTTCAAGAAAATGATGGTATCTGTGCTCAAAGAAATCAGAGAAGTAATGAAGGGAATCAAAGGCGAAAACAAAGTAATTAAAGAAGAAAACAAACTTCTGAAAGAGAACACAGGAAACCAGCTTAATGAAATAAAGTGGTCATTACAAGACTTGAGTAAGGAAATAGAAACACTGAAGAAAAACCAGGCTGAAATCCTAGCTCTGAAGAATACAGTCAGTGAAATATAAAACTGTGAAAAGTCTCACCAGTAGAATGGATGAAGGAGAAAACAGAATATCTAAATTAGAAGACCAGGTGGCAAACCTAGTACAGTACAACAAAGAGAAAGACAAGCTAATAGCAAGGTATGAATGGGAATTTCAAGATATCTGGGTCACTATGAAAAGATCAAACATAAGAATTCAGGGTATAACAGAAGGAGACGAATTTCAATCCAAAGGCTTAGTAGATGTTTTCAACAAAATCATAGAAGAAAATTTCCCCCAAATTGGGAAAGAAATGCCAATGCAGATACAAGAAGCTTTTAGAACACCAAATGGGCAAAACCTAAAAAGAACCTCTCCTCGCCATGTTAAAATTAAACTACTAAACACGCAAACCAAAGAAAATATATTGAAAGCAGTTAGAGAGAAAAAGCAAATCACCTAAAAAGCCAAGCCCATCAGAATAACTGCAGATTACTCAACACAAACTTTAAAAGCCAGAAGGGCTTAGAATGATGTATTCCAAGTTCTGAAAGATAACTGTCAACCAAGATTACTTTGTCCTGCAAAGCTATCTCTCCAAATTGATGGAGAAATAAGGACATTCCACAATGAAAACAGGCTAAAGGAATTTATGACAGCTAAGCCAGCTCTACAGAAAATACTTGAAAGAATTCTGCCCGCTGAAGAGAAAGCAAAACACACACAGGAGGAAATAGGAAAAAAAAAAAAAAAAACTCACTCAAATAACAGCTAAAACAAATGAGTTAAGGGAAAACAGGAAACACTACAAAATAAGAATGTGAGAATAAATGCATACCTTTCAATAATAACTCTTAATATAAATGGCCTCAATGCACCAACCAAAAGACAAAGGCTTGCAGACTGGATTAAAAAACAGTATCCTGTCATTTGTTGCCTCCAGGAAACTTACCTTTCAATAAAAGATACATACCGCTTTAGGGTGAAAGGATGGAAAACGGTATTTCAAGCATATGGGCCTAGGAAACAAGCAGGTGTTACTATCCTAATATCTCACAGGATAGACTTCAAACCAACATTAGTGAGGAAAGATAAAGAAGGTCATTTTATTTTTGTGGGTTTTTTTTTCGAGGTAGGGTCTCACTCTAGCCCAGGCTGACCTGGAATTCACTATGGAGTCTCAGGGTGGCCTCGAACTCACGGCAATCTTCCTATCTCTACCTCCCGAGTGCTGGGATTAAAGGCATGCGCCACCACGCCCAGCTAAGAAGGTCATTTTATACTGATTAAAGGAACACTCCAACAGGAGGACATTACAATCCTAAACATATATGCACCTTTAACATGGGGGCTACTGGTTTCATCACACAGACACTATTAGACTTGAAGTCACAGATAACATCAAACACAATTGTAGTGAGACACTTCAATACCCCACTCTTATAATTTGATAGGTCATTCTGGCAAAAAATAAACAGACATCTGAATTAAATAATGTCATGGAACAAATGGACCTAACAGGTATCTTCATGACATTCCATGCAAATGTTGCAGAATACACATTTTTCTCAGCAGTACATAAAACATTCTCTAAAATAGGCCATATATTAAGACACAAAGCAAATCTCCACAAATACAAGAAAATTGAAATAATGCCTTGTACTCTCTCTTATCTGACCACGATGGGATTAAACTGCAAATAAGCAACAAGACAAGCTACAGAGCATACAGAAATTTGTGGAGAATAAACAGTACGCTATTGAATGATTAGTGGGTCATTGAAGAAATCAAAAAGGAAATCAATAAATTCATAGAATCAAGTGGTGGTGATTATACAACATGCCAAAACCTTTGGGACACAATGAAGGCAGTCCTAAGAGGGAAAGGAGGATCGCTGTGCAACTGAGGCTACCCTGAGACTACCTAGTGAATTCCAGGTCAGCCTGAGCTAGAGTGAGACTTTACCTTGGAAAACAAAACAAAACAAATCCAACAAAAATATTTAAGAAATTATAGAGTTCACAAACAAAGAGGCCTTGGAAAAAGAAGAACAAAGCAAAACAAAAATCAGTAGACAAGAAGAAAAAACAATTCAAAGAATCAATAAAACAAAGAGTTGGTTCTTTGAAAGGATAAACAATATTGATAAGCCCTTAGCAAATTTGGCCAGAAGAAAGAGAGAAAAGACAAAAATTAATAAAATTAGAGGCGAAAAAGGCACCATTACAACAGATACCAAAGAAATGTAGACAATTATAAGGACATACTTTAAGGATATATATGCCTCTAAGTTTGAAAATCTGAAAGAAATGGATGATTTCCTTGATTTATATGGCCTACTAAAATTAAATCAAGATGAGATTAAACCATTTAAATAGACCTGTGACAAGTACAGAGATCCAAGCAGTTATAAAAAGTCTCCCAACTAAAAAGAAAAAAGCCCAGGCCCAGATGGATTCACTGGTGAATTTTACCAGACCTTCATGGAAGAACTAACACCACTGCTTCTCAAACTTTCCCATAAAATAGAAAAGGAGGGAATTTTACCCAACTCTTTCTATGAAGTCAGCATCACCCTCATACCAAAACCAAAGACAGAACAAAAAGAAGAAAATTACAGACAAATCTCCCTCATGAACATACATGCAAAACTGTTGAACAAAATATTGGCATATAGAATACAAGAATATATCAAAAAGAATATTCATCACAATCAAGTTGGCTTTATCCCAGGGTTTCAGGGATGGTTCAACATACGCAAATCAAGAAGTGTAATATATAAATGATCTGAAGGACAAAAACCACATACGTGATCAGCTCAGTAGATGCAGAAAAGACATTCGACAAAATCCAACATCCTTTCATGGTAAAAGCATTACAGAAACTGGGAATAGAAGGAACATATCTCAACATAATAAAAGCTATTTATGACAAACCTGCAGCCAACATAATACTAAGTGGTGAAAAACTTGAAGCTTTTCCACTAACTTCAGGAACAAAACAAGGGTGTCTACTCTCTCCACTCTTATTTAATGTAGTACTGGAAGTTTTAACTATAGCAATAAGGTAAAAGACACCCATAAAAGGGATACAAATTGGAAAGGAAGAGATCAAATTATCACTATTTGCAGATGATAGGATTCTATACATAAAAGACCCTAAAAATTCTACCAGCAAACTGTTAAGAGCTGATGAACACTTTTAGCAATGTAGCAGGATACAAAATAAATCCATAGAACTCAGTAGTTTCCCTGTATACTAACAACAAACATGCAGAGAATGAAATCAGGGAATCTCTCCCATTCACAATTGCCTCAAACAAACAAACAAAGTACCTTGAATAAACTTTACCAAGGAAGTGAAGGATCTCTACAATGAGAACTTTAAAACACTCAAGTGAGAAGTTGTAGAAGACACAAGGAAATGGAAAGACATCCCATGATCTTGGATTGGAAGAATGGATATTATGAAAATGTCAGTCTTACCAAAAGCAGTGTACACATTTAATGCAATCCCCATTAAAGTTCCAATGGCATTCTTCACAGGAATAGGAAAAAAACAATCCTAAAATTCATTTAGAAGCACAGAAGACCTCAAATAGCCAAAACAATTTTGAGCAACAAAAATAAGGCTGGTGGTATCACCATACCCTATTTTAAGCTATATTACAAACCATAATAACAAAAACAGCATGGTATTGGCACAAAGACAGATATGAGGATCAATGGAGCAGAATAGAGGCTCCAGATGTTAATCCAGGCAGCCATGGCCATCTGATTTTTGCCAAAAATATTCATTGGAGAAAAGATAGACTCTTCAACAAGTGGTGCTGGGAAAACTGGATATCTATATGTAGAAAGATGAAAATAGAACTTTGTCGTTCTCCATGCACGAGAATCAAATCCAGGTGGATCAGGGACCTCTGGAAACTCTGAAACTGCTGGAGGAAAAGGTAGGGGAAACCTTTTGACATATTGGCATAGGTAATGACTTTCTGAATATAACCCCAGTTGCTCAGGAAATAAAACCACTAACCAACTACTGGGATCTCAGGAAATTACAAAGCTTTTGTACAACAAAGGACACTGTGGATAGAGCAAAGAGACAACCTACAGAATGGGAGAAAATCTTTGCCAGCTACACATCTTTCAGAGGGTTAATATCCAGAATATACAAATAACTCAAAAAAAATTAGAACAATAAGAAATCAAACAACCCAATCATAAAAATGGGCTATGGAACTAAATAGAGAAGTCTCATCAGAAGAAATACAGATGGCATAGAAACATCTAAAGAAGTGTTTCACATCCTTAGCCATCAGGGAAATGCAAATTAAAACTACCTTGAGATTCCATCTCTCTCTTCTGAGATCACTACCATCAAGAAAACAAATGACAGTTGTGATAGTTAAGGTGATGTCATTTGTTTAGTAATCCACAGAAATCCCTTTCAGATGGGTCTCTGAGGTTGCTTCCAGGAAGAATTAACTAAAGGAGGAAGTCCTTACCCCAGAGCGGTGGCCCCTCTCAGAGGGGCACTTCATATAAGGAAGCTGTGGGTGAAAAGAGCAGCTTCCTTCCTTCCAGTTGGCTGCCGGAGCTGCTCACTGCCTTCCAGCATGGATTGAAGACCATCGCGGACTGAAGACCAGCATCAACTGCAGACCTGCGTGGGTCAAAACCCACAGGCTCCTCAGAGAGCCTCCAGGCCTTCCAGCACCATCCGCAGTGCCAGATCGGGACTTCTGAGGCATCTGGCTGCATGGACTGAGCAGCTACTAGGTTCCTTGATTCTCAGGCCGGCAACTGCTATTGGACTACCGTAAACTAATCCAATAAATTCCCTTTTTAAAATAATTCAGTCTAGCAGTTCTGTTCTCACAGAGAACCCTGACTAATACAACAATAAATGTTGGCGAGGATGTGGTAAAAGGGGAATCCTTCTGCACTGTTGATGGGAATGTAGTCTGGTACAGCCATTGTGGAGATCAAATTATCACTATTTGCAGATGATAGGATTCTTGAGACAGCTAAAAATAGATTTGCCATATGACCCAGCTATAGCAGTCCTAGGCATATATCCTAATGACTCTTCTCAGAGATACTTAGATACTTGCAGATCCATATTTATTGCTGTTCTATTCACAATAGCTAGGAAATGGAGCCAGCCTAGATGTCCATCCACAGATGAATGGATAATAAAGATGTGGGACATCTACACAATGGAGTTCTATTCAGGGATAAAGAAAAATGAAATTATGAAATTTGCAGGGAAATGGATGGATCTGGAAAGTGAGGTAACCCATGCCCAGAAAGCCAAATGTCGCAAGTTCTCTCTCATATGTGGATCCTAGCTACAAATGTATAGACTTGTGTGTGATCTGGAACCAAAACTCAGTGACAGGTAGAAAAAGGCTATGAGGGAGGGAGGCGAGGGGAGGTCTTAAGGGATAGTATTGTATTTATGTAAGTAGAAGAACAGATTACAGGGAGGGGAAAGGCCTAAGCGAGGTCAGGGGAAGAGATTGTATAAAGGGGGGAGGGTCAATCAAAATTCAAGATATTCTGAATAAGACATAAGAAAATTTACTTTCTTAAATAATGGCACATCCAGAAGCCATAGATTGTTAGTAGAAATTTTTCAGTGCCAGAGATGGGATACCTTCCAGTGAGTTTTTGGCCTGGGAGGTCCCTGTTACCTCCAAAACATTATAGGTTATTGCCAAGTCCCTGGGTTTCCCGTGAGAAAGAAATGGTAAAACCCTATTTCTGAAGGCTTCACATGCCTGAGCAGCAGAGTCACTGAGAAATCAAGGTGGTGCTGAGCATAAACCCTTCTCCCTGTAGCCCAGTCAACTGAAAGCTGGAAAAAACTGCACTGTATGTAGCCTTTTGGGAGACAGAAGTCATCAGAGGTGAAAACAGTGGGCACTGGAAGCCTCAAGTTTGGCCAGACAGGCCAAATGAGTGAATGGGTGCAATAGTGGCATGTCTGCTCTTGGGGAAACCAACTGCTCTTTAATTGGACTGAAGGCCCACTCTTTGGGAAGGAATATATGCCTGGTACGAAAAACCTAATCAAAAGCCTATGGCAGGGAAGGTCATGAGCCTTAGGGTATAAAGCCTGCTTTTTTGTCTGGATAAATGCATATATTACTCTAACTAAAATTGCCCTGAGAGCACTTCACTTAATGTTCATATATCAATGCCACTCTCACTTCTGGTTAGAGAAGCTTATCTTTTCATATGGTGATGACCACTGGGATGACCCAAAAGACAACATTGTGCTGAGAAGAAGGGACAGAGGAGTGTCCAGCACTGAAACATCTCACACCCTCCAAGGCTCAGGGTCCATTGAGGGAGAGGTGGCAGAAAAAATTTAAGAGCCAAGGGAAGGGTACCACTCCTTACATCCAACTGTCTGGACAGAATTTAGCTTCAGTATCCAAGATCTCACAGTGCCTAGCAATAACCACACAAGACCCTCATAATAGGAGGAAAATACGATGATATCAAATTAAAAGAGAGACTAATAGAGAGAGGAAGGGTATATGACGCAGAGCAGAATTATGAAAGGGAATGTGTGGGAGGGGAGGGAAATATGGTCTATTGTCTGTAAGTATAGAAGGTGTCAATGAAAAAAATATATATTAAGGGCTGGAGAAATGGCTTAGCGGTTAAGCGCTTTCCTGTGAAGCCTAAAGACCCCGCTTCAAGGCTCGATTCCCCAGGACCCACGTTAGCCAGATGCACGCGTCTGGAGTTCATTGGCAATGGCTGGAGGCCCTGGCACGCCCATTCTCTCTCTCTCCATCTGCCTCTTTCTCTCTCTGTCTGTCGTTCTCACATAAAAATTTTTTAAAAAATCTTTAAAAATATATATGTATATATATTAAGCCAGATACAGTGACACACACCTTTAATCCCACCACTCGGGAGGCAGAGGCAGGAGGATTGCCATGAGTTTGAGGCCACCCTGAAACTACACAGTGAATTCCAGGTCATCCTGGGCTAGAGCGAGATCCTTCCTTGAAAAACTAAACCAAACCAAAACAAACAATACATATCTAGAGAGAGAAAGAGAGAGACTGCAAAAAAAAAAAAAGGAAGAAAGAAAGAAAAGAAACGACACAACACGACACGACAAAAGAATGTGCCTTTCTCCCATAACCACAGTGTCACTGTCAAAGAAGGATCTTGGTTTAGGTGAGCAGTGGTGGTTGTGGGTGTTCTGTGGCTCTCAGAGAGGACCAGGTATTTCTCCCAGGGCTTGCTTTGTTTTGCCCTGCATATAGGAAAGGCATTATGTAGGGAACTAAAGCCACAATAAGATCTTTTTAAAAAAAAAAAAAGTTCCATAATCAAAAATAATTTCCTGAGAGATTAAACAAACAAGTAGTAACTCACTTACATAACAGGTGCCAGATTTCAAAATCACAAAGTTAACAGTCAGTGTTCATTATTTGAAGAGAATTTTCTCTCACTATAAGAAATGTTTTCCTTCCTACCCTTTAGAAGCTGGCTGTACCTTAGCCCCCCTCTCACCTCACCTGAGCCCTAGAGCAAAGGTTTCCTTTTTCCTGGAAAAGACTCAAACATGAGTTTGCTCAACCCAACAAGAAAAAATGGTAGTTCCTCCAAATAGGCTTTTGGACTGATTGTTTTAAAAGGAGAAAAATAAGCCCCTGTAGATGAAAACTTCAGTGGCATGTGCCTATTCAGAAGACCTTTGCTGGGGACAGCAAGCTGTCTGCTGGCTAAAGAACCTGTGTGGTGACCTGCTGGCTTCTGACTCAGAGGAACACTGCTCTGAAAGGAGACTCCATCTAAACCCACGCCAGCAGGCATTCTCTTCCTCCTCCCTCTCAGACCCATGCCTGACTCTACTAGTGTGTGCACTGCTGAAGGGAAGCAAGGGAAGCCTGCTGTTATTTTAAGCCCTGAGCTGAACATATATAGAAGTTTCTTTCCAAAATGGGTCAGGAGTACATGACTCATCACAATTAAGGAAGAGAAGAAAGCACTCAGGATAGAAGCTGGGGGACGAACCCCGCCTTTTCTTGACTCATCACAATTAAAGAAGAGAGAAAACCACTCAGGATAGAAGCTGGGGGACGAACCCCGCCTTTTCTTGACTCATCACAATTAAAGAAGAGAGAAAACCACTCAGAATAGAAGCTAGGAGATGAACCCCACCTTTTCTTGCTGCTGTTATCCAAATATTATCCAGGCTTGTTTGTAATTTAAGGAGTTTTGGTTTTTGTAGGTTTTTTATTTTATGTATATTCCCAAGTTTTTCTTGAGTTTGTTTCTTTAGCAGAAACAAGTGTAGCTACTGCAGTTCTATTTTGTGGGTTTTTTTTTTTTTTTTTTTTTGGTAGTGTTCTGATTATTGACTGTAACAAGATGTTTAGAAATCCAAAGCTGAACATGGTGGGCACACCTGTGATCCCAGCATTCAGGAAACTAAGGCAAGAGGACCTCTAATTTGAAGCCAGTCCTG
Source organism: Jaculus jaculus (assembly GCF_020740685.1). Taxonomy (NCBI): domain Eukaryota; kingdom Metazoa; phylum Chordata; class Mammalia; order Rodentia; family Dipodidae; genus Jaculus; species Jaculus jaculus. The sequence continues at coordinate 8,658,435 of NC_059110.1, read as the reverse complement.
GCTTCATAGAGACTGTCCCAAACACACACACATACACAGATGTTTAGAACTCCAGTTGCTCTCTGGACTTAGTTAATTGCTGTACCACTAGAAGACTCAGTTTAGATAAATTCTAAAGTATTCTTAATGAAAATATTTCTTGAAATTTATACTTAACACACAAATAACAAAAGAATTGGAAGTATTCATATATCCTTATCTACATGGTTTCTTTAGATTTTCATAATACCTTAGCCTCATGATGGTCTTGACTTTGAGATCTTGTCTGAATACCAGTATTTGGCTAGATGACAGACCTGCAAAATCAGTCTTCCCCAGGGCTGTACAGACATCCCTGTGGAATTACTAGGATTGTCTTCATCATCACTGCCCTCACATTGTGCACTGTGTTGTAAGAAGATAAGATAGGTGGGATAAAGACTGCTTGACCACAGTCACCAGGGCCTCTGAGCCCTGTCCTCAATGCTCCCAACCTTGACCTATGACAACAGATGAGACACAGCACAGATGGTTTCATCCATACTTCACATCCTGCTGCTCCCCCCATTTGCATGCAAAGATACTTGAACAAACACTTGCATCATTTCTTAACTCAAGGCTGTGTCCCTAGAGTGACATTAGCTTCAGCTTGAGACTGCCAAGAGAGCTGATTGTCCCAGTTCACACCAGAAGAAAGGACCCCAACTCCTGGCTTCTGTGTGAGGGCAGGGTCCTAATTGTGATAAGCAGAATCAAAAGTCTTAATTCTGTTGAGGGCTGGAGAGGTGGCTTAGCAGTTAAGGTGCTTGCTTGCAAAGCCAAAGGACTCAGGATCAATTCCCAGGACCCATATAAGCCAGATGCACAAGGAGGCACATACCTGGAGTTCATTTGCAGTGGCTGGAGGCCCTGGCATGCCCATTCTCGTTCATTGTCATATTTTCTCTTTCTCTCTTTCCTTATTTCTCTCTGTCCAATTAAATAATTTTTTAAATTAAAAAAAATTAATTCTTTTGACAACTCTTCTTCCTGATATTTGTGCCTATCTCCTCTGTTCAAGCCCCAGTGTTTCTCTTCCCTTATTCCTCATTCTCCCTTTAAAATACCCAGTGACCTCTGTATAGATGGAAGAGTGAGTTCAGCGGTTTATGATAGACTCCCGTCCCTGCTACAATAGTTATTTCTCATTAATATCTGTCCTTTGTGCTTTAGCTTGTGTTGCCTTGTTTTATCCTTGGCACCAGTGCCAACAGTGTGGGGTCTTCTCCCATCACTTTACCTCAAGGGATACAGCATTACAGTCCCAGAAATCATTCCCTCCCAGCTCTTTTATGAAGACATTTATTTGTAGCCATAGAAAGAAATAGTTTTCAGACTGGAGGGATGGCTTAGTGCTTAAGGTGTTTGCCTGTAAAGTCAAAGGACCCAACTTCGATTTCCCAGGACCCACGTTAGCCAGATGCACAAAGGGGGCACATGTGTCTGGGGTTCGTTTGCAGTGGCTGGGGGCCCTGGTATGCCCATTCTCTTTCTCCCTCTCCTTTTCTCTCCCTCCCTCCCTCTCTGTCAAATAAATAAAAAATAAAAATTAAAAAAAGAAATAGTTTTCATCACATTTAGTGATGTGTTTGTGTATATTTTTAAGAGTGGTAGCATGTTAAAGTAGGAGAGGACTTGAGAGCTTTATAATACAGCTTTATAATATAGACTGGCACCAAGGGAAGCAGAAAGAGCAACATCTTGGGCAGGGTAGGAGTCATGATAGGCCCAGCCTACAAGCTGGCCCCTGTCCTGAACCCTTTGTAGGAAAGGATGCTTCCCCAATGGGCCTACACTGTGTACACCAAACAAGCTAGGACGAACGCAGCCCTGCTTGGCAACTTTCATGCAAACAAAAGTGCACATTACCATCTTGAGTGTTTTGGTAAGTAGCTACCCTGGGCATTTGTTCCTTGGTTCAAAGACATGATGCAGGGTTGTATTTTGGAAGCATTTCTTTCTTTCTTCCTCAAAGTATATTTAAATATATAAGTTAATGTATCACATGATATAAACTGCTCAAAGGATATATGATGAAAATGTTCCTTCCTATTCCCATGTCTTAGAACTAATTCTGTTCTTAGAGAAACATGTTCCCGGTTACCTGTGTACCTTTTTGGAGACGTTGTAGTTAGATGTGTTTGTTACTAGGCTTTTGGTTGGACTATTCCCCTTCACGTCCAGAAAGTGCTACATGAGTGTGCTTGAGGAGGATGAATAAACTTAAAAACAGAGCCTGAAGATTTGGGGGAGAAACGCTCTAATAATAGAAATTATTTAATGTTAAACTTGAGGTCTGAGACAAGTTAACTCTTCTTTATGGGTTAGTTTACATGGGATCATTTCTGCAGTTACAGTCAACTGTGGAATTACATTCCATATTTCTGTGAGGTGAACAGTTCTGTCACTTTCAGCTGCCTGGTTTCAGTAGGTTTTTCCTTAGTTGCAAAATGTCCACACCTGGCCTTGAAGCTCCTTGTAAAGCCTTGTTCAGAAATGCCCAGGAAGGTCTTTGAGAGAAAAGTTTGCTTTGGGTGGACTCTGGGAAAAGGGCTCCTTCTGAAGACAGCAGAGCGAGGCAGCTGTCCTCGCCTTGCCGTCCTCAGCAGCGAGCGCATCAGCACTGCCACCAGTGTTGCTCAGCTTCCCAGGGGACTCTGCCATCAAGCTTTCTGTCCCCAACTTTATCTACAACATGCATGGAAAGTCACCGCCTCCAGGACAGCAGAGTGATGTCTGTGACCCGAAGTTCACCTGTCTGAACTGACTCGGATTTAGACGACACTGTGTCCAGTGATGAGGTGCCATGGGATCTGCACTGCTTCCCGGCCCTGCGGCGACACCTCTTCCCACCTCACTTTGTTCTGTGTGTGGCTTGGTCACGTTAAACCACTGGTGACAATTGCGTTTATCTAAGAATAATGGCATCTAAAAATAGTTTTAAATGGATTACAGTGGAATGAGATTATGCGTGGGCAGGGTGAGAGCACCGCTGTCCAAGCTGGAAGGGGGTGTGAGTGCCCAGGCGGACGCAGCCCTGCACGAGCGCCTGCGTGCAGGCCTTGCTGTCACCTGAAGACAGGAGCGCCAGAAGAAATAGGAGTCAGCTTACATGCTCCGTCTCTGAAAATGTTCGGGGGAGGGGGAGGGAGGGTCAATTTTATGGAAGGATTTGAATACTGGATTTTACTTTAAACAAGAAAGCAGAGAAGTTACTTTTCATTTGTAGGAAAACTTGGTCAAAAGCCAAAGATTTTTGCAGAAATTAATTTATAATAGTTACTAGTCAGTCATCTACTTTTTTTCCTTGTCTATATGTTTGTGTGTGTGCAGGTGCACATGATGCACTGTAAAGGCCAGGAAACATACAAGGAAGATCATCCATCTTTTCTGATACAGAGTCTCTTGTTGCCCTGGAGCTCACCAATTAGGCATGACTGGATGCCCACTGAGTTCCAGGGATCCACCTGTCTCCTCTTCCCCAGTGCTGGGATTACAAGTGTGTGCCACCACACCCAGGTTTGTTACCTGGGTTCTGAGGATCCAACTCAGCTCTTCATACTTGCAAAGCAAGTACTTTACTGAGTGAACCTAGTCCAGATTGTCTATTCTTGGCACTGCGTGACAACCTGGGAACATAGATCTGCCCTTAGGAAGTATGATGGAGACAGACACAAAACCAGAGTAAATTTGGGTGCTGTCTGTGGGGGTTATGGTCAAAGTGAGATTAATTCTGTGTGGTGGGCCCCCAAGGCCCTCATGTGAGGTATCTGAGCACTTAAGTGTTATCCATGGGTGTAGCGAAGCACTACAGCTGCACGTTGGAGAACGAAGGGAACCAGCACTAGTTCTGGGTGTGTGCTCTGGGGGGACAGGCGCGGGCATGCCTTCTGTCAGGCTGACTTGGAGAGGCCTTCAGCACATTCAGGGGACCTGGCAGATAGACTTGGGTGTTTAGTTGTGGGGCTTAGGGGAGAGGCTTGGCAGAGAGTTTAGTGGTTATGAGTTGGGTCTGCAAAACTGGGGGCCTGGTTGTGGTCCCTATGAGAAGAGAGAGGCTTAGGCCCAACGTTGAGGAACAAGACCAAGAGGGGCCTGGGAGGGGTGGCTGTACTTGGGAAAAAGCACTAGTATTAGCTTGTCTCACTGTTTGGCTAGGTCTGGGAGCAGAAGTAGGAGGCCGGTGCCTTTCCACATGTGTAGTCTCAGTCCCCTAGTTCTTGATGTCCTTTGTCACATAAGCTTTATCTCATTGGAAGTGATTGGGCATGAAAAGAAATCATAATGGAAGGGATTTTTCCCCCAAATCTGATTGATTTTTTGTTGTACCGTGCTCCTCAGTCATCTCTCTGTGACATGCTTGTTCTACAGCAGCCACATCCATCCCTGCTGACAGCTAGGTTGAGAGTCTGCCTTGCCTTGCCTGCTTCTCCTCCCCTCTCCTCTCCTATTCACACCACTCCTCATCTCCACAGGGAACGGTCTCCTGAGGTGCTGTAGGTGGAACAGATTATCAATGAGGGACTTGGGCAGGATTTTTGTTTTGGTTTGGTTTAGTGTGGTACTAACTCCAAGAACTTATTAAATCATCAGTCTTTTATTTATATTCCTGAAAATACACATACATACAGACACGCACACACACACACACACACACTCACACACAAAAATCTGTTCTGTCTGGATCCTGTTTGTTCTCTAAAATGAAAACCGTGAGCATTACTAAATGCAGGATTATGTCCTCTTGCCCTTGGCACACCCTTATTGGCATCATACATGATAACAGGCAGGGAAAAGATACTGGCTAACAAAGTTCAGCTTCATCTCAGTCTGCTGTGGCCACAAATTAGATGGTTGCAAGAGACCAACCAATTCAGTCCCTGCAGAGGGTTCCCTCTACCTGCCTTCAGTGCTGAGAGGTGGGGATGGAGAGCGTTTAGGTTCACACCACGTCACTTCACATGGTAGAAGAGCACTAGTCCCATCATGAGGGCCCCATTCTTGTGACTTTATCTAGACCTAATCACCTTCCAGAGGCCACACCTCCAAATTCCATCAACAGATGAATTGGGAATATACTTAAGCATTCAGTGCATTAACGTTCTTTGACCTCAAAAGCTTAGTCTAACATGGGAGCCAAATGAATCACATAATCACAAGGCAACAAGAAAGAAGGTGTTGGCAGAGCCAGTACGAATGCTGGGACAAGAGCACAGACTGCCACAGGTAGAGCCCTGAGAAGCTGTTTGGATTAACAGGTATGAGTCCTGGGCATTTGAGAAGAACAATTGCTGTCATCAGTTTCTATCAATAAAGTCTTCTGTGATAAAGTGCTCATTTCTTAGCATGAAGGTACATAGCTAGTTTTCAAAGCTCATGAAAATGTGAGTGGGGAGAAGAGAAGACTATTCCATGGACATCTCCCGTAACATTGGTGTTGCTTTGGGATTCCCACTCCTCTTTCCCTTTTGAACCATGTGAATTGTGTGTCTCAGTTGAAACTGTGAAGGCATGTTTTGTGTTTATTGTTGAAAACTGTTATCTGCATACCAAACACCAACTTCTTCCAGGGTGGAGCTCAGCTGGTCCTTGTCCCCATCTCTGGGACCATGTTGCTTGAAAGCTTGGAAACATGCTGTCAGATGCTGAGTTTTTATACTGGCAGCCCATTTACTCTAGGATGAACTTCACTGTGTTCCTCGTAGTTTTGTCTTTTTTTTTTTTTCCTGTAGGTTGCATGCACCAATAAAGTCATTGCTGGAAAATCAAACCTTTAGCATCCATAAACTACACATCCTATGTAGAGGAGTGTTTGGCATGGTGACGCATGCCTATAACCTGGAACTCAGGAGGCTGAGGCAAGAACATCACAAGTGTGAAAACAGCTTGGGCTACATTGATCCTGTCTTGAGTGGAGGAAAGCATAGAGGCAGAAAGAATGATAGAAAATATGCTTATAAGTGATTATTTTCCTCTAAAACAGCCACATAAAGTCTATGAGCTTAATATTTCTTAAGGGAAATTTATCTTCCATTGTAGTTAACTACTCATCAGTATGTCCTAAAATAGCCATTAATTGTCATGATTTTAATTCAGGCATTTTGCCAAAAAAAAAAAAAAAATCGCCACATGTACACCACAGTGTGCACAAAGCACTCTGAGGTCCTGGCAGGGTCTGCACCTCAGGAGTTTAATATCCAAATCTCCAGAGCAAATGCAGCCGTGATGAAAAAGCCTTACAAGTGCTTACCCTAGTTGTCAGTTCCAGCCCTTCCAGTCACAGCCGCGGCATGAGCACTTCATGTCTTAGCCAGCTTCCGCTTCCTTGGAAGACGGACATGGTGATTAGCATGATTGCCACAACGAGGAGGTGATGTCTAGGGAAATCATATTGGGCACAAAAATACAAAGCTTTTAGTGGTGACAGGTGCAAGAAGCTCCAGAAACCACCACACAGATGCTACTGCTGGTTCTGATTCCTGGGTGCCAAAGCTCCTCCTAAAATGTCCAGCTGGTAACAAACTCACGTCAGGGGCGGTTTTCCATAGCTGTGAAGGTGCCCTGTGTTGTTCTTAGGGAGAGACTAAGACCCACAGACCCTTCCCTGAGAGTCTGTTAAATGCCAGGTGCATCCCTGCCTGCATCCCCTTTCCCATACCCAGCACCTGTGTGTGTGCTCCTGTGAGCTGGAGAATCAAGAAAAGTTCTCCAAAATAGCCCTCAGCATACTGAGGCATCAGACCCAACCCATCTCAGGTCCACTGCAGCGTGGCCCAGCACCTGCTGTGATTTGATGATGAGGTAAGGCTGGTAGCATCATGTTTAGCACAAAGTAAGCACTAAGTGAATATGCTAATACCATTCTTGCATCATTGTATTAATTATTAATTAACATTAGACATTAAGTGTTAGAATTAAAATCATTTCTGGCTTTCACAGAGCGGACCAAGGTGTGGGCACCAAGCTGAGTGGGACGTGGAAAGGGTCTGCCCGGCAGGTGGAGACTCTCGTCACCTTGCCAATGGCACCCAGGTCCCCCATCCCTGGGGGCCCAACCCACTCCCCCCTCTGCCACTCAGAGCTTCTGCTGCTGCTGCTGTGGTGGTGGCCCATGGGAACCTCAGACTGGGAGTGGTGAGCTCACAACGCAGGGTGGGGCATCTGGGAGCAGGGTTGAAATGAGCCCTCCTCCCTCCCGCCCTGTGCCTGTGCATGAACTGGGGGCACCCCCTCAAATTATTTCTGTAAAGTACAATAATATAAAAAACGTTATAATGAAACCCATTGTGTTTTGTGTTTACTAAAAAAATTAAACATTATTTCAGCAGGATCTTGGTTTTCCAAATATTATTTGATAATATTTGACCAAACGTATTTTCTCTTTGGTCAGATATAAACATTGTCTCTAAATTACAAAAAAGTATAACAATAAATTTTTGCTGCATTTTCCTGGAAAGTAAATGAATGTTGATTTTTGACTTTTTTAAACCCTTTCCTTTAGCCAAAAACGCAAACACACTAATCCCAAAGCAAAGCCAGATATGGAGGCACAGAGGCAGGAGCATCGCTGTGGGTTCGAGGCCAGCCAGGGGCTGCAGAGTGAGCTCCTGCTCATCCTGGACTAGAGTGAAACCCTACCTCAAAAAACAAAACCAAACCAAAAATAGCAAGAGCAAAACGGATTTTCCTGGTATTCTTTGGAAATGTCCAACAACCTAATACATTTATTATGCTATTAATCATATTTCAATATTAGAGGAACAAAAATTCTTGCAGAAATACCTCTCGGTTTTTTAGTTGTTTGTTTTTTATTGTAAATACTTTTTGTCTTCCTGAAACAAATTGAGACCTAGGATTACTCCCACTTGGTCAAGAGTCTGGTCTTGGTTGTAGGTGCTGTTTGGCACAGCAGACGGGCAGGTGATCGTCATGGACTGCCACGGCAGGATGCTGGCCCACGTCCTCCTGCACGAGTCCGACGGCATCCTCAGCATGTCCTGGAACTACCCCATCTTCCTGGTGGAGGATAGCAGCGAGAGCGACACAGACTCTGATGACTACTCCCCTCCCCAAGGTAGCCACCTCGCTGGCCCTCACTTTCATTGCTACTGGCAGAGGGGGCAGAAGAATATGGAAAGATAGTGTGACCTTGTTTAGAGAAGGAGGGACAGGAGTTCACCACAGCAGACCTCTCTAACTTACTGGGAAGTGTTCTTTAACTGGCGAGCAGGTGGGAATGGTGAGTCTCTCCTGTGGTTGTCTTCTCCTTCCTACACATTCATGTGAAGTTGATTGCACTCTAAGGGCTTGGGTTTTCCTAGGCATGAAATCAGACATATCTGATCGCATAGTGGTTAGTACACAGCCTTGTGAATTGAGGCATACAGCTCTTCTGTATCCCAAAGGCATCGTGGGTCTTTACTGCTTAACAAGAATAAAGGGTGCTGGAGATGAAAAATTCTGCACTATGAATATAACTTCACATGTGCTGTAGCTGAATCCCTAGTGGTTTTAAAGCCAGCAGCTTTGGTTGCATGAGAAAAGGATTAGTTGTGACATTCTGAAGGCCAGCACCTGGAGCTGGCACTCTGTTCTCAGCTCACAAAAAGCCAGTGTCCCCTGTGAACTCTTAGATACCCTTGATGGGATCGTTTCAGACTCTTGCCTCCTTCATCCCTGGTAATGCTTGACCCATGAGAAGGGAAGAGACCAAAACAAAGGAAAGGAAGCCTTTGATGTCCTACTAACCTTCACCAGTGTCAGCTCAGCATTGACCTGCTGCAGGCATTGACCCTTCACCAATGTCTTATCCCTGAATCCTCTTTTAAAAAAAAAAGAAGAAGAAAGAAACATGCATTATGACAAGGTGGAGAGGAATGGCTTCTTGCTTAAAAGGAGTCACACAGCTGCAGGCTTCTGTCTAGACTGAGATAGATATGTTCACACTGGTGGACCCTTGAGTTGAAGGCATGCACTGGATGTTGTCTGAGCTTTCTTGTCATGCAGTGGCATGTTCTCTGTGAAGGGCTGGAGCAGGGGACAGTGTAAACTCATCTCTGTCTGCTTCTGCTTATTTTCTCCCTCCTGCCAGGGACTGCGACATCTTAAGCTTTCCAGCAGCAGGTGTATGTGTGAGGAGGAGTCTGTCCCATGTGAAAAAAATTGACATTGGCAAAAGGGTTTCGGGAGCAGTGAGTCTTAGGAGGGAGGGTGTTCCTAGCATCCATAAATCCATTTGGGAAGTAACCACCCCTTCCGTAATAGGACAGCAACCTAGAGCAAAATGTTGGTCATATTTCTACAGCCTCAGAGTGATACAGTTGGTGTCTATAAAATGCACTCAGCATATTTTAAAACTGAAGTCCTAGTTAGTAAGGAGAACACAGATTTATTCAGTCCTGTTTTGTTAGGAGAAGAAATGGGGTGCAGAGACCAAGGTTACAAAACAAGTGCAGAGTTGATGTGAGGCAGCAGTCCATCCTGGGGCTCCTCTGACCACCTGTTCTCAGAAGCAGTGGGACTCATTAGGAGAGAAGAGGTGTTTATCTTCAGACGTCACAGGACTCGACACCGAGATGGTGTGGTGCGGTGTCTTAAGTGAAATAAAGGAGAGCGATGTGGGGTTTCCCTGAGAGAGGACATCAGGCATGCCATCCTGGATGACTGCTGGAGAGAACTGAGCGTGACTGTGGCACCTGCACAAGCATGTGAGGAGCCCTGGCCACCCAGGAATTTGACTTTCTCAACCACCACCTGGGAAAGCCAGTTCATGTCTACCATGGGAACTCTTGGAACTTTCCAAGGAGTGATTTCTGTGTGCTGGCCATGTGCTGTGGACGTAGCACAGTGGTTTATGAGCTCCAGGTAGCCCTAGCCTCAGCCTTCAGTTGGCATGTCTCTTGGGGCTCAAGCATCATTAAGAGGGAACTAATGGTCACTGTGGTTGCTCATGGTCTGCAGCATCCCATAGAAGAGTGTTGGGCTTGAAAAGCAGCTTTGCTTTGTACACTGGCCCAGAATTAAGAAAACATTTTTATCTCTCTACCATCATTTATGTTCTATGACATTAAAATAATTTATATTTATATGTCACTAGAAACACAACACATTAACATAAAGTTAATAAACTTTTTATACATATTCTTACCACCACTAAGTTGTCTCTGGGGCTGTCTGTCCAGCATTCTGCTCCTCATTCCAGGATCCTCCACTGGACCCCTGTTGTGTGACTCCTGAGTGACACAGTGCCTACTTCGTTTGGTGACATCCCTGTCCAGCATGGGATCTGTGTTTGTAGGCAGTGTTTAGGGCACCACGCAAGAGTGCAGCCTCGGGCACCTGGAGGGGGTGCGCACGCCTTGTCTGCTTTTCACTTGGCCCTTGTGTCTCCACAGATGGTCCTGCAGCCTACCCTATCCCTGTGCAGAACATCAAGCCTCTGCTCACTGTCAGCTTCACCTCTGGAGACATCAGCTTAATGAGCAACTACGATGACTTGTCTCCTACAGTCATCCGCTCAGGGCTGAAAGGTATGACCCGTGCTCTGCTCCAGCCCCAGGTCACCCTTGTGAAAATCTGCTTTCCAAGCTGGTGCTGTCCCCCTGGGACTATCGGTTCCTGTCCTCTGTGGTGACCTCTTCTGGGCTGAATGGAGTCCATTGGCAAAAGGCTCCTCTGCCTCCCTGACAAGTCCATACCTTTGATCTCAGGCAGGGCTCCCCAACACTGTCTCTAATGTTAATCTGCTCCTTTCTTCACTTTGACAAGAATGACGGAGTTGCAGAGTTCTTACATTGGGCTTATATACTCAGATGGATAGCAATACCTGCCACTTGTGAGACAGCTGATGGTGCATAAGTTGTTCTTTACCCAGAAGACCCTGCAATTTTAGGAGTCTGGCCAGCTTATTAAAGGACTGGTCATTGTGCAGTAAAGTTACCTTGAAAGGCTTATAGCGGTTCCAAACTCTGTCACAGACAGGAAAGGTAGCAATTGAGTGCCGATGACTTCCTTATAAATGTTATGAAATGCTGTTATGACGAGGGAAAAATCAGTGGACAGAGATATTGGGAATGTTCTGGTCTTGTAATTCAAGATTACTGCTGACATCATGATGCTGCCGGTGGGTTCTATGAAGAAACAATCTTGTTTCTTCAGGGCCTTATGCGGAAGGTTGAAAGGATGAGGTCTATGTCCCCTTGCCTTAGAGAACATTCCCAGGAAAGAAAGATGACTCATGGTGCCCTTTAGTTGATCATCAGCACTGTAATTTGTGTCATTGTCATGTGTAGAACTTAGAAGTCCAGATTGTCCCTGGCCCCCGTGACCGTCCTCCACACCACCTGTTACATTGCTGGTTTTGTTGCACATTCAGGGTAGGGGGTGGCACAGGGGTGGAGATCTGATTTCACTTTGCAGCTGTTTAGGGAGCCTTGCCTTGGGGCAGTCTACTGAGTAGCTCAGCCTTGGGATTTATGCTCAACACACAATGAGTAGGAAATGGGTTCAGTCCATTGTGGGTTTTACCCTTTAGTGTGACTTTTATTCTTTCTTGAGGAAACATAACTGAGTCACGAGTTCAGATGTTCTCTAATTCAGACAGTACATCCCTCTAGTGGTGGTCACTTCTTATATCCCACATGTGCCATGAAACAGAAACATCACCCCCTCTCTCACTCTGTCTCTGCCTCTGTCTCTCTCTCTCTCTCTCTCTCTCTCTCTGTGTGTGTGTGTGTGTGTGTGTGTGTGTGTGTGTGTGTGTGTGTGTGTGTTTTGCAGGGTTACATCCTTGTCCTTTCATTGAGCTCTGAGAGTCAAGGAGTTTTGAGTGGTGGCTCTGTGTCTCCTGTGGCTGGGCTCATGCAGGTTTGTTGGCAATGTCCACATTCAACACAGGCTCTTTTTTTGTTTTTATTTATTTACTTATTTGAGAGAGAGAGAATGGGCATGCCAGGGCCTCCAGCCACTGCAAATGAAATCTAGATGCATGTACCACCTTGTGCATCTGGCTTACATGGGTCCTGGGGAATCCAATCTGGGTCCTTAGGCTTTGCAGGGAAGTACCTTAACTGCTAAGCCATATCTCCAGCCCCTAAAAACCTTTCTAAAAATTTTCTTTTTCTAAAAGAAAATGCTCTGTATGACTTTACCTTCTTGCATTTTGCTGATTAGTTTTCCTTCCTTTATCGTGCTCTCTTGTTTTTTCTCACTCAACATTGACATGCATACACACACACACACAGATGTATCTACTGGCTAATAAAAAGGTGACTGGAGACCATAGAAAACTAAGGAACAGAAGACTGTTGACCCTAGACTCCCAGCTGGTGCTCTGGTACACATGGTGTTTGAGTTCCACTCTTGCCTGCCTCTTTTTGACAGTAGGGACTTCTGTTAACAAGAAAGAACCAGGCTTCCATATGGCTGATTATATAATAACTTTTCACCCTCCAGAGTTTTATCAAAAAAAATCCATAAGATTGCTAGGCTAAAAGAAAACAGTATAAACCTGTTGAATCTTTGTGTAAAACACTTAAGAGGCCCAAATGCCCACATCCCCAAAATGACTGAGAAAAGTAGATGATGCATTGGGGACAGTCCACAGAAGGTAGTTTTGACTCCTTCTTTATTATTTTCTAAATAAAACATCAAGAGATTTAAGCAATTATTATAGTAATCTTAGGCAGAAGTATTGAGGATTATTTTAAAAGTAAACCAAGCAGAATTTACACAAAATTTCTGAGTTAGAAAAGTTTGGATAGGCTTCTGTTTCCTTCTCTTCTTTATCTGGAAGTTGAATGAATAGCTGTTTTACTTGGGTTCCCCACTAACTTAGGAGAATTTTAAATTTCAACCCCAGGAACTAAGCCCTTATAGAGAGTCATTACCCTTGGTTGACACTGAACAATTACAGTTAGCACCAGAACAGGAAGTGACAGATTCGGATGGAGGTTTTTGTTTTTTTCCCATTATTAAGTAGAAACTTTGTATTGCCACATCATGTGTTGGTACCATCACTTCCCTCCTCCCTGCCCCCACTCCACTGAGGCCCTCCTTAGTGGGACTGCTGGTATCTGCCATGTAGTTGTGGGTTAGGACTTATGAGAACAGCAGCCAGTCATTGTTGGGGGAGCAATGCAAGCCAATTATTTTTAGAAGAATGACTTGCCTTGTGGATGGTGACTTCCAGTATGACTTAACCTACATGAAAGAAATGCCAGAGGCTTTGCTGATAAGTCCTGGAACTCACTGTCCCCTCCCAGCAGACACATCCCTGGGAGCGCTCAGTGTGTGTTTGGCTGGGCTCTGAGCAATCTGAAGGCATCATGTGTCCAGCCAGTGGTGCAAGCAGCAGCCTACTTTCACTGTGTAAAACCAGTTTGTATCAAACTCAAAGAACCTTTAAAAAAAAAAAAAAAAAAAAAAAAAAAGGAAGGCCGGGTGTGGTGGTTCACTCCTCTAAATCCAGCACTTCGTAGGCAGAGGTAGCAGGATCGCTGTGAGTTTGAGGCCACCCTGAGGTTACATAGTAAATTGCAGGGCTAAAGTGAAACCCTATCGCAAAAAGGGGAAAGGAAAATAAAAAGGAAGAACATAAAGAACTGAAGAGGTAAAAGAGCCCAATGGATAAAACTCTTGTCCTGCAAGTATGAGGACCGATTCAGACCCCCCACCAGCCGTGCGAATATGTGTAGTGATGTGTTTATAATCCCAGAGCTCAGCAGGCAGAGACAGAATACCCCTGGGACAAGCTAGCTAGCTCTGGGTTCATTGAGAGACCCCGCCCCAGTCACTATGGAGAAAGCAATGGAAGTAGAAACCATATAGCACCAAGGGTTATACACACACAGAAACCTGCACACATGTGCCTTACATACATATGAAAAGAAAAGAATGGTATAGTTACTCCCTTACCCACAACCGAAGACAGGTCCAACAAGGAGCCTTGGAAATGCAGAGCTGTCGTCTTTACTTGTACATCATAGTCAGGCTTCCATCCAGAAGATTCTGCCTGGCTACTGCTTGGTTGTGACCATGATGGTGACCTGCTTTTCCTTCTGGCTTCTTCATGTGCCTGGTGCTGTCCAGAGAAGGTCATTTCAGTTTCATGATCATGAGCAGGCTCCTTTGTAGATGATCTGCCATCGAGCATCCAGAGCACGTTTGAATGTTGAATGTGCGTAAGTCCTGTAGTTCCCTCCTGTCACCATGAAAATCTTACTCATTACATGATTTACTTGATTCATCAGGATATTACTTATTTTTTTGTCTTCTGGTTTGTATGTAACTCATCTGATACTTGCATGATTTCAGTTACTTGGAGGCTGTTAGTAACTGTTCAGCTCAGTCCTCTGTCTCCTGGTTCCTGTTCCATGGCTACCTCAGTGAAAATTTCCCTGTCTTAGGGAATGCTCTCTAGTTTGCAGGGGAAGTAAAAGAACCTGAGAATGCACTGGCATTAGCGTGGGACTCCTCCCAGTGCGTGCATGAGAAGGAGTTGTGGGCATATGTGACCCAAGCTGGCTTGGGAGCTGGTCTCTGGCCTTGGACTCTGAACGGAGCCTTTCATGGCAGTACCCCTTTGCTGAGTTCAGCCCTGCCCTGCGAAGCGGCGCCTTGCAATACTCTTCACAGACCGCTGTGCAGCCAGTGGTGGCTTTAGGGTCCTGAGGGAGAAAAAGAAATGCTTTCCATCTTATTAGTACTAATAGCTTTTCAATTTTTTTTTTTTTTTACTAGCAAGAGATAAGTAATTGTCCATTTGAAATAAGACAAATGATTTAATAGCCATCTGTTGGGCAGGGGTTGGCCTGTAGGTAGGTCTCTCATCTCCAGTATGAGAATTTCTTTGATAAGACTACCGACCAGCCAGCATGACTCACGTGCTCTATTCTAAGCTCCCACATCATCAAGTGTCAGGTAGAAGCTGGCACTCTCACACGCACGTCTGCCCACTATCTGAACTTGATGGACCCAATGGTGCCAGATACCAAATGAATAAACTTGGACCTTTGCTTTTGATTTGCTTTGCTTTTTTTTTTAAAATTTTTTTTGTTTATTTATTTGAGAGTGACAGAGAGAGAGAAAGAGGCAGAGAAGGAGAAAAAAAATGGGTGTGCCAGGGCCTCCAGCCACTGCAAACGCACTTGAGATGCGTGCGCCCCCTTGTGGCACCTGGCTAACGTGGGTCCTGGGGAATCAAGCCTCGAACTGGGGTCCTCAGGCTTCACAGGCAAGCGCTTAACCACTAAGCCACCTCTCCAGCCCTGATTTGCTTTTTACATTGAGCTTTGACAAATTCTTTGAGCCTCTGTGGGAGTGAAGGACACAGCAGTGAGAAAGTACTTGTGTGACATGACACACAGTTGCAGATCTCACTATATTATCTAAAAGAGGTACCACAACTTGATGATGAAGGTGGTACTGGCAGTAGAGGCTTAACATGCCAACATTGTTTATTTTCTTATTTAAAATGAAGTTTTGTCACAGAGCCCAGGCTAGCCTCAAACTTGCCATCCTTCTGCCTTAACCACCAAAGTAGCTGGGATTATACGTTTGTGCTACCACACCGAGCTTTAACATGCCAGCTTTCTCAGGTTTGGTCTTCTTCTTGACTTAGTTTGTTTCAGGGAGGAGTACAGTCCCCACCCATGCAGCAAGCTCCTGTTTTTGCAGTGTCTGTACTGCCTTCAGAGAAATGTGCTATCAAGATCCTCGTGAGAAAAAGAGGAATGGTTTAGGACGTCTGCATTTTGAACAACTAAAGACACATAGCAACATGGCTGAGTGGCAAGTGAAAGGCTGTGTTCTCAAGCTGACCAGTCCTTTTGTTTGGTTTCAGAGGTGGTGGCCCAGTGGTGCACGCAGGGAGACTTGCTGGCGGTTGCTGGGATGGAGAGGCAGACCCAGCTTAGCGAGCTGCCCAATGGGCCCCTTCTGAAGAGTGCCATGGTGAAGTTCTACAACGTTCGAGGGGAGCACATCTTCACACTGGACACACTGGTACAGGTAAGCACAATCAAGAAATGCTACCAGTTTATTCACATTGTAATTGCCTTTGGTGAGTTTTCATTTTTTTTACTTAACTGAATTATGATATATAAACCATGAGAGATAAGGGGAAATGGGTTCTTTTTAACTAAAAGATTGATTCTATTCCCATTTCAAAATCAAATGAGTAGCTTGTAAGTAGGCACAATGCACTGGGGTTGATCCAGGCTGTGCAGTAGATTCAGGTCAGTGGGTGCTGGATCTTCACTTAATCACATGTAAGGGAGAACAGATCATTTTTGCAAGTTCTTAACTAAGATTTTCAGTAACAGAAGGCATATTAACAAGAGAAAGACAAACTTAACACAACCTATAAACCTCCAGTAGACATGGGAAGAAACCAGTAGAAAGAAATAAAACTCTCAGGTAGATCTCAAGGGAGATCTTAGACCCTGTGCTTACGTATAACTGCTGAGACACAGGAGAAGGGGGTGGGGGCATGTGAAAGCTAAACCCGTAAGACAAGGGTTTGGGATCTTACGGGTCCTTTGCACAGAGTCTAGGGATTCTGTCTTCCTCCTCTTGGTGGAAAGGGATTATACTAACAGAAGTTTCCACTCCTCTAACCCGTGGCAGCCACAATTTTCTCTCCATACATACCTCATGTAAGTGGAGTCATTACTGGCTTATTTTGTGTAGTATTGATGCCGTTGGGGTCCATCTGTGCTATAGCATATGTCCAAACCTCCTTCCGTTTTACAGTTAAATACTATTCCATCGTATGAAGATGGCACACTTGGTTTACCTTTCATTTCCCCATGATGCTTGGGTTCCTTCCACTTTTGGCTATTATAAATAATGCTTTTATGAACATGGATGTGCAAATACAATTTCTCTTTGCAATCCTTTTTTAATTATTTTGGCTGTGTACCCAGAAGTAAAATTATGGACCATGTGATTATTCTTTTTACTTATTTATATATTTTTTTGGTTTTTTGGAGGTAGGGTCTCACTGTGGTCCAGGCTGACCTGGAAGTAACTATGTAGTATCAGGGTGGCCTCAAACTCATGGCTATCCTCTTACCTCTGCCTCCCAAGTGCTGGGATTAAAGGTGTGTGCCACCATGCCCGGCATTTAATTTCTTTTTTAGACAGGGTCTCACTGTATAGCCGAGATATCCTGAACTCACTGTGGTGGCCTTGAGCTCATGGAGATCCACCTGCCTTAGCCTCCTAAATAATGGAATTATAGGCATGAGACACCTCACCTTGCCTTAGTCACCCTGATTTTAGTGTTTTCTGATGACCTTACCGTGCTGCTTTCCATAGTGGCTACCTCTCTGTGCATGCCCAGCAGTGCTGCAGAGTTCCAGCTTCTCCATGTGCTCACCAGCACTTGTCATTCTTTGGAGGTGCGTGTTTTTAAATGTCAGCTGTTCTGTTTGGTAGGAGATTGTATCTTAGTGTGGTTCTGATTTGTATTTCCCTGATGAGATTGAACATTTCTTGGTGATTCGTGTGTTTTTAAAGGGGTATCTGTTCAAGTCCTTTGTTCATTTTAAAGAAATGTTTTACTGTGTGTGTGTGTGTGTGTGTGTGTTCATGTGAATGTGGGCACATGAACAAGGACAACTTTCCCATCGGTCCTTGCCTGTTCCCTCATTGAGGCAAGATTTCTCACTCTGAATCTTGCTGTGCTGTTGTTTGCCACACTCACTATGAGCTTCCAGAAAATTATTCTTTCTCCTCCTTTCATCTCACCATAGTGTCAGAGTGCTGAGATTAGAGGTAGCCGACCCTGGCTTTTGACTTCCTATGCTTTATGTGGGGCTTGGGGGTCAAGTTTGGGTGGTGAGCACTCCACTAGGCCAGCTCCTCAGCTCCAGCCCTTTGCACATTTTTGAGTCAAGCTACCATTTTTTAATTATTGAGTTGTAGGATTTAAGTGTGCCTTTGGACAGTGTAGTATCTTTTGTGCAAACAAGCATATTTGTTCACTCATTTATATCCAGGCATCCTACGCAGACTTTAAGAGCTTCCTCTGTGACTGGTACTGAGCTTTTAAGTGTCAGTATTCAAGAGCTGAGGAAAGAGACATAATCTTTGCCTCCCACAAGCTTGGAAGCCAGTTAAGGAAGATAGCTAAATAACTATGTATTATATGTATTATATATTAAAAACAATTGTACATAAGCAGTTTAGGTTTTCAAGTAGAACTATTTGCCAGGTGCTACAGAAGCTCCTGGTAAATAGTATACAGAAAGAGAGCACTTGGTGGGAGTGTGAGGAGGTAGGGGAGTATTTTTTCCAGCTCTGCCCGTCCCTCCTCTTGTCTCATTGAGCAATTTCAGCTACTCTTACAGCTTTGTGTAAGGGTCTGGAGCAGAGGTATCCCACCTTCTGGCTTTTCTGGGCCACAGTGCACAGGGCCATAGAGCACAGGAAAGGACCTGTTGTAGATCCAGATGCCACACAAGCTTAGCTGTCTCACAGCACTGCACATATGATGTGTTCATCCCTCAGGCTGTTGTACCTTATAGACAGGCTCTTCTTCAGGTCATGCCCACACCATCCAGCAGCTAAGTCTACTTGAATCACCTCAGTTTCTCTGAAATAGGGTCTCCTTGTATAGCCTAGCATGACTTCACCATGTAGCCCAGGCTGGCTTTGAAAACCTGATCCTCCTGCTTAGCTGATGTCAATCAGTGTACTCTTCAATATTTCATAAGGACACTCAATTCCATTCATGAGATGGAGCCCCCAAAAGGCTCTGCCTCTTAATACAAGAACAATGGGGCTTGGGTTTCATTTAGGAGGGACATATTCAGGTAGTATCACGGGCCAGGATGTCTATGCCATGAGTTCTTGTTTGGTAAACAAGAAAAAGCCCTATCACCCACATGTGCGACTATAGCCCTGGGCAGAGAGATGAGGAAGGGCAGGCAGGGCAGAGGAGAGCAGCGGCCGTAATAGTCAGAGATGCTGGAGCCTTGGCTCCTGGACATACAGGAGGAGGACGTCAGCACTCTTGTGGTTACTTCAACGTTGCTGGGATGAGCATCCAAACCAAGCACACACCTTAGGAAAGGAAGAGATTTATTTCAAGAGTGCAGATCCAGGAGAAGTGTCTTCAAATGTCAGAAGAAGCTGGCTCCCATTCATAAGTCCAAGCAGAGAGACACCACTAAACAGCCAGAAACACCACCAAGCACAGCCAGAGCTCAGAAGCTTTCTGAATACATGAAGCTGGAATTCACATCTACTGCCAGTGACACACCCCCCCCAGCCAAGCAGCTGGAGACCCAAGTTATAAGCTTTAATAAAATACTGAGTCTATGCGGGGGACATACACGCAAACTGCCACAAGTGCCCATGAAGGCAGGCTAATTTAGCCACAAGTCCAGCCAGATGTGTGGGTACAGATAATTAGAAGCCAGTTGGGGATGTGGGACTAAAACTCAAGAAAGAGATTGGGCTAAAGATACAGATCCAGGCCATCTTCAAGGAGGCCATTTCTTGAGAGATGAGATTGGATTAAATGCCAAGGTGAAGAGAGAGAAAGGGCAGATGAGATGTCTTAAGAGAGAGAAGCGATACCCTCATTTAGCAAGCAGCAGGAGGAAAGAGGTAGAAGCAGAATGTCATAAAGAACCATTAAAAGAATGATGTCAACCAGGAGAACAACAGTAGAATGTAGACAGGACGAAATTGGATTCGGAGGTTTGAAGGTCAGCAGCGTTGTCTTGGTGGAATAATAGAGATGGAAGTCACACTGAAAGATTTGTTTTCAGTCAGTCAGTCTTTACTGAGTTGTGCATGTTGTTCTAGATGCTGGAGATGCAGCTGCAACAGCCACAATAAAGAATGAGACACAAAGTGATGCTAAAGTAGAACGGACAGAAGCTATCTAAGTTTCAGCTATGTAAACTGCTGAGAGGATCTATGGGTAAAGTGAAAAGAGGGGCTGGAGAGATGTCTCAGGGTTAAAGTTGTGCTGCCAAAAGGAGTTGAATCCCCAGAACCCATATCTAGCCAGAAGCAAACCACAAGAGATCCTGTCCCAAATAAGGTGGAAGGAGAGGGACCAGTACTCTGCAGCTGTCCTCAGATCTCCACTTGTGAACCAAGACTCACGTGTCGTCACACACACACAAATCAGTGTTTTTTTTAAAGAAAATGAAGAGGTGACTTGAAATAGAAAGATAAGACCATATTTATAAGTAAATAATAAGATCTAGGGGCAAAAAGGAGAAACAAAGAAGCAACAGAAGAGCACAGAGCCAGATCTGTTGTTCAGGAGAGAGAGTGCACCAAGAGCCAAACTGTTGAGGAAAAGAAGGGATGAAGCAGTTTCAGGCTAGCTTCTGACTTCTTCAGACACAGAGCGCAGTGCCATGAGGAATATGGTGCAGGGGTTTAGTGATAATGAGCTGTGGTGAGGTCTAAGTGCAAGGTGGATAATGTGACTTGAAAGTGAGACAGAATGCTGCCCTGTCTTATCTACATTAACAGGAGTCCAGGTGTATAAAGTTAGGTCAGACCCAGAGACCTGACGACTGAGGATGCTGTACTCCTAGCGTGGAGGCTAGATGGATGTAGACTTAGTGACCTGAGACCAGGAACGGGAAATCATGAAAGACTAGCTCAAGAGGAAATAATAAAAGCAGCACAGGGGGTTATAATTAGAGAGACATTTCACACTTCCTTTAGCAGTGACATAATCATAGCACAGTGAGCTCAGGAAGAAGCTCGAGTGGAGTAGGATGAGGCCAAGCTGCGGGGGAGGCCCCGGCGTCTGAGGGTTACAGGAGCGACGACTCTGTCCACAGTCGTGTACCTACTCAGGGCATTGTTTGGAACATAGTCAGTATTCAGAAGTGTTTGCTCAGTGGACTGATCCATAAGCAGGTGTGTCTTTCTGCTGATCACTGAGACTAGTTGAGGCTAAATTTTTACGTGTATCCTAATTGACTTTGTCTGTTGCTGTAACATATTACTTGAGAGAGACCTGATAATCTATAGGAAAAAAAGTATATTTGGCACATATTTCTGGACATTGGGAAGTCTAATAGCTTAGTACTACATCTCAGCATCTGGTGAAGGTCTTCTTGGCTGTAGCATAGTCCTGTCGGTGCTCCGATCCCTCACAGCCCTGTCCTGGAGCACACTTCCTGTCGGTACTTTGATCCTTCTCCAGACAGTGTCCTACTCTGTGGGAATCTCCTGCCTCAGCTCAAGGAAATCCACTCACCTCAACAGTTCATCCATAATCTGTCAAATCTGCAGGAAGGAGAGAGAGATTTAGGGCCCTCGTTTCTGTGTACTCTAAGGTGCTTGATACCTCTAGCATGCATTCCTTATTTTCTTCAAGTCAGAGACCATGGTGTCCTGGATTTTCTAACCTTAACTGTGTTGTCCAGGTTGAAGTAGCACTGTCCTCCCTCACTGTCCAGACATGCCACCATCTGCTGTTTCCTGTTCATCAGTCACACTTCCCAGTGGGCTTGTCTTTGCCTGAGGGCCACATGACCTGCTCATTCCTTTCTGGCATAATAGTGTAGGCCATTATCCACTCCTGTTTATGAAGCATGCTTCTTCTCTTGTCCATTTTCCTTTTATATAATCTGCTAACTGGTTTGTTTTTCAGTAAAATAGCCTTGACAAAATGGACTAGGGTGAGAATGTCTGACTGGCAGACAGTTGGGTTTCTCAGTGAGGCCGTTGTGTCAGGCCACCAATACCTAGAAGAGGTGGCCACTTGTAGTAAGATAGAGAGAAGCTGGGAGTTGTAACTCTCCATCTACTAGCTGGAACTGTTGCCTAACCTCTCTTGGCCTGTTTCCTCAAGTGTTAAAGGGAACAATGACACCCATGTACGAGAACTGAGAGGACTGTGAAAGACAGTCCTATGAGCACTTACTGTGCCACTGACAGAGGGTGAGTTTTAAAGACATGCTCACTTTGTGTTATAACAGGTGGTGGTTATTTGAGTACTTTTATCCAGTTTGAATAGATAAAAGTCTGAATTCTTGGTGTAAAAGAAAAGAGATGAGTACCGTGGATAATTTCATGTAGAACATGAAGTTACCTGTTGCACAGAGAGTTCTGAAATAAACAGCAGAATGATGAGGGACGAGGCCCGAAGGAGTGTGAGTGTGGCTGTCAGAGCTACAGATCTAGCAAAAAGGAATAGAAACTTGGAGGGAAGAAGTAACGTATTTCTGCAGACAGCTCCATCTATTCAGGTTGTGCCATCTGAAGACTGATTTTCATGACCTATGCTTTGATTAGGAATATCATATAAGAAGAGGGTCAGGATAAAAAGGCAGTGGTATGTCTTTAAGACTAAGCACGATGGCCGGGGATTTTGTTCATTGGTAGTGTGTGAACAGAGCAAGTGCAAGTTCAACCCCCAGCATTCCCTCCCCACCCAAGACCGTTTAAGCAGGATTTTGTTCCTTGGAGAGCCTCCATCCTAGCATGTAATTACATGGTTTGTGGATGCCAAATAATTTTTTATAATTTTTGTGTTGTCTGCCCTGTTCTCAGCAGTGATTCTGCCTTGCTGTGAATTTCCTCCTACACAGTCTACCTTCTTATGTACAGACCCAGCTTGGAAGGGCTCTAGAAGCACCGTACTCCAGTTCCTGGCTCTACAGCTAGCAGATGCATGGTCTTCCTTGGTAGAACTGTGGCCATTGCCCTACACCTACAGCAGCCTGGCCTCACTGTCCTCTTGGATAAAAATGAAGACAACTTATCTTCAACCTTGCATTTTTGCTTTCAGGTGGAAATCAGGATTAAGCTGACCCTGGAGGCTATTTTAAGGAATTGCCTTCCTGCGTTCCTTTTATCTTGATGTTTGATACAAAAATGTTGTGAAGATGCTGTTCCTATCTGTCATTCATTTAAAAGATCTGGCATCCTCACTTTGTGATCTCCGAAGCCCCTGGAGACCTCATTAAATGAATGTTCCATCTGTCTGGACCAGAACGAACAAATCTCTTGCTGTTTCCTCATCACAGCACTTACCACCTTCCTTGCTTGGCTGATCTTGTTTAGATGTCACTCTTGAGTTCAAGGTTTACTTCAGAACTAGAAGTTTCTAATATATACATGCATACCTTGACTCCAGCTTGCTTTTCCAAAGGAAATGTTGGCCATAACCTCCTTGTGGGTCCACCTTTCCAGGGTCCAACTTTCCAGAGAGTTCTATAGTTGCCTTTCCTGGCCCATCACATGAAGGATGGCTGAGAAAGGCAAGGGCCAACACCTGGGTTGTAGCCACACTGGGTCCCAGAAGTGCTGTGGTGCTATCTTCTTCTGTCTGCACAGTACTCCCATGTGACTGGAGGAAAGTGAGAGGCTTCTAGCTGTTGACTAGTCCCAGGTCTCATGGCTGGCCACCCCAGTGTTGAATTGACTCTGAAAGACTGCCTGTTGGGAGAGAAGGAAGAGACCATCTGGTTTACCACTTTACCACCTCCCAAGCCATAGAAATTACCACTGGGTAATGTGAGGAGCCAAATAACCAGCACTATAGGAAGGAATATTGGTGACTGTGCCCTGGGGTAATTGCCCCTATTAGTAGAAATGCTGTCATGTAGCACCATAGTGCTTTAAAAACTAATATGCTCAAAACCATATTTTAAAAAAGAGGTTTTTTTGAGACTAGTGGACATTATCTTCCTTTGCTGTCCAGAAGAGCAAAACCTTCATTGTCTTCCCTTCCCTTCTTGACAGCGCCCCATCATCTCCATCTGCTGGGGCCACCGAGACTCACGGCTGCTCATGGCCTCAGGACCGGCCTTATATGTGGTTCGTGTAGAGCACCGAGTATCCAGCCTGCAGCTGTTGTGCCAGCAGGCCATTGCCAGCACGCTGCGAGAAGACAAGGATGTGAGCAAGCTGACCCTGCCTCCTCGCCTCTGCTCCTACCTCTCCACTGCCTTCATCCCCACCATCAAGGTAAAGCCTTCCTTGCCTGTCTGCCAAAGAGTCAGGACACATGGTGGAGGCTGTCAGGGCAAGTGAACAGGGACGCTTCTGCCTCTCCACTGGTGGCCACATGCAGCTCTGCGGAGGCCTTCCATGTGCTTACCTACCTACTGCCTGCCCTAGTGCTCCTGTTAGCGCTGAAGTAAGATTCGTTTTGTGTGGTGGACCTTATCTTTCCCATGACCAGCTTCATTTCTGTTACCCTGATGATCGAAGGAGTGAGCATTGATTTAGCACTTCCTATGAACTACACATTGCACCAAGTTCTTTCTGAAAGCCTGTTTTGTTCCATCTTTGCCTCCTGGCAGATGTTGACATTGTCCTCATTTGGTTCAGAAGGGAAGTAACTTGTACACAGCTGGATAGGCTAGTCACAGTTAGACTCAGACCAAGTCTTAGACCTGCTGTTGTAATTCTAGGTAGTCCAGCTATCAGCCAGCCATCTCTTATACTAATTGTAACTCCATTGACTGTCTATCTGTAGAGGGAACATGTGGAATAGACCTCCCAGTGGCTGCTCACATGTGGGCTGCCACTAACCCCAGGCCCTCCACACCGTTGGACCTTTGCTATATTCTGTCTGTAGATTACATTGATTTGTTGGCTACTTTGTTCCTGATACACCAGAGTTATCCTCAGAGGTTGTAATTTAATTGTCAGAAGTGAAATCCTAGTTTGGGTATTGTTGAAAGGCCTCCACAGTTCTGAATCACTGTTCTACACCACAATTCACCACTGCCTACATAACAGCCTGGGCTCTGTCAGAGGGCCTTGTGCCCACTTTCTCTCTCTGGAGTACCAGCTTTGCCTTTTCTGCCTGTGTCCTGCCTCTAGCCCCCAATTCCAGATCCCAACAACATGCGAGACTTTGTCAGCTACCCCTCGGCAGGCAATGAACGGCTGCACTGCACCATGAAGCGCACGGAGGATGATCCTGAGGTGGGTGGCCCATGCTACACTCTGTACCTGGAGTACCTAGGTGGGCTTGTGCCCATCCTCAAAGGGCGGCGCATCAGCAAGCTGCGGCCAGAGTTTGTCATCATGGACCCTCGGACAGACAGCAAGTCAGGTGAGCCCCTTGCTGCAGGGCCCGAGACCATGATCTCATGTGATGGTGGACTGTCCCTCCTTCACCATGCAAAGAGGACCTCTCTGCGCTGGCTCATGTGAAGCATCCCAGAAGCTCTTTCCAAAGTCCCACCACAGCACGCGATTGCCCAGTGTCCTTGTTGGCATGTTTTTTGTGACATTCCATATGGTATCAAGTGAGGAACTATCAGCTCCTAGGCCAGGGAAAGCCAGCATGGGCCTCTGACCCCTCAGGGCCTCTCACAGTCCCCAGTCAAGTGTTCAGTGAGTGCCTGGTGTAATGTTGAGATGCATTCCTGCCCGCCCTCCTCAGTGGATGATAGAATCGAAGTGTTGAAACCTTTAGGCTCCTCCTCAGTCTCCTCCTCTGTTCCACTGATCCACTATTAACTGTTTTTTACCTCTCAGTGAACATTTCCTCCTGGTCCATAAGGTTTTAACATGAAGAATCATTCTGTCCTTCTAGAAATTCCCTTCACTCTCATTGCTCAGACATGTTGAAAGATGCCTCTCTGGGATCCTAGACTGAAGATCCCCACAGGAAGGGTTGGTGGGGGTTTTGTGCCATTAGTGTGCGCCCCATGTCTATTAATATCTGCAGCTCATACACCTGCTATCTCCTGGGAACCCTCCCCATGGCCTGCCATAGAAGGAACAGCACTAAGTAGGTGTCCATTTGGTTGTCATGGTGTCCTGCTCAGGAATTCTGCTTGCCCTGATGAATCCTGGGGGCCTGGCAGGAAGGAACTGAGTCACTTTGTCCTCCGTAGTGCCTTGTAATCATCTGGCCTTGAGGAGACATTGGTTAGAGTGGGTGTTTTCTTTATACTCTTCCTTGTGCCGGTTCATTCTCCTGCTGAGTATACTGGCCTGTGTGTCCCTCATTGTGTCTCTGAAGCTACTCCAACTCATGTGACCAGAGTCTGATTCTTAAAGCAGTGGATTTGTTCAACCTCACTCTCACTAGTCCATCCACCTGTGTCCAGCAGGCACTAGTCACTCTGCTTCCAGTGTTCCATATAAAATCAACAGCAAGGCTGGAGAGATAGCTTATTTAAATGCTTGCCTGTGAAGTCTAAGGACCCCAGTTCGAGACTCGATTCCCCAGGACCCACGTAAGCCAGATGCACAAGGTGGCACATGCATCTGGAGTTCGTTTGCAGTGGCTGGAGGTCCTGGTGTGCCCATTCTCTCCCTCTCCCTCCCTCTCTTTCTCTTTCTCTCTCTGTTGCTTTCAAATAAACAAAAATAAATAAAATTTTAAAAAATCAACAGCAGTAAATTCCAGGTCTGGGGAGATGGCTTAGCAGATATGAGCACTTGCTGTGCAAGCATCAGGGCCTGATGCTCCCTAGGTTTGTGTCTTCAGCACCCATGTAAACAGCTAGACATGGCCATACATGCTTGTAACCCCTGTCTTGTGGGGAGCAGAAACCAGAGAATAATTGGGACCCTCTCTCTAGTCAGCCAAAAAATAATAAATAATAACCAAAAAATAATAGCAGCTCCATGTTTACTGAGAGAGTCCTTCTCAAGGAAACACATAGATGAGCGATAGAGAAGACTAGGCATTCTCCTCTGGCTCTTACGTACTTACTTATGTACACATGCAGCACTCATGTCTGCAGACACATGCATGCAACATATACACACACTATACCTTACATGTTATGCATATACACACAAAGTAGTAGACCTCCACTTTTAAAAACTTGGGGCTGGGGCTGGAGAGATGGCTTAGTGGTTAAGGCACTTGCCTGCAAAGCCAAAGGACCCTGCTTTGATTCTCCAGGACCAATGTTAGCCAGATGCACAAGGGGGTGCATGCATCTAGAGTTCACTTGCAGTGGCTGAAGGCCCTGGCATGTCCATTCTCTCCCCCCACCCTTCTCTCTCTCAAATAAATAAATTAATTAAAAAAAAAAAACAACTTGGCACTGGAGAGATGGCTTAGTGGGTAAAGGGCTTGCCTTGCAAACATGAGGGCCTGAGTTCAGTCCTCAGAACCAATATCAAAAAGTTGGTTGTGGTCGCTTCATTTATAATCTGTGCTGGGAAAGTAGAGTCAGGCAGATCCCTGGAGCCCCCTGACCAGCCAGTCTAGGAGCTCCAGACCCATTAAAGACCTTATCTCAAAAGAGAAGTGGACAGCACCTGAGGGAAGAAATGCCCAAGGTTGTCCTCTGGCCTCTATACACACATGTATACATGCGCATGTGCGCGCGCGCACACACACACACACACACACACACATTTGTGTATTTGAAAAAATCAACTAGATGTTCACCATTTTATTTTTGACTCACGTGACAGACAAACCAATACCAAGTATAAAAAGAACAAGTGGAAGAATTTGGGACTGTGGTGCAGAGGCAGAAAGGAGGGAAAGACAGAAAGGAAAATAAGGAACATTGACTTAGGAGAAGGAAAACTCACTGGCTGGAGAGGGGAGGGCCAGGTCTGCAGTGCGCATGGCCTATACACGGCTCTCGCTGCAATCGGGCCTCCAAGGGCCCTTCCCTGGGTACAGCTGTGTACAGCCTAGGCTGAAACTGAATCAGTGAGGAGCTTCTGCTTCCCCCATCCTCCCTCCGTTGCCTAATCTCTGCAGAGAGGGCAGGAGGGATGAGGCGCTGTGACCGCTGCAGCTGCCGCCTCCCAAGCCACACGTGCTGGAAGTCTGACCTGCTGCCTGCCTGGAATGCCTGGATGTTCACAAGCTCACAGCAAACATTCAGTCATTTCAGTCTGTTGGAGAATGAGTTGTTTATCTTCATGATTTTTATAATTTCAAGATTTAAAAGTTGCAAAATGATCTGGAAAGATGGCTCTGCAGTTAAGCCACTTGCCTGCACAAAGCCTATAACAACCTGGGTTTGGTTCTCCAGTACCTACATAAAGCCAGATGCACAAAGTGGTGCATGCATCTGGAGTTGTTTGCAGTGGCTAGAGGCCCTGGAACATCCATTATGTCTCTATCTCTGTGTCTTTCTTTCTGCAATAAGTAAAATTATTTTTTAAAGTCACAAAATAAAGCAAAGTCATAAACATTTAGTCAATGCCTACTTTATGTGGTACTTGTTCTCCTGGAACGGTTAAGCAGTACCAGCATGCCCACCCTGCTGGCATACAAGAGAATTTGAGGGTTTAGAAAGTTCAGCAAGAAAGCCAAGATTCAAACCATCTCACTACAAAAATAGAAGCTATGGGGCTGGAGAGATGGCTTAGTGGTTAAACGCTTGCCTGTGAAGCCTAAGCCTGGTTTGAGGCTCGATTCCCCAGGTCCCATGTTAGCCAGATGCACAAGAGGGCGCAAGCGTCTGGAGTTCCTTTGCAGTGGCTGGAGGCCCTGGCATGCCCATTCTCTCTCTTCTCTCCCTATCTGCCTCTTTCTCTCTATGTCACTATCAAATAAATAAAAATAAACAAAAAAATAAAAAAAATAGAAGCTATGTCATAAGGCACAATATGATTAATTGCCAACTGAATGGTATATATGAACTAGCTTCGAGGATGGAAATAACTTAAAACTTTGAAAAGCAAGGAATTTCTAGCCCTTCCTAGCTCCACGTCATTGTTTCTCCATGGCCCGTCACCACCGAAATCACCTGAGAGATGTGTGTAAAGGGAAGTTCCCAGGTTTGCTCTACAGATTGACTCATTAGGTCTCAAATGTGGCCTGGCAAGCTTAGTGGGTTCCCCAGGTGATTTTTATGGCACTGAATTTTGTGATTGACTGCAGGGAATGTTCTCCAAATGACTCAGTAAGTATTTTCCTCAAAATTAAACCGTGAAGCTGGAAGTGTAGCTCAGTTGGTAGACTGTCACGTAGCATGCACCGTTGCCTGGGTCCAGCCCCCAGCATGACATAAACTGGATGACACAGTTGACACATGCTTATAATCCCAGAATTTTGGAGGTGGAGACAGGAGGGTCAGAAAAGTTCAAGGTCATCCTCAGCTTCATATCAAACTTAAGGCCAGCCTGTAACACATGAGACCCTGCCTCAAAAGAAATCTCCAGTGTTTATTTGTGTACTAGGTAGTATGAGTCCTAGAAAATTGAAGTGAAAATCCACAAATTTTAAAAAAGAAAAATTTTAAATATTTACTTAAGAAATAGAAAGCAACAGTCGGCGGCCCCGTGCAGCAGGCTCCGGGCGGGGATGGTGGCATTGGCTGGAAGCGGGACGCCCCAGAGGAGGAGGCTTCCGGAGGGGAGGCAGTGGCCTTGCAGCCCCAAGCTCCGACGAATGCGTCCGGGGCTCGCCTCTCGAGGCTGCCTCTGGCGCGAGTGAAGGCCCTGGTGAAGGCGGACCCTGATGTGACGCTGGCGGGATAGGAAGCCATCTTTATTCTGGCGCGCACCGCGGAACTGTTCGTGGAGACCATTGCAAAAGATGCCTATTGCTGTGCCCAGCAAAGAAAGAGGAAAACCCTACAGAGGAGAGATTTGGATAATGCAATAGAAGATGTGGATGAATTTGCTTTTCTAGAAGGTACTTTGGATTGACTGCTGAGCTGAGTGTTTTTGTGAGCTTGTACTGCATTTTTCAGCTCACCCCTCTGAAGGCTTCAGCTTCGAAGAACAGAGTCTGCACGTATACACTCTGCCTTTTCTACCTTTACCAAAGCTGGTATAAGAAGAGATCACATCCAATAGCTTTCTCTACAAGATATTCCACTAGTTAAGTCTTCCATTTCAAGCCTGAATGTAGCTGCTACTGCTTGGGGCAGAAATGAAGAAACTGTTCTATAGAAGTGGCTTAATGAATGAGGTAGACCAGAAAAAAAGGTCTTTGATAACTTCATTCTAGTGTGTTTTATAATCTCACCTTTGCTCTTGCTCTGTAACTAGATGACCGCTGTGGCCAGGTGCGCAGACCTTCCTTATCTTTCCTGCCAGCCGTTAAACCATCTTTAAGTTAATTTTGTTCTTCATTCCCCCAGCATGTCACTGGAGTGTGGGGCCACAATTTGTCAAGTAATGCTTGTTCAAAGAAACATGGTTCTAGATTGAAAACCATTAAAAGTACTTTTTCCTAGAAGTTTAATTGAAGTATAATTCATGTATCATACACAATTCAATGTTTTTTTCTGTGTATTCACAGACATATACAACTATAACCATAGTGAATTTTTGAATTATTTCCATTTGAATGGAATCACATGAACCCTTTTTGTCTGTAGATGATGCTGTTTCTTTCTATTTTATCTTTGTTGGACTAGTGCGTGTTGGTAACTCCTTCCCTATGGTAAAATATACATGGTATGGAATTTACCATTTCAGCCATTTATAAGTGTATAGCTCAGTGACATTGAGATACTCATTATATAACCATCACCATCTTTCTCCAGAGCTTTGTAATTGTCTCAATCTAAAACTTGATATGCATTAAACAGTAGATCCCTTTTCCTGGTTAAAAAAAAAGAAAAGAAAAAGAAATAGAAAGCAGCAGATAGAGAATGGACATACCTGGGCCTCTAGCCACTAAAAGGAACAAACTCCAGACACATGTGCCACCTTGTGTATCTGGCTATCTGTGGGTCCTGGGGAATAGACCTGGAGTCCTTGGGCTTTGCAAGCAAGCACCATAACCAGTGAAACATCTCTCCAGCCCATAAAGAAAATTTTAATCAGCTCTTTGGGGGACTGGATACTAGGGATAAAACCCAGGGCCTGGACATACTGCATAAATGGTCTGCCACTGAGCTGCATCCCCAGCTGAGAGTAAGGCATTTAAGGGATAATTAAGGTTTAAAAAAAATTACTAGGGTCCTAATTGATTGGTCACCTTATTTATTTATTTTTGTTCATTTTTGTTCATTTGAGAGTGATAGAGACAGAAAGAGGCAGAGAGATAGAGAGAGAGAGAATGGGTATGCCAGGGCTTCCAGCCACTGCAAACAAACTCCAGACACGTGCGCCCCCTTGTGCATCTGCCTAACGTGGGTCCTGGAGAACTAGCCTTTTTTTTTTTTTTTTTTTTTTTTTTTGGTTTTTCGAGTTAGGGTCTCACTCTGGCTCAGGCTGACCTGGAATTCACTATGTAGTCTCAGGGTGGCCTCGAACTCTCGGAGATCCTCCTACCTCTGCCTCCCGAGTGCTGGGATTAAAGGCGTGCGCCACCACGCCCGGCGAGAACTGAGTCTCGGAACTGGGGTCCTTAGGCTTCACAGGCAAGCACTTAACCACTAAGCCATCTCTCCAGCCCTGGTGACCTTGTTTTAAAAAAGGGAAAGAGGGGCTTCTCCTCCACACATACAGACATTAAGGAAAGGGTCCATGGACTCTTCAAGAACTCTGGCAGTCATTTGCAAACTTGGAAGAACAGATTGGAGAAACACCTTAATCTTGGGACTTCTAAGCCCTTATAATTGGGTGAACCAATTCCAAATTGAATAATTTTGTTTTTCTGATTAATGCAGACTGTAGAGCTGTGAAGTGGCTTCTATAGTAATATATATTTTAATGGTTGAAAAACTCCTTGGAAGTAAGAAAGTAATAGTTAGCAGCTGGAAGAGTTTTGAAGCTCATGATAGAAATATAGTTGTTAAGGCAATTGTGATTGATTCTCACATAAGTATTAGCCTGTTGAGAACTGAAGAAAAGGCAGTCCTACTTATAAAATGGCAAGGATTTAGCTAGATTGTTTCTGTTTTCAGTGTTATATGAAAGAGAGAGAACTTTTTTTGTTTGTTTGTTTGTTTTGTTTTTCAAGGTAGGGTCTCACTCTAGCTCAGGCTGACCTGGAGGGCCCAGGGGACCGTATTTTGTCTCCCCAAAATTTATGCATTAAAGTCCTACCTTGCATTGTGACTATATTTGGAGATGAAGCTTTCGGGGGGTGGTAATTAAGGTTTAATGAAATCGTAAGGATGGGGTTTTAATCTTACAGGTTTAGTGACCTTAGAAGAATAAGAAGAGAGAGAGCGCGCTCTCACACTCACTCATGCACACTCCCCCCATGTTTATGATCTGAGGAAAGGCCATGAGAGCAAGAAAGCGGCCACCTACCAGAAGAAGCCGCAGCAGATTCCTGCCATGCCAGCACCTTCACCTGGGACTTACAGCCTTTGGAACCATGAGAAAATAAGTTTTCATAGTTTAAGCCACCCAGCCTAAGATACAGCTTATATATAAAAGCCATTAAAGTATGTATTAGAGAAGGTTGTTTTAAATTCTACAGGCATATCCAATTATAGGCTGCATATTTAGAAAGTTGCCTCAAAGTAAATTAGCATGTTCTTCAGAACTAGCAAAACTGGGATGTGAAGCCCATACATTGGAGTTGCCTTGGGTTACCAAAGACCAATCCCTAGTCAGCTTTTTCCAAAGCTTGGACATTTGTTCATGATGAACTAGTGGCACAGAACATCTGCGTGTGTGCGGGACACCCGTGCCTCCCTGGCTTCCCTGGACCTGGAGGCTGCCCAGGGAAATTCTAGTTGTGATGGCACACGCCAAAGAAGAGTGTTTCTTTCATGCAGACAGGATTTGAGGCATGTACTCTGAGAGCAGCTTCTTCCTTCTCTCCCAGGCCGTAGACCTTTGTTCACCCTTCAGGAAATCTTCATTAAGTTCCTAGGATTGTTCTAGTCCCTGGGGGTACAGAGGAGGCAAAGGAGACAGCTGTTCTCCCTGACTAGTTTGTTCACTAGCTGGAAAAATAGACAATTAAAAGGTACTTGTGGGCTGGGGAGATGGCTTTGCGGTTAAGTGCTTGCCTGTGAACCCTAAGGACCCTGGTTCGAGGCTCGATTCCCCAGGACCCATGTTAGCCAGATGTACAAGGGGGCGCACGCATCTGGAGTTCGTTTGCAGTGGCTGGAGGCCCTGGTGCACCCATTCTCTCTCTAGCTACCTGCCTCTTTCTCTCTGTGTTGTTCTGAAATAAATAAATAAAAATAAACAAATATTTAAAAAAAAGGTACTCGTAAGCAACAGAGAAAGTGCAAGTTGATGTGGAGAGGATGTTGGTGGATGAGTGAGTGGCATGTGACTGGTTTCCCTCAGGGCAGTGCATGCTCCCATGCTGTGTGTTTGAATCCTGTGTTTGAATCAACTTCCTTTGGCCTAGTGACTCCTAAATCACATGATACATACAAATTACTGTTTGGCACATGTGAATTAATCCTTTGTATGTGACCAGACTCAGATATACAACACTGGGCTTGATGCATACAAGAGTCATGTGCCTTGGGCTGGAGAGATAGCTTAGCTGTTAAGGCATTTTCCTGCAATGCCGAAGGACCTCACGTAAGCCAGATGCACAAGGGGACACACGCATCTGGAGTTCATTTGCAGTGGCTGGAGGCCCTGATGATGCACCCATTCTCCCTCCCTCCCTCCCTCCCTTCCTCCCTCCCTCCCTTCCTCCCTCCCTCCCTCCCTCTCTCTTGTGCGCTGTCTGAAATAGATAAGTAATTTTTTTAAAGAGTCACGTGCCTTATGATGCAGCTGAAATAGGAGTGGTGTAGTGGGCACACACTGGACAGTAGCCTCCTTTAAAGTAGCAGCCAGCTCTTCAGCTCAGAAGACACTCCTGTTCACAGAGTCACATGTATATGTTAAGAAATTTCAAAATGGGCTCAGATCAACCCAGCCTTTGAAACGTCACATCCCTAAGCTGGGCATGGTGGCACATGCCTTTAATCCCAGTACTCAAGAGGCAGAGGTAGGTCACCATGAGAATATATAGTGAATTCCAGGTCAGCCTGGACTAGAGCAAGACTACCTTGAAAAACAAAAAAAAAAAAATCTCTTTTTTAAATTTTTTATTTATTTGAGAGCGACAGACACAGAGAGAAAGACAGATGGAGAGAGAGAGAATGGGCGCGCCAGGGCTTCCAGCCTCTGCAAACAAACTCCAGACACATGTGCCCCGTTGTGCATCTGGCTAACGTGGGTCCTGGGGAACCGAGCCTCGAACCAGGGTCCTTAGGCTTCACAGGCAAGCGCTGAACCGCTAAGCCATCTCTCCAGCCCCCATCTCTTTTTTAAATGGAATTACTCAATCTCTGAATCTTTCCATTCAGATTGAGTGATTCAGCTATTTTTATTACCTGGTAAGGCTTTTGAGTCTTTAGGGGAATAAAATTTTAGTGAGCAATGCAAAGTAATTTTGAAGACTGGAGTGCTTATAGTGATGACAGGTGCAGGGGCAAGGGTGCGGGAGTGAGCAGTGAAGGATGGAGAGAGAGTGGTGGGGAAAGAGCAGCCGGAAGAGAATTCAGGAGGATGAGCTTGTCTCCTGCAGGTTTGTGATTGGCTCACTCTCTGTATGTCGTCTTATCTTATGCCTTGATCATAGTCTTCCTCCTCATGGCCAGTTAGCAGTTACATAATCTAGAACAGAGTCTTTCTCAGATTCCATACTCAGAGCATTCAAGCTACCGCTGAAAGTCTCCATTGTGCAGGGTCTTCCCCTCATTACCCTGTTAGGCAAGTAATTGCACCAAGTAGGACCACCAGGCCCCACAGCTAGCCTGTGACAATTCCAGACAAAACTGCTGATGGACTTGACATGGACCAGCTCCATCAGGGCTGTAATCCCAGTAAGCCTGGACCAGTCAGGGACTTCCCAGGTCAGAAGCAGGTTCCAGGGAGCCTGTCAGCAAACTTCAGCCAGGTTCTCAGGAAACACTGTTGTCATAAAGTACTACAGTGTGAAGACATGAGGGTTTAGCTTCAGTGCAATGCACAGTTTTGCACATGCCTACGGTACTCAAACATCAATCACATCAGTTTGATTACAGAAGTTGCCCACTTCTTAGAAAATAGCATAAAGATGTAAATGGAAAATCAGTGACAAACTACTCCTTTTCAGCCTGTAAACCTAAAAAGGCGGCCACTAGAGTCAGTCTGTCCTTTATAGCAGTGATTGTTGTAAGGATCTAACTGATTAGCTTCCCTTAAAGTTGCTGGTTGGTGTCTTACAGATGAGATCTATGGGAACAGCTTGATTTCTACTGTGATCGACAGCTGCAACTGCTCAGACTCCAGTGACGTTGAACTGAGTGATGACTGGGCTGCTAAGAAGTCTCCCAAAATTTCCAGAGCTAGCAAACCACCCAAACTCCCAAGGTAATCTTAGTCTTCAAGGTGCGTCCCCATTTTGTGCCTTTAGCAGACATGGTCGTGTCTGCTCCTGTGACAGTCCATGAGTCCAGAATGCCGCCAGTTCCAGAACCTGTTCTTTTTTTTTTTTTTTTTGGTTTTGGTTTTGGTTTTGGTTTTCCAAGGTAGGGTCTCACTTTAGCTCAGGCTGACCTGAAATTCACTATGTAGTCTCAGGCTGGCCTTGAACTCTTGGCAATCCTCCTACCTCTGCCTCCCAGGTGCTGGGATTAAAGGCATGCGCCACCACGCCCGGCTCAGAACCTGTTCTTGCTCACATTAACTTTGTTGTATTAAAAAGAGAGAGAGAGAAGAGGAATCTGATACTCATACAGCAGCAAGACCAGACTCCCCTCTTTGTTTTCACATCACCTGCTCTGGAATTTACTACTGGAATAATTAAAGCTTTTCCTCATGCGAAGCCCTAGGACCTTTCGGGGGATCAGCAATGATGGTGGGTGGCCAAGGGAGGCTTTCCAGCTTAGGAAAAGAAAGAGAAAGGTTTTGTCGTACATGTAATATATTGGGGGAAAAAAAGCCACATTAAATTCCTATAATGCTATAATTGGGAAAGTAACAATGAGCTAAAAAAAAGAAAACTTAAGGCTTGTCTGAAGTCAGGAAGCTGAGAGGGAAGCAGGAGGACTTACGTCATCACAGGTGAGCCTTCCTACTCTGTTGCCAACATGGCTACATGACTTTGGACACACGTAAAAGTTCCCTTATTGGTGGACATCAGTGGTTAGACAGATCCTCACCAAAACCCTGGCTGGTTTACATCTTTGTAATGCCATGCACTTTTAAGGGAGAATTTGCATACAGCTATAGGCATGCCCAAATGCTTGACTCTTATTAAAACAGTAGCTCATTGGGCAGTTGACGTATCATTCTCTCCCCACTCAGTTCAGAATTCTTGCATTCATATAACTTTATGTTGTTACAGATTAGTTTTTGCTTGTTTTCATACACGACAAAATTAAACAATATATGTTTTTGAATAAAATTAAGCAATATATATTTTATCTTGCTTTTGTGGCTGCACATGAGTTTGAGATTTTGTCACATTATCATGTGTGTCAGTAGCTTGTTTTTCTTTATTCCTCTGTGGAACTGTTCATTGTACCACTTAATGCTGCTGTGTGGTTATGCTGTTTCCAAGCAATGGATAGTTAATAGTCTCCAGTTTGGGATTATGTTGAGTAAATTCACTATAAATGTTATATGCAAGTCTTTGTAAATACCTACAGTCATTTCTCTTGGATATATACTGTAAAGGGAGTTACAGGGCCATGGATGACACATATGGTAAACTTCAGTGAGAGCTGCTTTCAAGGCGGCTGCACCAAAGTAAACCCTCCACGCTGTGAGTGAGAACCCCCACTGCTTCCACTCACCTGGAGTTCTTCGTCACTTACAAAGTTGTCTGATCATGGTGGGTGTGTGGTGGCTCCTATTTAGTTGAATTCTGGTGTCTTCAAGGGCTGATGTTGCCCAGCACCTTCTCACATGTTTACCAGCTGTCTACTTAGTATCTCCTTTTGTGATGTGTTCATTCAGTCTTTATCCTTTGGTTTGGGCGGGGGGGTTCATGGTAGCATCTCACTCTAACCCACATTGGC
Source organism: Jaculus jaculus (assembly GCF_020740685.1). NCBI lineage: Eukaryota > Metazoa > Chordata > Mammalia > Rodentia > Dipodidae > Jaculus > Jaculus jaculus. The sequence goes on along the minus strand of NC_059110.1, from coordinate 8,621,602 downwards.
CTAGAATTCACCATGTATTCTCAGGCTGGCCTTGAACGCTTAGTGATCCTCTTACCTCTGCCTCCCAAGTGCTGGGATTAAAGGCATGTGGCACACACCTGGCCTTTTACCCATTTTTTATTGGGTTGTTTTCTCTAAGTTGTAAGACTTGCTTATGTGATCTAGGCAGGAGTCTTTCAGCATCTTTGTGACTGCTGGATGGTTTAGTGAATGAAGGCTTTTCCTCATCCATTCCTTTGTGTCCTGTTGAGGAAATCTTTGTCTACCCTAAGCCTGTGAAGGAGATCTGCTATTCTCCTTCAGAGCTCTGGAGTTTTAGCTTTCACATTAAATCTTGCATCAGCTTTATATCCAGAACAAATTTTGTGGATGGTATAAATTAAAAGTAAACATTTATTTTTTCCATATAGCTGTCCAGCTGCTCCAGTAATGTGACCGCTTTAATTTTTCATCTGAAGCTCATTAAAGATGCACATAAAATTATGAACTTCCAACATTTCTGCCATGGTTTGCCTTTTTCCATTACTTAAGCAGAGCGGGAATTTACCATGTATACACCTTAACCTTGTGCCTTTGAAAGCTGTGGCCTCTCTAGTTCGTCCCCTCTCTGGCCTCCCCACTGTAATCCCTTCTCCATAGCAGTCAGGCCGATGGTCCTAGCTCACAGCTTAATCAGCTCAATCCTCCATCCTCCCATTCCTCAGGGTCCTGAATTTTCTGTCAAGTTGGACAGCACTGCAGATAGGGCTGCAGCATTTTTTCATAGGCCGTTACAGACCTTACTGTACTCATTGATACTCACTGTGCCCTCTGTGAGGTGGACTGGGGTCAAACACCTTTATCTTCTTCACGCTACAAGTAAAGGAATCAAGAGAGAAAAGATATAACCTGGGATCTAAAGGCAGCAGAAAAGAATTACATTCCCTTGTTTTCCTTCAGTATTACAGGTGGTGAAGTGTTAGATAAATCTGTTAAAATCCAAACTGTCCCAGTGGCCTTGGGATGGGAAACGACTCCTTCCTCCCCCCTCCCTCCCCATCTTGCCATTTTCCCCAGAACTGACTGGGGAAGGGACTATGAGTCAGTGGTCAGTGAATGTTAATGTTCTTAGGTTTTACAAATGGATTTTTTGGTATAACTTCAGTATTTTTCAAATACTCTACATATTATATCCAGTTAGCATTCTTTATGTTCCCCAAGCAGACACAAGAGAGATTGTTATGAAATTAAAGCCCTGACCACTGAGAATCCACATCAACAGCTGACCATGGGGAGGAAGAGTGCTGGGCCCAACGGCAAGCACCCCTCAGCACATGCCTAACCCCTCCTGGCCCTGTCTCCACAGGATCAGCATTGAGGCGCGCAAGTCTCCCAAGCTTCCTCGGGCTGCTCAGGAGATCTCACGATCTCCCCGTTTGCCCATGCGCAAACCCTCCATTGGCTCCCCAAGCTTGACACGGAGAGAGTTTCCATTGGAAGACATCACTCAGGTAGAAGGATGAGAAATGACTGCTGCCTCCTGCCATTTTCCTCTTCCCTGTTTCTGTTCCCTCTTCCAGACCTAGCTCAGTGCCACCTCCTTCCTGAAGCCTTCATGCTCTGGCTCAGCTACCATGTGCCAACACATCTGGTGTCTAACCCCTCCTGATACTTCTCCAGTCACTAAAAGCCTTATCTGAATGTTAGGTGGTATGACCCTCAAGACAGGATTATCCCCATCTGTATTTTGCTCTTGTGTGTGTATGTATGTGTATACAACGCACAGCCCTTGGGCAAAGTGGTAACTCCTTTAAATGTTTTGAATTGATCTGAATGAGAGAACAGATAATTGGGTAGTTTCAGGACATAATGGTTTCCATGCAAGTGATGTGTGCAGAATCTCTAGGGTGAAAGGACTCAGGGTTAAGTCCCCCCAGTCCAGTGATTCAGAGAAAGGGTAAAAGTGCTCAGGGTTAAGTCCCCCCAGTCCAGCAATTCAAAGAAAGGATAAAAGTGCTCAGGGTTAAATCCCCCCAGTCCAGTAATTAGGAGAAAGGTGAAGTGAAGAGAAATGGGCCAGATCACTTGGGGCCTTTTACTTTTTTAAAAAATTTTTATCATTTTGTTACATTTGTTATATTGTTTTCATTTATTACTTTTATTTGCTTTCTAATTTTTCTAGATAGCCCAAAATGATCTAGAACTCATGATATTCCAGCCTCAGCATCCCAATTTCTGGGATCACAAACCACACCTGGCTTTCATTTTTTTCTTTATGTTTGAGATTAGAACTTGCAGTCTCAGGCAGACTTGGAACATCCTAGGCTCAGGCAGTCTTCCTGCTTCACTGGTTTGGACTATAGGCATACACCATTATACCCAGCTTTGTTCTCCTCCCCCCCCCCCTTTTTTTTTGAGACACGGTGTTTTATGTAGCCCAGGTTGGCCTTGAACTATTCTCCAGACAGCCAAGGATGACCTTGAATTTATAATCCTCCTACCTTCATCTCCTGAGTTCTGGGATTACAGGTGTGATCCACCATGCTCAGTTTTATGCAGTGCTGGGGATCAAACCCAGGACCTCATGCATGCTAGAGAAAGACTCTACCAACTAAAGCTACATCCCCCCTAGTCCTTTGATGGCCTTTATAAGTTGTACATGTGGGCATGCAGGGACAGAGCCAGCCCTCCCTACCACTGGCAAAGGAGAATCCGTTACGCCGCAGTCGCCACCTGGACTTGGAAGTGACACCGTGAGGGCGGGTTGACGTCTGTGGCAGCGACACTTGTACTTAACTAAGATGCGGTTTCTTTTCCCACAGCACAACTATCTTGCCCAGGTCACGTCCAATATCTGGGGAACCAAATTTAAGATTGTGGGCTTGGCTGCTTTCCTGCCAACCAACCTCGGTGCAGGTAAAATTCACTCTTTTTTTCTCAGTGTCCCAGTTAGACCTACTTTCAAGTTTTGGCAGCTTAAAATAGAAAATGAGATCTTGAAACAATACAAAATTAAGAACATGTGTAATCATAAGTATGTGTATAACCTTCCCTCAACCCTGATGATTTCAGAATAAAAGTAGACTCATCACTCAAATTGTGTTTTGCCACTGGCAGTTTCATTTTTATCCCAATAACCTCTTATTTATAAAAATAATGGAAATAGCCAAAAACTTCTCTTAAAGTTCTCAAAGATCTCTCAACATTTTGCATTTGTGAGCAAAACTAGTACTGGTGCCCAGGTTCTTGAAGCACAAGAAACTTGTCAAGGAAAATAAAGTTAATAACTTTAAGTTGGCTGAGGGTTAAGAGTGCAGTTCTTCAGCTGGAGAGATGGCTCACAGGTTAAGTGTGCTTCTTGCACGTGTGTGAGGGCCTGAGGGGGCGTGAAAGCTCTAGTTTGAATCTCCAGATCCCTCGTAAACAGCTGAATATGGCTATGTCCATCCCTGTACATTGATAAGATTGAGACAGAGGAAAACTGAACCAAGGGTGTGCAAGGCTGGGCCAGAACCCAGATTCTAGTTCTCATTTACATTCCTGTCTTAAATGAATGGTAGTAGCTTATTGTATCTACCTCAGAAACAGCAAACAAATGAAAGTGGGAGAAGACCTTTTCACAGCAACTCCTTCTGCTAGGTTAATCCCTGTGGACTGCAGAGCTGTTTGTTCCTCCTGTTCACCACCTCCATCCTTCTCTGTTGCCTTGTTTCCCATTGTATACATCTCTCTGTGAGGCTGGGCAGAGCTGCGGCATTTCGCCTCTTATGTGCCTCTGCAACTGGATGAAAATCATTCATTAAACATTCTGAATCTAGCCATGAGTTGATTCCACACACACTCTATAAAATGTAACTCATATGTTATAAATACCCATTGAGGGCTGGAGGAATGGCTTAGCAGTTAAGGCATGTGCCTGCAAAGCCAAAGGACCCAGGTTCGATTCCCCAGGACCCATGTCAGCCAGATGCACAAGGGAGTGCACGCATTTGGAGTTTGTTTGCAGTGGCTGGAGGCCCTGGCGTGCCCATTATCTCCCTCTCTCCCTCCCTCTTTCTCGGTCAAATAAATAAATAAATATTAAAATAAATAAAGATTTTATAAAAAAAAAAATACCCATTGATGCTGGCTAGGAAGATGGCTCAGCAGTGAAAAGGTATTTTCTTACAAAGCTGCCAGCCCAGGCTTAATTTCCTAGCCACCCATGTGAAAGCAAAAGCCAATTGGGCATTCACTTGCAGCAGTGATACACGTGTGTGTGTGTGTGTGCACACACACATGCAAATAAATAAGTAAGTAGTTATTTTTAAAAATATTGCTTAGTAGTTAAGGTGCTTGCCTGCAATGCCTAATAACCCTGTATATTCCCCAGTACAAACATAAAGTCAGGTGTACAAAGTGGTACATGTATCTGTAGTTCATTTGCAGTGACTACAGCCCTGGTACACACTCATATTCATTCATTCATTCATTCATTCTCTCTTTTTCTCTCTCTCTCCTGTTTTTCTCTCCCTCCTCTCTCTCAAAATAAATAAAATATTTTAAAAGTCCATCAATGGACTGTGGGGATCATAGTGCCATGATAGAACCCTTACCTAATATGCATGAGTCTCTGGGCTCCATGCCCAGCACCGCCAAAATACAACGGAGCTGTGGAGGTGGCTTAGTGGTTAAGGCACTTGCCCACAAAGCCAAAGGACTCAGGTTCAGTTCCCCAGAACCCACGTAAGCCAGATGCACAAGGTGATGCATGCATCTGAAGTTTGTTTGTGGTGCCTAGAGGCCTAATGTGTCCATTCTCTATCTGCTTCTCTCTCTCTCTCTCTCTCTCTCTCTCTCTCTCTCTCTCAATAATTAATATACAAAACAAAAAAGTTGTGTTACTGTATGTGCATCTTCAGAGACTTACTGAAGAATATTGTATTTGGATTTTAAATGTCTCAGATCAGAGAAAAAGAATAAAAGTAAAAATAATGTGGAGTTCATCTCTAACACTAAAATAAATAAAAGTCTTGCTACATATTGCAAATATGTCTCTTAGCAATATTTCATTAACTTGCAAACTGATGATAACAAAAATATGTTCAATTATTCATCTGTGCCCTATTGACAGATACAGCTGGTTTTTTTGTAACCAGTTTAAATATCATTATTATCCCCACCTCAGTCAGCTGAAAACTTAGCTATCTGCCTAAAATAAATGTTGAGAAAAGGAATGCAAGTGAGAGTTTACTCAGTCCATCTTTTCATTCTGGTGAGCAGGTCTGCCAGTCAGCTAATGGGAGTGGCGAGTGTCTGTGAGGCACACGCTGCTCCGGTGGGAGTCAGTTGCCAAGACAACAGCTTCTGTGCCATAGCGCGGAATCATTGCCCTCATCATTGACATTTCTGAAAAGACCATTTTGGCTGAGCGTGGTGGTGCACGCCTTTAATCCCAGCACTCGGGAGGCAGAGGTAGAAGGATCACCATGAGTTCTAGGCCACCCTGAGACTACATAGTGAATTCCAGGTCAGCCTGAGCTAGAGTGAGACCCTACCTCAGGGAGGAAAAAGAAGACCATTTTGGTACTTATTATTACTAAGCTAAAAGAGCTTCCCACTTGATTCTTCTAGAGAAAAGAAATCAACTCAGATTCTAGAAGGTAAATCATACCTGGTACACTACTAATCTTTTCAAAGACAATATATGACTCTCTAGTGGAATTAGGAAGTAAATGTTCTTTATGTTGAATAATTACTTTAATTCAACTAGAATGATCCAACTTGTGAAAGTTTTTTAATTTTTCACATTTATAATTTTGAAATATATGTAATTGGTTCAAAATAATCAAAGAGAAGTATGCAGCAAAAGAAAAAAAATCATCTTCAGATACACACACACACTTCCTGCAGGTACCTAATTTTCTTCCCTGGAGGAAATTGATGTTATTTTTCTAATCATTCTTCTGATTTTTCTAAATTTTATTGTTCTTTGTTAAACTGAGTAATAAAGAATGCACTTTAAGCTGGGCATGTTTATGCACACTGTTAGTCCCAGCACTCTAGAAACAGGTAGGAGGATTACTGTGAGTTCCAAGTCTGCCTGAGTGAGAACCTGCTTTAAAAAGATGGCTCAGCAGTTAAGGCACTTGCCTGCAAAGTTTAAGGACCAAGTTCAATTCCCAAGTACCCACATAAAGCCAGATATATAAAGTGGCACATGCATCTAGAGTTCATTTGCAGTGTCTAGAGGCCCTACTGCTTGCTCTCTCTCTCTCTCTCTCTCTTTCTTTCTCTCTCTCTCTCTCTCTCTCAAATAACTAAATAAAAATATTTTTTACAAAGAAAAAATATGCTAGTCATGGTGGCGCATGCCTTTAATCCCAGCACTTGGGAGGCAGAGGTAGGAGGAGTGCCTTGAGTTCAAGGCCACCTTAAGACTACATAGTGAAATCCAGGTCAGCCTGGGCTAGAAAGCTTTACCTCAAAAAACCAAAAGAAAGAAAGAAAGAAGGGAGGAAGGGGAGGGAGGGAAGGAAAGGGAAGGAAGGAAAGAAAAAGAAAAAATGCACATTAGTGCACTGAATCAGAACTATACAGAACCCAGGCTCACACAAAGTCCTCTGTAAAGGTGCTGGCTGCCAAGGCAGTGCTGGCCAGTCAGGCTCTGGACTGGTGGGAGGATAGCTGTGGAGACAGGATGTGGCTTCTCTTAGCAAACAATAATGAGTAAAGAACTTCTTCTCACAAACTTCACAGAATAGACTATTAAACACACAAGAGCTAGCCCAACCTCATATCCTGATCTTAATCTGACATGGAAATTCAACTCAAATTTATGATTTTTAAATTTATTTTGTCTTTTCTAAATATTTTGGTTACACCTTTAGCCTTCTCTTAAATGACACTGTTAGTCACATTAAATCTTAAGGTTCCTACAAATGCCTGTTCTGATCATTAAAGTTGAGAGTTAGACAAGACTCCAGTCCTGATGACAGCAGCCCTCTGTGCTTACATGAAATCTGTTCCCACCTGCCACTTTCAAATTGCTGCTTGATTGCCCAAGAGCCCCGTGAGCTTCTCCCTCTTGGCACCACTGTTTCCACTGAATCTTCCTCTGGCTACAAATGAAGCTTTTAAAAGATATGTTGTTCAAGCCGGGCGTGGTGGCGCACGCCTTTAATCCCAGCACTCGGGAGGCAGAGGTAGGAGGATCGCCGTGAGTTCAAGGCTACCCTGAGACTACATAGTGAATTCCAGGTCAGCCTGGACTAGTGAGAGACCCTACCTCGAAAAACCAAAAAAAAAAGATGTGTTTTTTCCTACCGTAGCTCATTGCAAAAACAAATTTAGGTCTAAGGTATGTTTTTTGACATTCACAATTTGTGGGTTTGTACGTAGATAGACTGTTGGCAAAGTGGCTGAAGTAGACAAAAGAATTTGCCAATGTGAGTCTAGAACTATAACCTATGGGGCTATGTGTCCATCAAAAGAGAGGAAGCGCTCCTGTCAAGCCCTTGGCCTGGCCTGTGCTGGTCTGTCTGTTTAGGGCAGGGCTCCACAGCCCTCCACTTCTCTTCCTACCGCTTTGCTGACACTTTGTCCTCGGCCGTGTGTCTGTTAACTGTGCCCTCCTTCTCCCCACCAGTAATCTATAAGACCAGCCTGCTACATCTCCAGCCACGGCAGATGACCATTTATCTGCCAGAAGTTCGGAAGATCTCCATGGACTATATTAATTTACCTGTCTTCAACCCAAATGTTTTCAGTGAAGATGAAGATGACTTGCCAGGTGTGTTCACGTGCATGGACTTGTTTGTCATAGTCTTGCTCTTGGCTCATGCAAGTTAGTGAGTGCCGCATGCTGACTAGATTTGAAAAGGGTCACATGACTTAGTGGTAATTTGGCAGGAGGAAAGCTACCGGAAGATGGGTGGTTAAGGTGGCAGTGGCATGTCACATTCATGGAGCACTTCTCGGGTCTCATTATTTTTATTTATTTAAAGAGAGAGAAAGAGGCAGATAGAGAGAATGGGCATGCCAGGGCCTCTAGCCACTGCAAAGGAACTCCAGAAACTTGTGCTACCTTGTGTATTTGGCTTACATGGGTACTGGGGAATTGAACCTGGGTCCTTAGACTTTGCAGGTAAGCACCTCAGCCACTAAGCCATCCCTCCAGCACCTCATGCCTCATTTTAACTCACAATAACATTCTGAATCACATGCCAATCAAAGTAAGAAAGGCTGAGTAAAATCAGAGCTAAAACCCTGTCTCAGTGGTCTAGTCCAGCCTCCATCCCTGCTCAGAGAGCTCCTCGTACTTACCGTTCCCAGCTTCTTAAATTTGCCTCACCACCAGGATACAGCGCCTGCGCATCATACACTCCTTTCCCACCATGAAGTGTGTTTCAGTCAACCTCAAGTTGCTGGCAGAAAACACCTAACCAAGAGCAGCTTATGGGAGGAAAGGGTTTATTTTGGCTTACTCGAGACTCAGAAGCTCCATGATGGCAGGGGAAAACAATGGCATGAGCAGAGGGTGGACATCACTTCCTGACCAACATTAGACGAACAACAGCAGCAGGAGAGGGTGCCCAACACTGGCGAGGGAAAGTTGGCTATGACATCCATAAGCCCGCCCCCAAAAGCACACCTTGCCTCAGGGAGACTTCAGTTTCCCAATTGCACCAGCTGGGGACCTAGCATTCAGAACATCTAAGTTTATGGGCTGCCACACAGTACACATCTTTGCATAGAGGTGTGGCTTGAAGTAAAGGTGCAGTCTGATACTCTGCTTTTCATTTTTGCTTTAACACCTGTCAGTTACCTGTGTTGTCTTCAGTTAACCTGGTTCCTTTAGTCCCAGCACTCTAGAAGTTAACTTGTTTACTAGTTGGCGGTGGGGGGGGGGGGCTTCAGAGATCCTATTTTGATTAATGGAGCAGATGATTACTAATTAGACTGCCAGTTAGATGTTTGTAAGGTTACTTGAAGAACGTTGGCTTTTCTTAGTAGAAATCTACTTGTAATTTTGTAGCTACAGAGACTACTTCCACATCAGTTCCTGCAGTTTGCTAAATGGAACCTTACAGACTTTATGTTGGGAACATTCACAGCCCTGCTATTTCAGTTTTAGGATTAGAAGTGTCCTACACTTTCCCCTTGCTACCCCCAGTGCAGGGAATGTAAGTGTTCCCAAGGTCGCTTACTGCTGCAACTGCCGTTGCTGTTGAGGAGGGAGCAGTGTCTTACATCACACCCAATGATGGCAACTCCATGGAGTCTCTTTTCCTTGGGAGGGGAAGATGCCTAATGTCATTGTTCCCTGCAGACTAGTGACACCTGGACAAAAAATCTACATAGGAGTGATACGAAGCTTGAGATGGGACCAAGATCCTTGCAGCCAAAGGCTATTCATGTCTCCCTGGAGGCCCCATGGAGCAGGAGTTAACAGGCCCAGGATGCTAGGTGGTCACATTCTCTAGCTCTGCTGCAAAGTCAGCCAGCCTGTACTGAGCCTGTTAAAGGCTGCTTCTTGCCCAGGTATCTTTTACCGTGCAGCATGCAGCAGTAAGGCCTCTGGGTTTGTGGCAGTGCCCTCTGAAGAGGAGCTCCAGTGAATAACGAGCAAAACTGCCAGAACGCTCGGTTGTCACTTCCAGTGGGGGTGCAGACAGCAGCTGTGGGAGCCTGCCTGCAGGTCACTGTTGATGCAGTTCATGAAGTTCCCACTGGATGTAAACAGACTGCATGCGATTTTATTCAGTGTGGTTCTACCTTACATGCTGGTTAAAAAACAGTAAATTAGGGCTGTGCATGATGGCGCACGCTTTTAATCCCAGCACTTGGGAGGCAGAGGTAGGAGGATTGCCATGAGTTTGAGGCCACCCTGAGACTACATAGTGAATTCCAGGTCAGCCAGGACTAGTGAGAGACCCTACCTCGGGGGGGAAAAAAAAGCAGTAAGTTAGGAAATGAGCTTCACCTAATATGCACATTTTCTAAACGATTCTTTTCAACATTGGTTTACAATGAAAATTTTTATACATATTTCAAACACATACCTATTATGCGGTATTTCCCACATTAAATCCATAATTGTGTAAACCTGCTTGGAAGCCTGGGCATTAGGTATCCACGGGCAGTTCCTTACTGTACCACTGTTCTCTTCTTACATAAAGGACTGCTTCTTAGATAAAACAGTATCATCAGTAAAAGAATTCTTCAGACGTTTGGTTACTTATGGTATCACTCAGTCAGATGGTACCAAATTCAGTTCCAGACATATGCTCATTGAATGTTTTGACAGTGCCCTTACCCCATGTTCCACAGGTGGGTCACCCAAAAGCCTCCCAGTTGCCTCTGTTTCCTTCCAGAAATATTAGAGAAGCTTTGTGAATAGTCCCCACACAGACACATCTCAGTCTCTAACCACTGTATTTTGCTCACAAAAAGTGGGTAAGTCCAGATGTATTGCTTGTTGTGATCCAATTCCATGGCACGATCTTGCAAGCAGTTCCTTTTTCTAATTTCCTTCCAGTGACAGGAGCATCTGGTGTCCCCGAGAACAACCCACCGTGTACCGTGAACATCCCTATCGCACCTATCCACAGCTCTGCTCAAGCTCTGTCCCCCACACAGAGCATAGGCCTGGTGCAGTCCCTGCTGGCCAACCAGAACGTGCAGCTGGACATCCTGACCAATCAGACAACAGCTGTGGGGGCAGTAGAACACACAGGTGACAATGCCACCCAGTACCCAGTCTCCACGCGGTACTCCAGCCCTGGACAGGTGATCTTCGGAGGTGTGGAAATGGGCCGCATCGTTCAGAACCCTCCGCAGTTGCCTTTGCCACCGCCGCCGCCCCTGCCACAGGGGCCCATGCAGCTGTCCGTGGTGGGCCATGGAGACCGAGACCACGAGCACCCGCAGAAGCCAGCCAAGGCCCTGCGGCCAGTGCCTCAGCTGGCAGCTGAGGGGGATGCTGTGGTTTTCGGTGCCCCCCAGGAGGTCCAGGTGGCAAAGATGAATCCCCCACCCCCCTACCCAGGAACCATCCCTGCTGCCCCCACCACAGCAGCACCCCCACCCCCTCTGCCACCACCACAGCCCCCAGTGGACGTGTGCTTGAAGAAGGGTGACTTCTCCCTCTACCCCACAACGGCACATTACCAGCCCCCGCTGGGCTATGAGAGGATCACCACCTTCGACAGCAGCGGCAACGTGGAGGAGGTGTGCCGGCCTCGCGCTCGCGTGCTGTGCTCTCAGAACACCTACACTCTTCCAGGCCCTGGCAGTGCTGCCACCCTGAGGCTCACAGCCACTGAGAAGAAGGTCCCCCAGCCCTGCACCAGTGCCACCCTGAACCGCCTGACTGTCCCTCGCTACTCCATCCCCACAGGAGACCCACCTCCATATCCCGAAATTGCTAGCCAGCTGGCCCAAGGGCGAGGTGCTGCCCAAAGACTGGACAACAGCCTCATCCATGCCACCTTGCGGAGGAACAACCGTGAGGTTGCGCTTAAGATGGCCCAGCTGGCCGACAGCGCCCGTGTCCCACTGCAGCCCCCAGCCAAGCCCAAGGGTGGCTCTGGTGGGCCAGTGGCACAACTCCCAGCACGGCCCCCGCCAGCGCTGTACACCTGCAGCCAGTGCAGCGGCGCGGGGCCCGGCCCACAGCCAGGCGCTGCCCTGACCCACGCCGTCAGCGCCTCCCCACTGGCCTCGCAGTCCTCCTACAGCCTCCTGAGCCCGCCCGACAGCAGCCGGGACCGCACTGAGTACGTCAACTCGGCCTTCACAGAGGACGAGACCCTGTCCCAGCACTGTCAGCTTGAGAAGCCTTTGAGACATCCTCCACTCCCTGAAGCCACTGTCACCATGAAACGGCCTCCCCCGTACCAGTGGGACCCTGTGCTAGGTGAGGACGTTTGGGTTCCTCAGGAAAGGACAGCACAGCCTGCAGTGCCCAACCCCTTAAAACTGTCCCCTCTGATGCTAGGGCAGGGCCAGCACCTGGATGTGGCTCGAGTACCCTTTGTGTCCCCCAAGTCTCCCTCTAGCCCTACTGCCACTTTCCAGTCAGGCTACGGGATGGGAATAGCATATCCAGGAAGCTATACCAACGCCCCTTTGCCTGGAATGCAGCCTCCTTGCTCCCCCAAAGACGCTCTGTCCCCAGCACAGTTTGCACAACAGGAGTCTGCTGTCGTCCTTCAGCCAGCGTACCCACCCAGCCTCTCCTATTGCACCTTGCCCCCCACGTACCCAGGAAGCAGCACGTGCTCCAGTTTACAGCTGCCACCCATCGCCTTGCACCCATGGAGTTCCTACAGCGCCTGCCCGCCCGTGCAAAATCCCCAGGGCACTCTCCCCTCCAAGTCTCACTTGGTGGTGGAGAAGCCCCTTGTGTCCCCACCACCCGCCGAACTCCAAAGCCACGTGGGTACAGAGGTGATGGTAGAGACTGCAGATAACTTCCAAGAAGTCCTCTCCCTGACAGAAAGTCCGGTACCCCAGAGGACAGAAAAGTTTGGGAAGAAGAACAGGAAGCGCCTGGACAGCCGAGCAGAGGAGGGAAGCGTGCAGGCCATCACTGAGGGCAAAGTGAAGAAGGAAGCTAGAACCTTGAGCGACTTTAATTCTCTCATCTCCAGCCCCCGCCTGGGGAGAGAGAAGAAGAAAGTGAAAAGTCAGAAAGACCAACTGAAGTCGAAGAAGTTGAACAAGACAAATGAATTCCAGGACAGCTCAGAGAGTGAGCCCGAGCTGTTCATCAGCGGGGACGAGCTGATGAACCAGAGCCAGGGCGGCAAGAAGGGCTGGAAGAGCAAGAGGAGCCTGCGCGCCGCCAGCGAGCTGGAGGAGTTCAAGTGTCGCAAAGCCAGCGAGAAGGAGGACGGGCGGCTGGGCAGCCAGGGCTTCGTGTACGTGATGGCTAACAAGCAGCCTCTGTGGAATGAGGCCACCCAGGTGTACCAGCTGGACTTTGGAGGACGAGTGACCCAGGAGTCAGCCAAGAACTTCCAGATCGAGTTGGAGGGGCGGCAGGTAAGGAAGCAGGGGTCACTGAATGAAGGATGTCGGCGCTTGTCAAGAGGCCAGTCAGGAAACGGGGAAGACAGCTTATGTCTTTCCAGTGAGTCACGTGGTTGAGGTTTTAATTCTCAGTGTGCTTACTGCTGCCTTTAACGTATTGCTACTCCAAGTAATGTGTGTGCTATCAATCAGGTGTTTCCAGGACATTTGTGAGAACTAGCAGGCCCCACCCATGGATGGCCTCTGTAGCCCTGCTACCCAACTTCACTTCTTTACTGTCCTAGGGAATCCTTCACTTTTCAGTTTAAAGCTTTCATTTTTAATTAAATCCACTCATCAGATATTTATACCTACTGTGTACCTGGGATTCATCTGGGTTCATCTGGCCCCTAACCTCTATTTGTAAATAAAGTTTTATTGTAACATAGCCCTGCCTACTCAAATGTATAGTCCACAGCTACAGTCACATGACATGACCAAAGTTGAGTCTTGGCTGCGGAGTGTATCGCCTAGAGCCCTAAACTGTGTATCAGTCCTTTCCAAAAAGCCTAGTAGCCTCTACTCTTATGTATGAAAGGAGAGAACTAAAAAAAAATGAAAGTCTTTGTCATCGTGAAGCTTCCAAAAGTGGAAAAAGACCACAGCACAGACAAATCAGCATGCGTCCTACACTGTGATGCTGTGATCTCGCGCTGAGGCCACGGGGAGTAGTGAGCTAGATCACAGGTGCAGCGGGGTAAGGAAGTAGGATGAGGAGAGGTGGGCAGGAGGTTGTGATGTTTTCCTAAGTAGGTCAGGGAAGCCTGCTGTGAGGCAGACACACTTGACAATTAAGGTTGCCCTTTATCTAAAGTGTCAATTAGCCTGTGGGTTCTTCCTTTTTTCTCTCCTTACTTCTTGCTGGGAGAGGAACCCACGTCATTTTCCTTGTAGAGCTACCTGCATTCTAAACTGCTCATCCTCTCCCTTCATTGTCCATGTTCTGTGGATCCCAGCGCCCACCTGCCTCCTTCCCTGGGGAGGGCCGATCTCTGCTGCTCTCAGGCCTGCCTTTCACTCTGCTTCCTGCACCCCTCCCCCAGGTGATGCAGTTTGGAAGGATCGACGGGAATGCGTACATCCTCGACTTCCAGTACCCCTTCTCAGCTGTGCAGGCGTTTGCCGTTGCCCTGGCCAATGTGACTCAGCGCCTCAAATGAAGAGGTGGATGCAGAAGGAATCGTGCCAGGAGCCTTTGGCGGCAGAGCACGCGGTGCTGCTCCCCAGGAAGACCAGAGAACAACTGCAGAAGTAGAAGAGCCCATCAGCGTGGGAGGGCGCCGCCCTTTATGCGTGGTTGTCTATCCAGTTACCTTTTGTTGTCTTTCTTTTCTTCTTTCAGCCGAGTGCTGTTCGTAAGCCCAGAGTGTGAGGCGCCTGGGGGTCTCAAGGGCAGTGTAGCTTGACCGTAGGTGGTTCTGCTGGGTCTGCTTGTCAGTGACTGAGACAAGAGCCTTTGGAGAGAAGCCTTCTAGCCTGCTGTTCTTCCACACACAGGAGTGTGTGCGTGCTCTTTCTCCATAGCATCTGGCTCTTACACTCCAACGTGACCACTAGTGCAAAGCAAAAAACTTGCTTTAATACAACCAAAACTCCTGAAGATTCATGTTCTCTTGGGAGAAGACAGCATTTACTTCACATATGTCATGCTCCTCCCCAAAGATAACAGGATGGATGAAGGGCTTGTCACAGGTGCACTATGTTCCTCTAGTGAAAGTGGCCTCTGCACAGGGTGCTATTGCCATGTAAATGTGACTTGGCAAGCCGCAGTGTCTGGGAGGATGATGGGTAAGGAACGACCTGCCCGTGTCAACGCCCTGGGTGACTTGTGCAAGGGCTGTTCTCCCCTTCCCAGGATGTTAGCCGGAAAACTGCACAAGTGTCATCATTGCTCATGGCTACGCAGAATCAGTGATGCTCTCCCACTTGCCTTTGGGAGGAGGTGGGGAAGAGTTGGGGATCATGTCACACAGTGTAGTGGTCAGTCACAAAACCCCCACTTGCTAAGAAACATCTCCCATTCTCCCTCTGCCTTGTTAATCTGGAGCCTAGTGCAGTAAACACCGTTCTCTGTACACAGAGGATGGGTTGCTCTGTCCTTTTCGCAGTGTGAGACTTGATGTGAAGCTGCCCCCGTCCTCCTCTTGGCCACATTAAAATTCTGCTGATGCTTTTCATCAACTTAGAAGTGTGATCCAAAGTTATGAAGCATTTGCCAGAGAATCAAAGGTAGGGATATTGCTCAAATCTGTTTTGAAAGCCCTACAGTATTCTCTAAGGCCGGGCAGGGGGCGGGTGGCATTTATCCACTGTATAGAGTGTAAGGAGGAGCTGAACCACTGGGAAAACATGGTTGAAGTCATTGTGCTGCAGGTAGTCGGTTGTGTATTCCTTGTTGTTGCAGAATAGAAACCGTCTGCCTGGAATGTCTTGACCCACTTCCCCTCACGGGCGCTGGGCAGGCCTCCATGCCTCGCAGTGAGACCACTGCTGTGCGCCCCGCACCTGTGATGCCCAGAGCACGTGCGCCGCCTGCTGGCCTTGACTCCTGAGTTGAGATTGGAAACAGACAAGTGGAAGGTGCTGCAGGAAACTTTATTTTAAAGATTCCCTGTGTTTGGTCTAAGAATTAAAAAAGAAACTGGCACATTCTCTTGCCAACGCAAAAAGAAATGATCTATCATTCCTCCAGGCTCTGAGAAGTACTGGCAAGGTTTTTAAATATGGTGATGGTCACCTTTCCACTAATATTGGCATTTTCCGTTTTATAGTCAAAGATATGGGACCTGATTCTTGGGTGGGTAAATCCCTCCAGAAAATGATGCGTGCGCAGAACAGCCTATTTTTAGATCTGCTCCTGTGGCCTGATGAGACGTCCTGTGCTTACCACTAGCTGTGCAATGATGGTTGTATCCTGTTTCTGAAATAATTTAAATGCAGGTTCTTTGTTTTATTGTTGAAGGTATAGTTATTTATCTTGCTTTTCTGGTATTCTTAGGAATTATTTTGTTACTGTGTATTGGTGAGTTATGCCCATTTTATTATTTATTTAGAAAAATAGTATCTTTGTAATGACTTACTTGGTAGCAGTCTATTTTGCTGCAAGAAATAAAGAGAATATGATAAAAAGATGTTTTGCTGGGTAATTTGTAACCTTCTCTAGTTGGGAAAAAGTCCTATCAATTCTTAGAAAAAATTCACTCTACCTTGTGGTGTTGATCATATACAAAGGAAAATGTTTCTTTGAGATAGCATACCCTAGAGTAATAGTTCTCCTTATTTTGACAATTTTAGTTAAAAAAATAAAAGATAATGGGAAATGAAGAGAGGTGATTCCTACTAGATAAGAGTATTAAAGGAAGGAACTCTAAGAAATAAGCTTAATTTGAGTTCTAATTATTCTCAAAAGAATATACTTGAAACTTTTGCTTAGTAAGAGCAGATATGGAACAAATCATTCCCCAAAGGCATCTCTTCCCCCCACCCCCTATGAAGACACAAGCTTCCTTCCAGAGTGGTGTGTGGTTCCACAGCACCTGTCACTCACCCAGTCCCAGTCCAGGAGGAGGGAGTCTCAAGTGCCAGATCAGCAGGAAGTTGTTGACCACAGCTCTTGTGATATGATGTCTTATAAGGTAATAGTAGTGGCTTTGCTTATTTTAAAATTTGCTTCCTTCAGTCAGTCTTGGTTGATTAAGTACTACAGAAGTCAGAACTTTAAGCAACAGAATTCTAGGTACTTCATACTCATTTAATAGCAATTTATGAATGTCTCACTGGCTCCCTCATCTAAAAACTATTAAGTCCAATAACAAGTTACCCGCATATAGACTTGTGAGGAAGCACCATGTTAACAAACCAGCCTTAGATGTGTTTGGCGCTAACCTCATCAAACCAAAGGCAATGAATGTGTCTACAACATCCACTGAATGTATATCCCGAGACAAACTGGGACCAAAGAAGCAAGACCCCTCTCAAAGCTCGCACGGCAGTATGAAGCGAAGGCTTCCTGTCTGTAGCCACTGCTGCCACATCGCCCACCCATAGGACATGAAGAAGTGTGTAGTGTTTGTCCTGTAGTCATAACCGAAGGTCAGGGAGGCCCCAGGGTCCACCCTGTTCTGTCACAGGGTGGAGGATGTCCTTGGGCCAGTCACTAGGGCTGCAAGGCCTCCCTTCATGGGGCTGTGAAATGAAAGGGGCGCCTGGCAAGCTCGTGAGCTCCCTTCTGCCTCCAGCAACTCGAAAGACAGAAAAAGTTTCGTCTTCCCACTTCACAGGCGTGGAGAGCATATTGTGAAACATCCCCTTTCTGTCAAAAAATGCTTGCTTGTTTGTTTTTCCTGACTCTACTGAATACAAACCCCCATGTTTAACATCTCTAGAAAGTTCACCTCTGGGTGCATTTGGAATCGTGTTTATTCTCCTAAAATTACCAAAGCAGCAATTCCAGCAAGATGGAAGAGTCCCCCAGGAGTGTGTGTGCCCTACTCGGCGGGCACCCTCAAATAAGGCAGTTATTTGCCCCTAAAACTGAGTGGATTCAAAGAGGACAGAGGAATGTGAATCTAGGCTGACTTGTCCCCAGTTGTGTCCTCCTGTGTTCAAATATGACACTGTCTTCAAATTCAGAAAGTATCTTTAAAAGGCCCCAGAGATAAAGGAATTCGTGGATGGCTTGGTCAAGTCAGTGGCTGTGGACAGAGTTAGCCCGGTCAGAATTATTGTGTGGGTTCCTGGGAATTTGTATTAGCACACACTTCAGAACATTCTACCGCTAGTGTGTTTTCTAATCTCTGGCTGATCAACTCTGAAGGATCATGGCTGATTGTGTTTCCATTTTCTTTGGCTTTGTGCAATGTTCTTGTAACTTTACTTGTACCTATATTTTCTGTTTACAGGTTACTTTTAAGGGGAGGGGTGGGATGCAAAAATCTTGTTTATTGTAGATAAACATTTTTTTTTCGTGTTGTAGAAAAGCATGGGTCAATGCATTTGAGTGAAAAAGGCACTGTATTATTTACCAAAGGGATATTGTTTTTGCATTTGTTTGTAAATGCATTTTTTTAGTACTGTAAATTTGAACATCATTTCTGAGTTTACTACTACTACTGGCATTTGTTTGTTTGTTTGTTTGTTTCTCTTTAGTCTCATAAGTGTAAGGCAGGTGCACAAGCCTCAGACCAAACAAGACCACCAGCATGTTCTTGTCCAAACTTTGGGGCTGGCATGCACTGTCTTGTGCAGCTCAGCTCCTCCAGTGTTGGGTCCTTTGAGTTTAAATCCAGCACCCTGCTTCCTTTTACTCTCCAGACCAGATCTGTTGTGACTCAGTTGCATCTTAATGAGCTCTCCCTTTCTTGCCTATATTTTCGTGTGTATTCTGTATATTAGGTTGTGAAGGAGATATTCTAGAAGGCATTGATGATTTACATTCAAAATGATGTGGTTGTTCAAATTATTTTCTGTCTTTATTATTGAGATGGACTAATCTCCTTTTTTGATGATTTGAAATTGTAAAATTTGTCCAGCTATTGCTTAATAAAATTTTGCAGATCCAAAAAACAATAATAAAAGTCAATGACTTTGTGTGCTGAATTCAGATTGTGGTCTTGGGTCCTTTGAGAAGAAAGTACCTCTCCAGTGGCATGACCCGCTGACCCTCCAGTTGCTTCAAGGGCCCCTGGGACATGGCATCGTGATGAGAGGCCACAGCGGTCATCGCGCACTGCCAGCTTTGAGAGCCCAGAGACTGTGTGGTCTCCTCCCAGCGGATTGCTTTGGGTTGGCTTTTGTCTTTCTTTCTTTTTTTTTTTTTTTTTTTTGGTTTTTCGAGATAGGGTCCCACTCTGTCTCAGGCTGACCTGGATTTAACTGTGTAGTCTCAGGGTGGCCTCGAACTCACAGCAATCCTCCTACCTCTGCCTCCCAAGTGCTGGGATTAAAAGCGTGTGCCCCCACGCCCGGCCCTATTTTTGAGGGAGAACCCAGTTAGGAATTCACCTGCCTGGCACCTAAAAGATCCCAAGTGCTAAATACGTTAACACCTTTCTGGGAAACATATGAACCAGATTTGAAGCCATCCAGTTTAAGTGCCAAGTATACCTGTTGACTGTTAATATCAAGAGCTTGAGAGCTTTCTCCTGAAGTTTCTTACCACATTGGGAGGCATCTCTGCAAGCACAGAACTGCCCTTTTGGTTGTTTTTAGACACACAAAAAAAAGACGTGATAACGTTGGCTCTACAAAATTCTAATTACGAAATTGTTTTTTAATAATTATGGGGCCAGGCATAGTGGTGCGTGCCTTGAATCCTACTCAGGAGGCAGAGGTAGAAAGATCACTGTGAGTTTGAGGCCAGCCTATTTCTACAGAATGAGTTCCAGGTAAGTCTGGGCTAGAGTGAGACCCTATGTCAAAAAAATAAAAATAAGTAAGTTGGGCATGGTGGTGTATGCCTTTAATCCCAGCACTTGGGAGACAGAGATAGGAGGATCTCCATGAATTCAAGGCCACCCTAAGACTACCCAGTAAATTTCAGGTCAGCCTGGGTTAGAGCGAGACCCCACCTCAAAAAAAAAAAACAAAAATAACAAATAAATAAAAATAAGTAAGGGACAATAAAATCTATAATTTCAATGATCATTAATGACTAACTGCCTTGAGCTTTATGAGTCAAAATTATAATCACATATCATTATGGATATTTATGAGAATTGAGTAAAATTCATTCATTGAGTGACTATGCACTTAACCAAGGAGCAAGAAGATCTGACCAAAACCAGACTGACCTTCTCCTATTCTATCTCCCCCTAAAACACCACCAAAACTCCTAACAGTTCCTATCTGAGTCTCCCTGGGGTTACCCACTCCACCAACCCATTGTCAGCTTTGTAACCATTCAGTACAAATCACGGTTTTCCAGCATGATTTATTCTTAACACCCTGGGAAGAAAATTTAGCAAATTCCATTCATATTTTGGTTTTTAAAAGCTTTCATTTTTCCTGGTAGCCTTATAAGAATAGGAAGTCACGAATAAGCCAGATGCACAAGGTGGCCATGTGTCTAGAGTTTGTTTGCACTGGCTGGAGGTCCTGGCACACCCATTCTCCCTCTCTCTCTCTCTTTCTCTCAAATAAATAAAAATATTTAAAAATAAAAAGAATGGGGTTCAGGGCCAAGTGTGGTGGCACATGCCTTTAATCCCAATACTCGGGAGGCAGAGGTAGGGGGATCACCGTGAGTTCAAGGCCACCCTGAAACTACATAGTGAATTACAGGTAAGCCTGGACTACAGTGAAATCCTACCTCGAAACCCCCCCCCAAAAAAAAAAGTATTCAGTTTGATTCTGATAATCCTAAAAACTTAACATGGAAGAGAAATGACTGCCTCATGGAGATTACACTGCAGTTTTCCAAGGGGGCCGAGAAAGCGAAATGCCTTACCCCATTGTGAAATAGATGGCTTTTCCCTCCCTTTCTTCAAGAGAAAATTGGAACATTGAGAGATTGAAATAATTTCCAGATTCCATAGACAAAAGAAAAAAAAAACACTCCTGAGATAGAAACCAAGCTTTCTGGGTCGCATTAATGAGTGAAGCCAGCTTATTCCCGGCTTCTCACTCTTGCTTGACCTGTAATGAACTATGAGCTACTTATACCTGGCTATTTTTCCATGCAAAGGGGAATCACAGAAGGGCCATCCTCCCCCTTCCCCAGTGAGCTCCCCCACTCCTGGGAATGAGATGGAGCAGGCATCAGTACTTGTGAATTTTCAAGGGACTGAAAGTTTGGCTCATAGACTGTAATTGCTTAGCCAGACAGCACAAGGCCACAGGTCCACGAAGGTTTTAGAAACAGTTGTGCCACATACCGAAATTGTGGCACATTCGTGTTTTGGCCAGGCTCAGTTCTTGGATCTACTTCCCACTGGAGCGATGACCGAGCGCAGAGCGTGCTCCAGTGTGGAGCAGAGCTCGCAGGCACTCGAGTGCCGTCCCTCCTGCGTCTGCCTCCTGGGGTTCCTGCTCCCCACGTCACCTCTCCACAAAGCGTGCTCCTCAGCCTGGCTCACTTTTCTCACAGGGACTGTGATGCTTGTGTTGTGGAGGATGTTAATGAAAGCCACCACACAATGATTCCCTCCAGTGATGATGGGAGCCATTTATGAAGTGTCAAGACGTCTTTTTGAAGCTCGAGGTAAGTAAAAGTTTTCAGAAAAATGACAGAATTGTTAAAGTGAAATTACTGCATGTTGGGTTTCAGGGTTTGTAATGGGGGGACCAAGATGGACAGTTTCTTGGATCTATGACTTTATTGTAATGGGAGAGGGGGAGAAGAGGTGCAAGGAGAGAGAGTGATAGAAGAGAGAGAGAGAAATGGAGTGCATGTACCACAGAGAGAGAGAGGAGGAATAGGCAAGGGGAGAAAGTGAAGATTCCATGTACTTGAATGAAGCAAGAGTTGGAAAAGAGCGAGTGAGGGCCGGGGAGTGCATTTTATGTGGAGAGAGAAGCTGCTGTGTGAGGGAGAGCCTGGGGAACTGTGCCGTATGAACACTCAGTCGGCCTTCTCCCAGGCTGGCATTGAAAGCTCAGGACTCCCATCGGCCACTTACCTCGTTCTTTCCAGGTGCTTCCAATGCTTCTCGCTTTTGCGGCATTTCACTGCATGTGCCTGAATGGTTCCCTTGCCCCTCAAAAAAGGGCTGGGGAGAGGGGGCGCTGGAGAGATGGCTTAGTGGTTAAAGTGAAGCCTAAGAACAAATGTTCAACTCGCCAGATCCCACGAAAGCCAGACACACAAGGTGACTCAGCATCTGGAGACCACAGTGGAGACCTATGGCCAGTCCTTTGACCACGGAAGACCAGCAGGGCTCCTTTTAGTCCTGTCTCTTGGCTAGTAAAGGTCTTCGGTGATTTCTCCTTTGACCTGAAGCAATAGAGTGGTCTTTGCCTCCCCAGACATCACTGCAAAAGTCTTCTCTGAACCTCCTGTCAAGATCTGACACTTTGGTCCAGTAGTGGCTGCAGTCCCTTTCCATGTGTCACTGGAACCTGGGCTTTACCAGCGTCGTGGTTTTTGATTTTTCTTTCCCCAGCGAGAAGGCACACAGCATGGGCATGAGAATGCGTGCCACACAAAGATGGGGCCTGGTGTAGGAGGAGTCATCCTCAATAATGACCTTCTTTCTGTGCTGACCCTGTGGGTCCTCCAGCCGCTGTGTTCCTGCTTCCCTTACGTGGCTGGATCACAGTCACTCACCAGTAGTAGAAGTTTCAGCTACTTTTTATTTTTATTTTTTATTTTTTTTAATTTTTATTAGCATTTTCCATGATTATAAAAAATCAGCTACTTTTAAATTTTACTTCATTTTATTGTTTTCTTATTTAGGTTTTTCTTTCAAGGAAGGGTTTCACTCAGGCCCAGGCTAACCTGGAACTCACTCTGTAGTCCCTTCCACCTCTGTCTCCCAAGTGCTAGGATTAAAGGTGTGCGCCACCACGCCTGGCTTTTCAGCGTCTTTATTTTAAACACCGAGCAAAGACGTTTCTCTAATAAAGTCTTGGTTCGTGCAGTAGAATAACCCAGCGCCTGATCGGCTTCGTTTCCAGTGGTGATTAAGTCTCCGCAAGCCAAGGTGGTGTCTTTGAAGGCTCCATGTCCAGCTGGGATGGCTGGGAAGGGAAGCTGCAGGATGCCTAATCAATTGAATTCAGAAGCTCTGGCCCATCTTGGATCTTTTGAAGTTAACCTCCGCTTCTTTCCGTCCACGTAGTGCACCTGGGAATGGAGGGCCTCACCGTCGCTTTCAGAGCCTCCCTCTCATGGGTTAGCTTTTAAGCAACAATTTGTTTTCTTTATGCCCACATGGTCGGCACCCCGGGCTATTTTTCTGCACAAGCAGCTTCCAGGACGGGCTGATGGCTCACACTAGACCAAAGCAGCATCCTGAGACCCACGCCTGCGCAGAGCTGCTCAAGTCCTGCTTAGCTCCTGGCCGGTGTCTGGGTAGACACTTGACTGCTCAGGGCAGTGACAGCCCAGCACCTCTGTCTGTGCTATGACAGCTCTCTGCAGCGTGGCGATGCCCAACCCAGCCAACGGCGACCCCACAGGTATCCAGACAGGGTTTCTACAGGCCCACAGCCTTGGCCCTGGCTGTGCCGACCCAGACTAACCTTAACGTTTTTGGGTTTTTTTTTCATGATGTTACAGGGAAATTCCCACTTGCCCAGTACTTGAGTTTGCTAAGCGACAGACAACAGATTAACAAGATAAAAAG
Organism: Jaculus jaculus; assembly: GCF_020740685.1. Taxonomy (NCBI): domain Eukaryota; kingdom Metazoa; phylum Chordata; class Mammalia; order Rodentia; family Dipodidae; genus Jaculus; species Jaculus jaculus. The sequence continues at coordinate 8,598,281 of NC_059110.1, read as the reverse complement.
GCATACAGAGTTATTAATGTGCACAAGAGACATGAGAAATATGAAACTCAAAACCCAGAGATGCAGATAAGTGCATGCCTGTAGTCTCAGCTCTTCGGGAGGTTGAGGCACGAGGATTACTTGAACCTAGGAGTTCAAAGCCAGCCTGAGAAACAGATTCTGTATCTTGAAGAGGAGGAGGAGGAGGAGGAATCAGGAAAGAGGCATCCGAAGCAGCTGGTCGTGATGGCACTTCCTGTAAGCTCAGCACTAGGAAGGCAGAGGCAGCCGGGAATCATGTTCAAGGTCAGTCTGGGTTATACAGTGAGCTCAAGGCCTTCCTGTTACACATAGGTCTGCCTTACTTGTCTTAAAAATATAAATAAATAAATAAAAAGCATTTGGGAGGCAGAGGTAGAAGGATCACTGAGTTCAAGGTCACCCTGAGACTATATAGTGAATTCCAGGTCAGCCTGGGCTAGAGTGAGACCTATCTCGGGGGGAGGGGAGGAATGGGTCTGGAGAGATGGCTCCATGGTTAAGGTGCTTGCCTGTAAAGCCTTAGGACCCAGTTCTGTTCCCCAGGACCCACATAAGGCAGATGCACAAAGTAGCACATGCATCTAGAGTTTGTTTGCAGTGGCTAGAGGTCCTGCGTGTCCATGTGCTCTCTCTCTCTCTCTCTCTCTTTGTATCATTCTACTTTCAAATAAGTAAATAAAGTTTGTTTTTTTTTTAATGAAGGGCCAAATGATGGAGGCTTAAATAGCATCTTCATGATGGAAAGAGAAGTAAGGGCTTCAGGTAATTTTAGAGAGGCAATAAGTGATTTCTCGTGTGTGTGTGGTGTAGGCACATGTGTCTATACTATGTGCCCGTGTGTGTGTGCCCGTGTGTGTGGTATAGGCACACGTGTCTGTGCTGCGTCCCCATGTGGCACCTCTTGCTCTTGCCTGCAGTGCCTGGAGCGGAACATCAGGTGACCCACTCCTTTACTCTTCCAACCATTCTTTGAACTAGTCTTTTATTGATCCTAGAGCTTGCAGGTTTTTTAAAAAAATGTATTTTATTTACTTATTTTAGAGAGAGAAAGAGACAGAGAGGGAAAGAATGGGTGTGTCAGGGCCTCTAGTCACTGCAAACAAACTCCAGATGCATATGCCACCTTGTGCATCTGGCTTATGTGGGTACTGGAGAATTGAATCTGCTTCACAGGCAAGTACCTTAATCATTAAGCCATCTCTCCAGTCTGGTTTTTTTTTTTTTTTTTTGCAAGTTTTGCTGTTTCTTGAGTCTGCTCCCCTATGGGACTGGACTTACAGGCTTGCCTGGCCACACCTAACTTTTGATGTGGGTCCTGTAGATCCAAGTCAGAGAGTCTCTTGGGCCTTCATGCTTGTACAAGAAGTGCTCTCAACTGCTGAGTCATCTCTCCAGACCCCCAGTAAATGATTTGTTTGTAAGAAAATGAATGGACCCCCATACCAGACACTGGCCTGAGTCAGAGCTTCTTGGGAACAGTTGCTGTGTGTGATTTTCAGTCTCTTCTCCAATGCTTAATCCTTCCTAGCTAATGAGATTGCATAATGATTGCATTCCTTCTGGGAAGGATAAGGAAACTTCAGAGAAAGCCTTTCTTGAGCCTGGAGAGAAAGGATCAAAGAAGATGAGAGACAAGGGCAGGAGAAGACCCAGCTTAGCAGGTCAAAGTGCCACACTTTGAGGTATCTGCTTCTAAGATCTAACAAAGTCAATCTCTTGAGATTATTCATGAAAAAAGTTATTTGTCTGTGTAGAACAAAGCACTAGTAAGGTCGCATTTCAAAATATATATAATATCTTAAAAATAGACAAATAGGAGGCAAAGTGTGGAGCCTGATGCCCTTCCAAATCCTCAGTGTGTTGAAGAGACAGCTAGCATTCATATCATCAGCTAAGCTTCTCTTTCATGGAAATGGCAGAATACAGACTGTGTGTCTATATGTATAGTGGCCCAAGAAAAAGCAAATGTCAATATGGCACTGGCAGCCCAGCTCCAGAAGGGTGGGTCTCTTGGGAGAGCTCTGCTGTTACTGGATTTCTTGGCTTCTCTTCAGATCCTCTTGAAACAGTGAGCGCAGACACAGCAGAAGGGCAAGTGAGGTTGTATTTTAGAGAAAGTAAAGCAGAAAACTCCCAAATTGGGAGAGGTCTTGAATGGGAAACGACACAGTAGCTGGCATCAGGGTTTCTTATACCCTTGGGGATATAAATGAGGCCTCGAGTCAGGATGGATGGAGTTGTTTACTTGGGATGTATGTGGGGGCTCCTGATAGTCCGATGAGCTCCTGCTTCTGGGAAGATGGCCCGCCAGAAGGTTCCTAGGAGAAGGGAGTACCCGGAAGTGAAAAAGAACAAAGGCTTGTGGTCAGCGGACATCTTGATGAATCAGGCCTCTGTGAATTTCAGTTCCTAGACTGTTCTCTGGATTTATCAGTGGTGACATACAATTCATTTTAAAATCTGTCAGGATATACAGATACCTGTTGACTCTTTGGAGGCCTGTAACCCTGACTAGCTACCTACAAAATGGGGCTATCCTACTCTCAATTCCTGTCATTAAGAAGTACACTCTTGCCAGATGTGTGGCGCACGACTTTAATCCCAGCACTTGGGAGGCAGAGGTAGGAGGATTGTCATAAGTTCGAGGCCACCCTGAGACTACATAGTGAAGTCCAGGTTAGCCTGAGCTAGAGTGAGACCCTACCTTGAAAAGACAACAACAAAAAAATGTTGCAGGTGGAACTACCTCAGTGGTTATTATTGCAGCAGAACTTCTAATAAATGCAGATGAATTAGTCAAACAGAAAATCCATCAACTTGCTTGCAAGGAAGCAGTGTGCTATATCAGTGAAAATGTAATTGTTAACACACGTGAACTTGGAAGAGATTATCTAATTAATGCTGCTAAGACACCCATGCCTTCCAAAATTATTGGAGTAAATGGTGATTTCTTCTCCAACATGGTAGTGGATGCTGGACTTGCTGTTAAATACACAGACACAAGAGGCCAGTCTCAATATCCAGTCAATTCAGTTAATGTTCTGAAAGCCCATGGGAGAAGTCAGATGGAAGCATGCTGATCAATGGCTATGCACTCAACTGTGTGGTGGGATCTCAGGGTGAGATTCAGGATCCAGTTGCATGGAATTGCTACAGTTCAGACTAGCTTTTTGTAGTTTATATACTTTATATCTTATAACTTAAGCATATGTAAAGTGTTGGGATGGATATGAATTAAGTTTTGGACACTTAACTGCCATCAAACTTCTAAGGTTTAATATACTTAGAACCTAAGTTGTGCTTACATATATCTTACTGCACTCTTGTGGTTTTAAGGGTAGATGTTATTTTGTAAACTCTAGCATTGTTATAGATACCTTATCCCATATTCATTTACTAGCATGCCCAAGGGAACATTAATGCAAAAATTGCTTGTCTTGACTTCAGCCTGCAGAAAACAAAGATGAAATCTGGTGTGCAAGTTATTATTACAGATCCTGAGAAATTGGACCAAATTAGACAGACAGAATCAGATATCACCAAGGAGAAAATTCAGAAGAGCCTGGCAACTGGTGCCAACGTAATTCTCACCACTGGTGGGATTGACAATACGTGTCTGAAGTGCTTTGTGGAGGCTGGCGCGGTGGCCGTTAGAAGAGTCTTGAAGAAGAACTTTAAGCTAAGGCTTCTTAAGGCACGTCTTCTGCCAGCTGTCACGCAGACGACTTCATGCTGGTGTGGGACTGTGTCACAGTTCTTCTCACACTGGGTTTTGGCACTAAGCAGCTTCCAAAACATCTTTACTTGAAATTCTGTCACAAACATATAGAGGCCATATGTTGTAGTCAGGTTCGCATTGCTGGCAGAAATCACCTGACCAAGAGCATCTTGTGGGGGAAAAACGGGGGTTATTTTGGCTTACAGACTCCAGGGAAAGCTCCACGATGGCAGGAGAAAACGATGGCATGAGCAGATCACCTCCTGGCCCACATCAGGTGGACAACAGGAACAGGAGAGTATGCCAAACACTGGCAAGAGGAAGCTGGTTATAACACCCATAAGCCCACCCCCAACAATACACTCTAGCTAGGCTACTCACAGTCCTGGAAAACTCCATCTGGGGCCAAAAGCTCTCAGCAGCCATCTCGCGGTCCCGGCATCTCTACTGGGTCTCCACTGAAAGCCACGGTTCATCCTCACAGCTCCATCAGGTCTCCATGCAGGCAATCCTGCTTCACACTGCCCATGGCAATTTCCAAAACACAAGACAGTGTTGCAAATTCAGTGACCCTCTCTTTCTTTTTTTATACTCCACAATACCAGGTGGAGTAAAATAGACTTTGAAGAACAAAACATTCCTTTAGCATTCAGGCTGTTTCAAAAGACTGCGTTTTTTCTCTTGTCCCAGTGCAGGCCTGCTGGCCCAATCTCAATGGTTGTAATCTCTCAAACAATTGCAGTTGAATGGGCAGCAGCTTAGACCCAAAGATTTCATTTTTTTGTGCTATATCCCTCTGCTCACATCAGTCTATTTCTATGCAATGCAACCCTGCACAAGTCCTCAGGACATGGGCATAACAGCAAGCCTCTCACAAACTGCTTCTAGCCCAGTCCAGGCAAGGCTCCTTCTCACCCTCACAGTCCATAGTTCTTTTTGCATTCAGATCTGTTAACTCTGACCAGAACAATCCATTAAGCTGTACTTATAGCACAGCAAGGCATCTCTCAGGCCAAGGTTTCAAATCCTTCCATATTCCTCTTGAAAATCAGCTCCAAAAGGCCAAAGCTACAAGGTCAGGTGTCTAACAGCAGATAACCCACTCTCAGTACCAACATTACATATAACTGGAAAAGTTCTCTCTTACAGAAACTATACTGTCAACCCTGGCCAATTTGGAAGGTGAGGAAACTTTTGAAGTTACAATGTTGGAACAAGCAGAAGAGGTGGTACAGGAGAGAATCTGTGATGATGAATTGATCTTAATCAAAAAGTAAGCTCCTCTTTAGATTATAAACAAGTTGTGTGGACAGTGTTGGTACACTTCTTCCCATTTATTTGCTGCTGTAGTCTCTCAGTGATATGAGCAGTTATACGCATGGGATAAAACAATATTGGGCCACTGCAGGTTGAGGGGAAGCGTTTCATCTCCTCTGCATGGTCTAGACATTGTTCTTCGTGCAGTGTGCATAATTATCTTGTGTAGGCAGAACTGAATCAAGGGTGTTTGTGACAGATGAACATACAGCTTTCTTTTTTTTTTTAAATAATTTTATTTATTTATTTATTTATTTGAGAGCGACAGACACAGAGAGAAAGACAGATAGAGGGAGAGAGAGAATGGGCGCGCCAGGGCTTCCAGCCTCTGCAAACGAACTCCAGACGTGTTCGCCCCCTTGTGCATCTGGCTAACGTGGGACCTGGGGAACCGAGCCTCAAACCGGGGTCCTTAGGCTTCACAGGCAAGCGCTTAACCGCTAAGCCATCTCTCCAGCCCACAGCTTCTTTTTATAGAAATCTCAAACCTTTACACCTTTTGTTTTTAATAGTACAAAGGCCCGTCCATCGGCATCAATTATCTTACGTGGGGCAAACGACTTCATGTGTGATGAGATGGAGCGCTCTTTACACGATGCTCTTTGTGTGGTGAAGAGAGTTCTGGAGTCAAAATCTGTGGTCCCAGGTGGGGGTGCTGTAGAAGCAGCCCTTTCCATATACCTGGAAAACTACGCAACCAGCATGGTAAGAGGAGCTTGCTTTCGAGTGGACAGGAGGTGAGCTTGGCTTGTGTTCCTGTTCCTTGTCTGAGACCTTGCTGTTTCTCCCCAGGGGTCTCGAGAGCAGCTTGCTATTGCAGAGTTTGCAAGGTCTCTTCTTGTTATTCCTAACACGCTGGCAGTGAATGCTGCCCAAGATGCCACGGACCTTGTTGCTAAATTACGAGCTTTTCATAACGAGGCTCAAGTTAACCCAGAATGTAAAAATCTGAAACGGACTGGTCTTGATTTGGTCAATGGGAAGCCATGGGACAACAAGCAAGCTGGGGTGTTTGAACCCACCGTAGTCAAAGTGAAGAGTTTGAAATTTGCAACAGAAGCTGCCATTACCATTCTTCAGATTGATGATCTTATAAAGTTACACCCAGAAAGTAAAGACGATAAACATGGAAGTTATGAAAATGCTGTTCACTCTGGAGCCCTTGATGACTGATTTCCCTTTTTATTTATGACAGTATTAGATTCAGTGTCTTACTCCTTGAATGTAACACATTAAAGTACAGCAAGTTGTCAACCTGAGAAAAAAAGTGCACATGATGATAAAGGCCTCCTTTCAAACTCTTCCCCCTTCTCCGCCCCCAAGGTAGAGTTTTGCACTAGTCCAGGCTGACCTGGAATTGACTATGCAGTCTGAGGCTGGCCTTGAACTCACAAGAATCCTCCTACCTCTTCCTCCCAAGTGCTGGCTTTAAAAGTGTGAGCCACCACACCCAGCTTCTCAAATCTTTATAGGGACAGCAGTAGTATTCAGGATACTGTACCTCAAAATATGACACCTTGGCCTTTGAGAAAATACCAGAAACAGGCTATAAAACCTAGCTGCCAGCCAGGCATGGTGACACACACCTTTAATCCCAGCACTTAGGAGGCAGAGGTAGGAGGTGTGCTGTGAGTTGAGGCCAGCCTGAGACTACAGAGTGAGTGCCAGGTCAGAATGGGCTAGAGTAAAACCCTACCTTGGAAAATCAGCAAAACAAAACAAAAACCCCAGTTGGAGAAATGGCTTAGTGGTTAAGGTGCTTGCTGGCAAAGTCAAAGGATCCATGTTCAATTCCCCAGTACCCACGTTAGCCAGATGCACAAAGTGGCACATGCATCTGGAGTTCATTTGCAGTGGCTGGAGATCCTGGTGCACCCAGTCTCTCTCAATCTGCTTCTTCCTCTCTCCTTCCCTCTTTCTCAAATAAATAAATAAATAAAATGTAAAAAGAATTTGTTTAAGGCATAGTCATGAGCCCTAGGGGTGTAACATCTGCTGCTGTCTGGCTTAATGTATATACCATGCTTATCAAACTGCCCAGTAAGCACTTCTTTTAATGTTTATACCCTTATATTAATGCTACTTTCACTTTTGGTAGAGAATCTTCTCTTTTCAGAAGGTAGTGACCTTGGGATGACTCAGAAGGCATCATAGTGCTGGAAAGAAGTGACAGGAGTGCTCAGCACTGCAATATCTCTATCACACCTTACAAGGTTCAGGGTCTATTGAGGAAGAGGTGGCAGAAAGAATGTAAGAGCCAAAGGAAGGGTAGGACTCCTTACAACGTGCTCCCCCCAGACACAAAATGGCCTGGATATCCATGACCTCACAGTGCCTGACACTATCTACACAAGACCATCATAATAGGAGGAAAAGATCATGACATCAAAATAAAAGAGACTGATTGAGAGGGAGAGGGGATATGATAGAGAGTGGAGTTTCAAAGGGGAAAGTGGGGGGAGGGAGGGCATTACCATGGGATATATTTTATAATCATGGAAGTTTTTAATTAAAAAAATTTGAAAAAAAATCTGTTTATAAAAAAAGAAAACCAAAAACCTAGCTGCCCTGTCCTTATGGCCCAGGGCCAGGAGCTTAGGGAATTTAGTCTGAGTCTGCCATCAAAATTGTGTAACCTTGGGCTGGACAGATAGCTTAGTGGTTAAGCACTTGCCTGTGAAGCCTAAGGACCCCAGTTCAAGGCTCGGTTCCCCAGCACCCACGTTAGCCAGATGCACAAGGGGGCGCACGCGTCTGGAGGTCGTTTATAGTGGCTAGAGGCCCTGGTGCACCCATATTCTCTCTCTCTCTCTCTCTCTGCCTCTTTCTCTCAGTGTCTGTTGCTCTCAAATAAATAAATAAATAAGTGAACAACAAAAAAAAAATTGTGTAAATATAGTAGACCACATTTCTCTTGGTTTTATTTTGCTCAAGTGAAAACTCAAGATTAATCATATTCTCCATGACACATTCCATACTTACCTAGTAATTGTTCACATGAATTAGAACAAGCTTTTACTGTAAAGTTTTTTTTTGTTTTTTTAATTTAATTTATTTTTTTTCACATTTTTTAAAACATTTTCCATGATTATAAAAAATATCCCATGGTAATGCCCTCCATGCCCCCCCAACTTGTTTTTTGTTGTTTGAAGAAATTTCAGTATATGAGTATGTTGTACATGGTAGATCTCCAAAGAGGAGAGGCATGGAACTGTCTGGACCGAGGGATGCTGGTACTAACCAGCAGTATGTGGACCACTCATCCACGGAATTGTGCTGTCCAGTTTCCCAGCTGCAGGAGTCTGTGTTTCTCTGCATTGGATTGAAAACCAAAGGCAAGGGGCTGGGGAAATGGCTTAGTGGTTAGTGCCTGCAAAGCCTAAGGACCTCGGTTCGATTCCCAGGATGTACATAAGCCAGATGCACAAGGGGGCGCACGTGTCTGGAGTTCATTTGCAGTGGCTGGAGGCCCTGGTGAGCCCATCCTCTCTCTCTGTCTCTTCCTCTGTCTCTCTCTCTCTCTCTGTGTCTCTCTCTCTCTCTGTCTCTCTCTCAAATAAATAAATAAATAAATAACAAAATAACAAAGGCAGGCATCCCTCTTTTTTTTTTGTTGATGTTTGCTTTTTGTTTTTTCGAGGTACGGTCTCACTG